>NC_136713.1:9193583-9638583 GCF_947650265.1 Symphodus melops
CTGGGCCCGGTCATGCAGGGTCTCACAGCGGTAGGTTCCCCGGTCGGCCAGAGTCAAGTTCTGGATGCTCAAACTGCGTTTACAGCCATTCTGTGATAGGCTGTGTCTTGGACCAGGCTGGATTACCACTCCTTGCCTCATCCACTGTACTTCTCCTGTCTCAAGGCTGATCTCTGTCTCCAAGGTGGCGTCGCCAAACTCTTCTGCCATTACAGCCTCCATCTTCTTTGTAAACGTGACCTGGGCCTCTAACATGTGTGAGAAGAGACAGAAGGATAGATTTTAAGGGACTGCTGAAAATGCACCACATCCCATCTTTTTGTCAGGAAATGATCATACCGTTAACTTTGAGGCTTGCTTTGCTGATTTGTCCCTCGGCCTCTGCTGTAATCTTCGAGCAGTCCAAAATCTGACACTTTTTGATCACCAAGGTGTGACACAAGCCATTCTGGTTTGCCTGGAAACGATCACCCAGGTTGATAGGCTCATTATCCATGAGCCAGACCAATTGCACATCCTCAGGGGAAACAACGCACTTAAATGTGGCATCTTCTCCTTCAAGAACGGTGGTGTTGTGAAGCTCAGTCAGGAACTCCACTACTCTAGGCACTAAAAAGACATAATAGAGATTAAGAACCTCTGTCCTCACCTCAACAAGAAAATCTCAGTCCAACACTTACTTTCTACTCTCAGCATTGCTGCAGTGCGATCATCCCTGGACTCGCAGGCGTACTCCCCAGAATCCTCTCTGGTTAAACGGTGGATGGTCAAGCTTCGCTCAACTCCATCTGCCCGAATGGTAAACCTTCTACTTGGAACAACCTCTTCGCCATTCCTTAGCCACTGGACATCTGCTTTTGGCTTGCACACCTCACAACGAAGAGTCACCATACCATCAGCATGGGCCACAGTGTCTCGCAGAGGACTCACAAACTTGATTCTCATTTCTGTGGCAAAAATGCAAAGATGGCTTACGAGCTCGCACTGAAATATTGTACAGCATTTTGGGATATTTAAAGGAAGCTGAAATGTTCACCTTTCACGAGCAGGCTAAAGTGTATCTGGTCAGTGTTCACATCACAAGTGTACTCGCCAGCATCAGAGCGCCTCAAAGGGTTGATAGTGAGAGTACGCTCATAACCATCAGTGAGTGCTCGGAAACGCTCGCCTTCAACAGACGACCAGTCTTTCAGCCATCGCACAAGAGCACTTTCTTTGGACACATAGCTCGTCAACGTCACACTCTCTGCCTCATACCCCGTCACGACAATGTCATCCTGCTTGTTTACAAATGTTATTGGAGACTCTGATGAAAGAGACGAGACATCCCAAGAAGGGTTAAACTGCAATCATATTGAGATTGAAATATTGGGAGGGTTCACTAAGAAATTTTTACCTTGAATCCTGACAATGCTAATCATCTTGTCATCCACTGCATCACACACATATTTCCCAGAATCTGATGGCTGCACATTTGAGATGATAATTTTTCTCAAGGTGCCGTAGGTCTCAATACTTGTACGGGAGTCTTCGGAAAGCAGACAATCATTGAAGTACCACTGAACAGGGGCATTGGCCCGGGACACTTCACATGCCAGGATTAGGTCTTCCCCTGCCATCATCTCTTGGTAGTCAGGGTCATTTGAGTTACCCACAATTCTCACTGGAGGCTCTAAAGTCAAGGAGAAGAGTGCTTTAGTAGTGCTTTATTAGAACAACATTTTCGAAGCTAAACCTTTCATTTGAGATTCATGAAAACAAATCCTACCTTCTACTGTAACCTGGAAGCTGATGCTGTCATCTCCAACATCCAGGAAGTACTCTCCGGAGTCTCCGATTTCAGTGTTTAGGATGACCAACGAGCGGAAAGCACCTTCTTCTTCTTCGCAAAACCTTTCATCCCCCTCAATACGACAGTTATCCTTGTACCACTTGGCTATGACATTAGCTCTGGACAGCTCACACTCCAGCACAATGTCATCAGAAATCAGAGGTTTTAGATTTGTCTTAATCTCTGACTTTCTTAGGATCTTCACCGGAGGCTCTGATGATGCACAATCACATATTGATTCTCAATAGTGGTCTTTGAAATTGTGTCAAGGGGGAGAAATAATCTTAAAATCTTTCATTAAATGCCACTTACCTGAAACTTTGACCTGGAAATCAATTTTATCATCTACAGCATCACAGGTGTACTTCCCAGAATCCTCTGGGGTAGGAGAGTGGATGGTCAGACGGTGGATCAGTCCGTCCTCTGTGATGGTGACATTACTGCTCTCTTGTATTTCTCTGCCATTTAGCCACCACTTGACTTCAGCACTTGGCCGGGACACCTTGACCTCCAGCACGATTGGTTTGCCAGTTAAACTCTCCAGTTTATCTAGCATGTTTTTGGGACGAGTAAGTGTCACTGGGGGCTCTGAAACAAGGCAATATATAACAAGGTTATTTGAGGGAGGGTCCAAATAATCCAAACCTAATTGGTTATCCATTCATCATGATGCTAAATTGTCCGCCTTTCACCTCAATCTTACCTGTAATTGTCACAAGGAAGGCAACAGAATCATCTTCAGTGTCACATATGTACTCCCCTGCATCATCCACATTGGTGAAAGGTATCACCAGCCTACGTTCGGCCCCATCCGCCTCCAGGATCAAATTATGACCCTCCTCTACCTCCAGGCTGTCCTTGTACCACCGGACAGGGGCATCGGCCTGGGAGATCTCACAGCGGAGCTCCAGCCTCTCAGGGGCCAAATGAGTCAATTCCACGTCAGATTCACTGGGGGAAATTATTCTTACGAGTGGTTCTGGAGGAGAAAGCGGATAGTTGGAAATCTTTATAAAATGCCTAAAAGGTTTTCAGTGTGGTATAAAAAAAAAGAAAAGAAATCTGTCCTACCCTTGACAGAAAGCTGGAAGAAGACAGAATCTCCATCAGTTTCGCAAACATATTCTCCACCATCCTCAACTGAGCCAGAAAGAATGGTCAGCCTCCTGTAAGGACCTTCAGATATCAGCTGGATCTTGTTGCTTTCCTCCACCTCTTGGCCGTCCTTGAACCAACACACCTTCCCACTGGATCGCGACAACTCACACTGCAGGTGGATCTCCTCTGAGACGTAGCCCTCCATCACAATATCATCCTTAGGTTCAACAATCATCACTGGAGGCTCTGTGTTTGAAGTCAGAGGAAACAAAGTCATTCATCAAGGAGAGATGTTCTACTCTCTCTCACCATTGAATATATGTTTTTAAACGTGACTCAGGTAAACTGGGACATCCATATACCTTTGACATTGACAGTGAAATCCATGCTGTTGTTTCCTGCTTGGCAGGTATAACTTCCAGCATCTAAAGTCTCTGCAGAGCGAATGATCAGCCTCCTCATGGTCCCCTCTGCCTGCAGAGTGATTTTGTCACTGGGCTTCACCTCACAACCATCCTTATACCTGTGACATATAAAATACATTTTTTGAATCTGCATGTGGGAAAACAACAATTCAACAACCACAAAATGAATTCTTGGGAATAAATACAGGTAAATGAATGAATGTAAAAACAGCAAAAGTAGAAGCACATGTTCATCTTACCACACAACTTCAGCGTCTTCTGCAGAGACATGACAGAGCAGCACCACAGGGTCAAACTCCATGGTGCTCTTATGGAGTTCCTCCTCTGGGACTGGAGTAAACTTCACAGGGAGACCTGATGAAAACAGGAGGAGTCAGCTGCTGGAATAAGAGTGGTTTAACTAATCTCCCTCGAATCAGAAATATTTTTCTGCAATTTAGTTTAATCATAAAAACAATCCTGGATGAGGTATTTGTGGTTATTTGGTATTGGCATTTGTCGTAAAACAACCTTACAAGGTTTTGCGCTTCCTGTACAGAAGACCAGATGAAGGAACCCATAGCACCAACACATTTGTAACCAAACACTACACAAAATGAACCAGCAGACAAGATACATTTGTGTTTTTTCTACCAAAGAATTCATATGCATGTGAACATTCTTGAATATGTAAAAAAAAAAAAGAGTAACACTTTTTCCTTAGAAACACTTTATACCTGCAACATCCACGTTGAATTTGATGACATCTCCAGAAGTTTCACATGAGTAAACTCCAGAGTGAGATGCATCAGCTGATTGGATCACAATTCTCCTCATGTTCCCATCTGCTTGGATGTTAAGGCCATCGGTCACCTCCAGCTCCTTGCCATCTTTAAACCAGGATACTTTTGCAAAAGGGTGGGAGACTTCACAGTAGAGCACAATAGCATCACCGTTGTCCACCCTTTTTTTGCTGTCCAAGTCTGACAGATGACTGAATGTTATGACAGCAGCTGCAAAGAAGTAAACCCAAAATCAACCACCAAAGGAAAGAATCCATCGCATGTTAAATGTGACAGAATAGAAAGATTCCTGCACCTACGTTTAACTCTGAGCACAGCTGAATCCCTGACTCCGTTGGCTATAAATGTGACCTCTGCTGTGTCCTCTGTTGTCCCGGTTTCATGGATAACCAATGAGTGCTTTGTTTGGGACTGTTGTACTGAATATCGGCCGCCATGCTGCAGTTGAGCACTATTTAAGAACCAGGTTCCAACCATTGTTGCAGACAGTTCAATGGAGAAGTGGGCATCTTCTCCTTCCACGACTTCACAGCCTTTCAGGTTACATTTAATCTTAGGTCCAGGAACTAAGGAAACAATAGAATTTTAAATGTACAAATAAAATCAAAACCTCATTGGAGTTTGAAATGACGTGAATGTTTAAGCCTTCTTTGGCAAATGTCAACATTTACATTAAATGGCATCTATCATCAGCATGAAAGCCAGCACTTCATTATCTTTCATTAGCCAGTACCAACCTGTAATTGAACTCATATAAAGGAAGAAGATGATCTATTTACAATAAAATACAAAGAATAACATGTAAATTTCTGCTTCACAGCTATCTTCCTTACCTAGATGGACAGCTTTGGGAAACTCCACATGACCACTTCTCCCGTACTTGTTGATGCAGCAAACACGGAACCGGTAGTCGCCTTCACATGGCACGCTGTCACCAGCGACCTCAGCTGTAGTCGCAGTCTCCGAGGTGAAACACTTCTGCCACTCTTGGGAACCAACTTCCTGTCTCTCCACAACAAAGATGGATCGGGTGGAGGTCTGGCTGTTGGGGGCGGGCACCCAGGTAAGCAGAGCGCTGTTGGGGCGATCCACGTCCATTTTGACTCCGACAGGGCAGATAGGAGGGCAATGTCTCGTGGCTGTGATACAAAAAGGGAAAAGAAAATAATGCTTACAAATGATTAAACTAAGTAGATCTGTTTGATGAAATAATACAAATCTACATTTCATCATCAATCCTATTAAACTTTGACTTTCAACAATTTACTTCATTAAAATTTGGGATATTTGTCTACATAGGACTTTCACTCCCATGACATCTGAGAAATATTTACAAAACCTTTTGTAAACCAATTCTGTCAAAGTGGGGACAATCATATACATGATGGTTTCCGGAATTTACCTTTAACCTTGAGACGTGAAGAGGTCTTGGAGCTTCCTGCGACAAAGGTCACTACCCCTGAGTCTTGATAAGCCACGTTGACAAAGACCAGAATGTGAGTTTTTCCGAAAGACTTCAAGATCGTTTGATGAGTCTCGTGCAGTTTCAACCCGTCTTTAAACCAGTGGATGTCCATTTCGTCGCTTTCCACTTCCACGCAGAACACAGCGTTCTCACCCTCCAGGACCTCCAGCTTTCGGGGAAGCTTACGAATAATTGTACCTGTAAGTAGAAATTATTTGCATTGTATAGTCAATTTATTTTAGTGTCAAAGCTGTAGTTCTTGGTTTTTTTTAGGTTATAGTAAGTATTTGTAATTGTGACATTTTAACTGATTACCTAGAGATAAACATGATCAACATTTCCACTGATCTTTGGAGATCATAAGCTCTTTATTCTCTGTTAATGCATTTGATATGCTGAATAAAAATGTCTGATTTACGTATCTGAAACCTCACAATGTAATGTAAAGTCAAGTCAAAGTTATAGCCATTATAAACTCAGTGAATTATCTTCATTTTAGAAATATGAAGTACTAAATACCTTTCACTGACAGCTCCGCAATACTCTTTGCTCCATCTGGCATCTCACAGAGATACACTCCATCGTCGTCCGTCCCAACATCATGGATGGTCAGTCTCCGTCTGGTTCCTTTCTGCTCCATCCCGTACTTACTGCTGGGCATCAGCCGCTGGTCCTCCAGGTACCACGCTGATGGGATTGACTCATCAGGGACCTCGCACTCCAACACAGCCACATCCCTCTCCCTTACCTCCACGTCTTTTAAAGGACACCTGAACCGCACAGCTGGGCCTAAAAAAAGGTACATTTATATTAAAGTGTTGATGTTTTTTAAAAAAGATCTGCCCTCAGGTAATGGCTTAAAGTTTTTTTGAAGTTTAACTTACACTCCAATGTTTTATTCAAACAAGACTTGGACAGAAAACCCCAAAGTTCAATTAGCCAACTAAATACAATTTTTATGTTACTCCTCAGAAAGTTTTTTATCAAGTTTTTCATATTGTAATGTAAAATGGGTTATACTTGCAAGAAAACTTGGTTCTCTTACCTTTCACAGACAGGTGAACAGCGCTGAGTGTGTTTCCAAGAGCATTTGATGCTGCACACACATACAGTCCTGTATCCTGCACTTTACAGTACAGAACCTTCAGTGTGTAGTAACCCTCTCTGTCCTCAAATACCAAATGACGCCTCCCGGGCTCAAGGGGAACCCCATCTTTCTTCCAAATAATTTCAGGCTTAGGCTTCCCTGTTACAAAGCAGCGGAACTTAGCGTGTTTCCCCTCTGCCACCGCAAACTTCTTTGCTTTAGAAACGTTGACTGTTTGCTCCTCTGTAAGCCTTGACAAGTTGATCCTCCCACCCCTGTGCTTTGGCGACCATTGGCTGCTCGCTGGACCATTTGAGGACTTCTTACTGTCCTCCCGCTCCGGTACAGGCACAACAAGCAGGACGGCACCTGCCAAGGCCTCACCATGGCAGTTGGTGGCCCTGCAGGTGTAGACCCCTTTGTCTGGCATGCGTGTCCTGTAGATTTTGAGTTGGAACCAGCCGCCATCTTGATTGTTCAAGCTGAAGTGTGCACTCTCAAAGATGTCATTCAACTTCTTCCCGTCTTTCTCCCATGTCACCTCTGGAAGAGGAGTTCCCCAGATTTTGCAGGAGAAGGCAGCATCTTCTCCCCGATCCACCCTCAGAGAGAGAGGCTTGATGAGAAATCGAGGTTTTTCCTCAGAAGTTAGATCCTCTTCCCGAGCTTCAGTTAACTTGCTGTTCCACCTGTGCTCTCCATTCACCCCCACTCCATTTGCTCTCCTATGTTCACCATTTGGCATTGTACAGTAGCCATTCAGGTGTCCTTCGAGCTCACCATTGTCCTTTGTTGGCTGCGTCACACCATTAACTGCTAATTGCCTTTGCCCCCCATCTTGTGGTTGGGCCTCTCCTTCCACTTTCAGGGAGGCTGCGGCGTAGGTTTCACCTATGCTATTTTTGGCCTTGCATATATACTGGCCAGCATCCTGCAGAGTCACCCCAGTAATGGTTAGAAGGTAAGCTTTTCCCTCCTCAGAGAGCTTGTAGTGTCCGTCAGACAGGATCTGGACACTTTTACGCTCCCAGATCACATCAGGGCGAGGGTCACCATCAATTTGGCACCTTAGTGTTGCAACTGTGCCGCACTTTGCCACTATAGGGCGGGGATAGCCTAAAAGACGAGGAGCTCCTCCAAAGATATCCATGGCAATGTCTCCTTCTTTTGGGTTTGAATGAAGAAATGTCCTAATTTTCTAGTTTGCCTTGATTATAGCCTCTTTTGTGAAATAGCTGTAAGATAAAGAAAAGTACGGCAGTCAACTTTCACTGCTATGCTGAATCAAACAATGTTAAGCCTACGTTTTGACAATAAGTCCAAACTTGAACAATAATTTCCAACTTCATATTGGATTGAGTAAATGGTTGTCATCTATACCTCTGTGTGTACATCTAACCTGAGATGATTCATTATAGAGAGACCTGTATTGACATGTTTCAAACATTCCAACTTCTTCATGGTGTTGTCGAGGCTTAACTGAGCTTCAGTTGGCTCTTTATCACATGCTTGGTCGTTTATTGAAGTAGTTTTTCTGGCAAACATAAACCACTCTCACTAGTGTCTCAGCTGGTGCTGTAACTCATTGAAGAGTGTATTTATAAAGTAGTATGTCCAAAAAAAGACACCAGTGACCGTGTTTCACATAGCACACACCTGCAATCACGAAATAATGCAAAACTGAACCATGACTATGAAGGTTTATTCTCTGATGGGCCCACTGCCCAACAGAACTGTTGTATTGCTTAATATGTAAATTATATAATCTGAAACTTGGAGAATGAGTTTACTGATGTATTTTCTATGTTCTAAATAGTTGCGTTATTGTCATGTATGCAGTCCGATGACTCTTGATTAAGACTGTTTGCATTCTCACAGCTTATGGCTCATGCTAAACCAACCAGAATCAATCTCTCATGTTGCAACCATCTTTCTTTGGGTATTAAGAATAGCAACAGTCCCTGCTGTTTGAAGCACCACAGCCCTTATCCAAACAGAAACAGCATGGATCGTTAGTTGTATACGGTCAGTCTTTGAATGAAACAGGCTCAGCTCATGGCTCATTGATAGATATTATTCTGAGATAGAAGATGGACAAATTGTAGCACCTCAAACAATATAAAATATCTCCCGTTGTCAAGGTAACAGAGCAGCCAAAGGATAAACTTACCGTTACTTTGAGTTGACTTTAAATCATTTTGTAATTGTAGTGGTGTTGCTGTCATCAGTTAATTTGTGTGACCTTTGGTCCTTCTTCACAATTTTTCTTTTTCTTGTAGAAATGCCAAATATTGGTTCCCTTGATCCGTTGAACAGTCATGAAGCCTGAGAGACCCCTCAGCTCTTGCTCCTCTGGTGTGGTTTGTCGTTTATTGATCTGGTACAGACTCGGTACACCTCCTGGTCACTGAGAGTTAAAGCGAGTAAGACAAATGAAATCTTCTGTTCACCCCTGGTGGCCCACAATAATAGTTCCAATTCTTGGTTGTCTCCTCAGTTTGGCGTTGGGTTACAGGTGGCGGGGAGGAATATGACCAAAGTCTTTCAGCAGAGTACTTAGTTCATGCGTCAGCTCTGATGCAGTCATTGTCCAACAGCCTGAGAGTGAGAGAGGGGGTTGGAATGGGGGGTGGAGGGGCATTAAATGCTTTCGCAGCTGCTGCCACTGCGAGCCACTACCTAAAAATACCGGCAGTTTCAATGACAGCAGGTCAGATAACGTTCGGCCCTCCATTCACAGACCATGGCTCACTAAAGATAGAGGAGAGGCTGCGCTCTGCTTTGGATCTCCCGGCTCATTAGATATCCTGAGTTAAAGTGTATAAAAGAAAGGACACTCCAGTTGCTGGGACTCCTTGAGTCATTCTGAGCCATAAATAGGGTCAAACTAGTGTCACATCAATGTAAGAAAAGGACATTTGGAGAAGGTAATTTAAGAAACAAAGTGAAACACCTAAACAACCTAAATATAAGGAGATGTAAGCATTTCGAAAATTATGGTACTGTTTGTTGTATTTGATTTTTTAAAATACATATTTTAAGGCTTTATGTCAAAACAACATAATTCAGTCAAACAGGCACATTTTTAGAAATTAAAAGCAGATTGTTTCATTGTCATTTCCTCAAGCAAGTGGTTGTACTTGTGCAGTCAACAGACTCCTACAGATCTGGTGTTGCATCCGGTGTTGACAGTTGCCGCCTGCATTCTCAGACAATAACGCTCTCTTCAAGTGGACTGTTTTGGACAACCAAAGCCACTGATAGACGCTGCAAATGGTTATCCCAGACATGTGACCTTCAGTGCCTTAGCATACTATCTTTAACACAGATGTATTAAAACAAGTACCTAGAAGAGACACTAAGAGATGTTCAATCATTTCTAGTTAGAAGAAACTGAAATAGCCTCTGATAACAAGCCCCTGTTCTAAAACAATTTGCTAAATGAATAGCAGAGTCATTTGAAGGACTGACACCACAGTAGTGATTCCATTTAAAGCTGCTCGTACCTCTGACATCCATGCAGTCATCCCTGCAGCTGTTAGGTACGATGACTACCACGGATCAAAAGCAAAGCAGCACTCTGTGTCATGAGATTGGGTTTCAATATCAAAAGCTGAAGAGGATTGACAGAAGCTTCAGGCCTTTTAAATGGACGCCAATCCACCCTGTTTTGAGTTGAGGAAACCTTTACAAGTTGAATGAAGCTCTTGTCAGAAATTAAGAAATCATTTTGCTTTCATGCCTTTTTTCAGATTTTTAGGGACAAAGAAGTATCAAATTCGTCTTAGTAATTGGGAATTTTAATGTAAAAAAGCAAAACTGAAAGTTCACTTTATCCAGAGTGCGTCCATCCTCACTGTATGTGAACTGAGTGGTGTATCAGACACAGGCAGTCCGCTGCTTCTTTCAGGTCAGGGCTGTGCTGAGGAGGACAGGCTGGATTGAGTTAAAACAACAACAAAGCATATTTTTTAAATTTATGAGTAGAAACAAAAGTATAACTATGACATGAAACCTGAGTATGATTTTTTTTTTTTTTTTTACTTTTTTAACTAGTTGAGGAAGGTCTTTTGAGTGTAATCCCATTTACGTCATTGTCCAGCAGATGGGGCTAGAGGTTTATTCAAACTGACCCCTTTTTCATAGTCAGCATAAACTCAAGTGACTCTGTATTAAAAAAAAAGAAAAGAAACTACATTAAGGAGGCTTACTTTGAAAACCCACAACTCTGACCTTCCCAAGGGAGGGGGCAGGATATTTTCCATTGACAGCCGGCGAGGCTATGCAAATGCTTACAGCGATGAGGTCTTCTGTGTGAAGTCATTCACTGGTAACATTTAAAGATTGTATAAATGCACGCGATGTGGCTTAAAAAACAGTGAGCAAAGGACATAATTGACCTGTGAAATGTTTAATTAACGGATAGATTAAGGAAACTCAACTTTATTTATATAGCAAAGAACAGTTGATGGGAAAGGCAGATTAGATGAATGGTGCTGAAGATAAGCAGAGAAGATTCTACTGTCCTTTTGCCATGCAATCAATACTTTTCTATATTATCTTATCAAGTGGAAAGTCTGCCTTTTAAACCTATGAAACTGTTTTGGTCAGGGGGAAAAAACTGTCATGACCCCAGTGACCAGAAGAAGCATGTTAAAGCGCACGTACACTCTTGAATGCATAATTCTATCCCTCCATGTTTCACTTGATCTCTGCTGTGAAAGTGAGGTGTAAATGTATACTGATTAAAAAAGGGTGAGGTAGAGAGGTGGGAAATGATAGGAGGGGGAAAAAAGGCATGCAGAGAAGAGAATAAAGATCAAACATTCCTGTCAGGTGACCTCTGACATTTTGGCTCCTCCTTCTTCTCCCTGCAACCTGCAAGCATGCTGGGAGAATCAACAAGGGATTCTGGGAAAGACAGGAGGAGGGCTTTTTTTAAATACAAATAACATCTGTGTGTGAGGCAGAACGAGGAATGAGAATAATTTGATCTCAGATTAATCAGTTTTCCTGGATGTACCTTTGGTAAAGCTTGCAGTGCTTACATCTTAATGTGGGAAAAGCAGCTTTTTTTATTGTATTTTTGGAAGAGGACTTTCCTGGTTTGGACTTTCTGTGGAACATCTTCTATTTGTGGAGACAAGAGTCTAGGAGGCGTAACAGTTGATCTTAGTTAAATAAGCTACCTGAATTCAAAGTGTGAGTGAAAATGGTTTATTTGCATTTCAAGGCAACATTTAGTCATTGCTTCTCACATATCTACTTTTGTAGTTGTTGATAAAAGAACAGAACAGACAGAAGAAGATTTTAAACTTTTGAGATTTCTATGATAATACCCCCAACTTGTTGCACTGGTGGCCATGTGGCCAATATACACAGTCTCCAGAAGCATCCTGGGTTCAAATCTGACCCGAGGCTCCTGTCCCGCAATGTGTCTATCCACCTCCCTATCTCTGCAATAACGCCATAAAAAGCCAAAAAAAACGGCCCCCAGATTGATTTGGTTCCCCTCATTGTCACAACACCCTCCCATCTTTTTCACCTCTGCTGTGATTAATCTTGTTGATCTCATAAGACTGTTTAGTCAAATATATCAATATTCCAACCTTATCATTTGTACTCTTCTGACCTTGAAAGCTTAGACATCACAGAGTGATTAAACTTGTGACCATTAGGCTACAGCAGAGTCTCTCTAATATAGTCCTCCAGTCATCATTTCTTATATTGCCTTCTCAAACGATCATCCAGTCCATCAATTTAAATTTCCCATTGCTTATTGTTAGTCTGCAAAGGCGGGGCAACAGTTGAGTGTGTTTCAAAAACAATAAATCCTTGAATCTCTTCAATATCAAAGATTTGTATCTACATCCTTCAAATTGAAAATGTGTTTATTCTGTTAACCATTAATCAAAAGTTGCAGTATATGACTGAGCTCACAGCAGGGGAGGGGAAGATCTCTCAGCCGCCAGCGTTACTCTAAAACTCTCCACACTTTGTTTTGTGTGTAAACTCAGACCCGTATTTTGTGTTCTGCCTCGTGAAGCAGATACTGGGGATTTGGCCTTTAAGCCCAGCCCCATATTGTATTGGTTTTAATAATGAGACTCAGATGCTGTATTGGATAAATATTGTATTACTTTTCTCCATCAAAAGCAGATGTAGGGCAACCTTAAAAAACAAAGGCTCCCTGCTGAGACGGCACATACAAAACCAGCTGAGAGAGGGCAGAAGAAGAATGTTCTGCATTTACTTTTATCCGACAACAGACAACTGTGTCGACCAATCGGCTTGCAAGTTCACATAGAAGTCATCGACTGCTATTCTGAGTTATCTGTTTACAACCTGATGTGATGAGGACAGGGAACATTCAAGACTAGAATCTGACAAATAGGTTGAATTTGCTTTGTTTGTTGAGGCCAGCTGAAAGAATGCGCATTTGGTCATTTAACTGATAACCACATTACTTTAAACCAATTCTTCTATTTGTAAACAGAACAACATTTATCCATGTTATATAATTAGCTATTTGTAATTTGGATTGATTTTAATGAGGAAATGTTGAGGAATGTTGTCTAGTTAAGGTAGATCTCATGTTTTGCTTCCTGAAGTACTGATGGGTTTGTCTGTATGCATTTTACATATTGAATACTACAAAAACTCATGAGAGTCATGCAAGGACATGGAGGTTTGTGGTGAGCTGATGGAGAATCGATTAACTTGATACATCTTGGTGTCCTGGAGAGTAGCTGTTATGTCTAAAGAGACGGGTTTTTGGATTCTCCTGTGCCCCAGGCTGAATGCTGCTGCGTTGGAGTTTTTGCAGAGAGTCAGTGGGTTGCTTCACCCTGAGACTGCAAGTTGCCTGAGAGGAGGAATCTCATTGTTTTATTTCCCTTTGTGCCAAACATCATTTGAGAGTATTTCGCCTTCAAGCCGGCAAAATGGCCTCATTTATGGGAACATTAGTGGCGGTTTTTAATCTGAATGCTGTGCATTACAAAAATACACTGTTTGTATTCAGTCTTTTCATTCCTATGGCTTAATATTATACTATACTGGTATGTTCTGTTGCTAAGCAAAGTCTGCTGTTTCTTGCATTCAATTAGAGCCACATAATGTACAACGGGCTTTAGCTGCAGATGTTCTTGTAAATTACATACGATCACTCACTTACACACACACACACACACATACACACTCACACACACTCATAAGGATGCTGCAGCAGATGTAAGAAATGCAGCGGATGATGTCACATCACTGGGTCGCCGCTGGCAATTATCTGCTGTACACATTGACCCTCTACTTTAGATATTGTTCCTCCTTTGACTCTTTCACACCCTCACTTCCTCTCTCGCCTTTTTGTTTCTCTTCTAAATCTTTCTCACATTTTCCACATTTCTTTGTTGTAGATTTCAGAGAAGAACTTGTTTTAGTTGTGTACAGTATTGGATATGTGACTGAAGGTTGCAGGATGGTCTATTTGTGCTTCTGGGCAGCATATGTGGAAGTACACGCCCACCACTTGTCAATCACAAGCTCACTAACACTCATGAACAGCTGCTCATTGTGAAGCCTATGCGGTTAGTGTGCCTTAATTAACTGATGTCTCTAATTAGTGGCAGGTTATCTCAGAAATAATCATCTGCGTGAGACGGGGAATAATTAAGGAACGGCAGCGAGAAATGTGACTGATGCAAGTGTAAACGGTTAGCCATGCATAGAGACGTTTTCCAGCTTTCAGCCTTTAACGTCCAAGGCAAAATTCCTTCGGGACTAAATAAAGAAATCTTGAATCTTGAATCTTGAAAAACAATAAAAGAATGAGACATGTACATCTCCCTTGAACGTTAAACCTTTTATACCATCCTGGAAAAAAAAGAAAAGAAAAAAAACAGGCTTTAAAGGGGGCCCAAACTGTCCTTATAACGTCATCTCTCATGAATTAAAGGGATACTTCACCCATTTACATGAAGCTGTGTATCATTAGAAACATGGTAGTAGTGTTGAATGGTCGTGAATCCAACCATCATTTTGCCCTGAGACGAGAAAAACGTGTTTTTCTTTGCTTGAAAGTTTTCTTCATGTGATGCAAAAAGCGTCATATTGCTCTTCTCAGATAGCTCCGGAGAGGCGAGATAATGACGGCGTGAAACTCCAGCTTCCTCTTAGAGACACACACGAGCGCACACACACTTGGTTTCTCTAATACAGTCATCCCTGCCATGTTTTAATGCTCTTGACAACACTCGAAGAAAAAAAGCTAAAACACACTCACACACATCCGGAGATTGTTTTCTGATACAATCTCATTGCCTGGCTGTGTTTATTTGGCAAAACAAAGGGATGCACTACAAACAACCTGGACAGACTTGACAATGAGCCTCACCCTATAAGGCTGTTTCTAAAAACATCCTCAGCCCCTCCTGCTATCTGATTGCCATGGTTACCGAACACCTGTCACGTGCAGACACACTCGGCCTTAAATTAACAATATTGAAATAGCAGTTTGGCAGAGAAGCTACGGTCTCAGTCATTTTCACCTGCAGCAGCCACCCGTCTCCGACATCTTGATATTCAAGTTACAACAATTTAACATCATGAGGTTCTGTATCAATTCTGTTCCTGTAAGGAGTAGTGACACCCACATCACTGATTCTATAACCACATGGGTGTGTGAACTTGTTGTCCTTTGAACTCAAATCCCACTGCAACACTAAAACAGATGTTTGAGAAGTTTCTCACACTAGTTCTCATAAAAAGGTCAAAACCAGATAATGTCTTTTCAAGTGTTTTCTCTCTTGCAGCTCTAACTGACGAGAGATGTTTTTATTTCAGGAAAATCATTACATCCGAATGAGATGACAACTATTTGTACTTCAGCATTGGTTAGACTTAACCTGTTTTTTCTTAGATTTTCTTGGATTAAGCAAGCGCTCTGTATTTTTCTTCTTCTTGGATTTGAAATCCTGAATGGGTAGCAGCAAAGACGTGTTGCTGCGTCAGTGTAATGAATGGAGGACTGAATAGAGTACTCTTCCCGATTGAACTTTCGCTAAGCTCCACTTAATATCTTAAACCCACTTTAGCAGCAGAGGTAGATTAAATAATGTCAGGAGCAAAATCCTTCTCTGAAGTTGTACAATAAAGAGAAGTGTATGAGCTTCCAGTCAGGTTGTTCTTTCTATGCATGCCTGTGCACCATGTTTCCTTTACTTGACAACTAAACCACTAGTGACATCCTTACTTCAGTTTAGAAAAGATATCCAACTCTGGCTTGAAACAGGACTGTTTTGGTGGTGCATGAAGCTTTTAGGATTGTTGGAACAATATAACAAAAGCTGATTGCAGCAGATTATGGTGAATATCTATTGAATGATGCATGCTGGGAAATATAAGATTTTATACTCAGGCTGGCTGTGACATAAGGAGTTTAGTTATATCTTCCTTTTAAAACATGTTATTGTTATACTCCCAACTGTTGGGACTGAAGCTTTCATACTTATTATTTGTCCACCCAAAATAGTCATCATCACAGTGCCATGTCGTTTCACTTTCACTTGATCTGTGTACCCGAGAGGCAATGTGTATACAGTGTATACATGAGACCTGGACGGGCTGCTCAAGTATATTTGCCAAACCCTTTTATTTTGAAGCTCCTTATCCGTCTAACATTACCACGTTCAATGAACTGATGTGCAAACTCTCCTCGCTCTCTTCTTCGTGCAGGTGATCAGACACAGGAAAAGTGAGTCACCTTTGTACGCTATTTAAACAACATTATCTCTAATGATAGGTTTTCAGCTAATGCAGCCTAGCAGGTCATGATAACATTCATTAACTCGTTGATGTGAAATAGAAAAACAGAGTCTTTCAGCCCGATGAATCAGCCACTTTACAAGCTCTTTTTTACAGGTTCTTGAAGCATTGTGTTCACACAGGAAGAAAAATAGCAGCTATTAATTAGACCATGATTGACCTGTTTACATAACAGGTTGCACGTGCTTGCTATATTAAACTGTAGCAGCTCTGTGATTCATCGCACACATGGATAACTAAATGGCAGAAAGTCAGAGCCGGGTATGAAGCGTTATGTAATGCAAAATCAGAGCACGTGTGCTCGATCGAGTAAATCGGGTGCAGGGGGAAAAAATCCCACATTCACTAAAAAAGATTTACATGTTGGAGCGTTTGTGTGTCAGTGTGTGTGTGCAGATAAGAGCAGGCAACTCGGAGTGGCAGATTGATGCAGTGAAATGTCAGCTGCCCACACGGTACCACATGCTGTGCTGCTTGTCCACATCAGCGTGCACTTTTGTGTGAGTGTGTGTGTGTGTGTGTTGTTGCTTCATTCACAAGAGTGTGTAAAAGATGGACAGGGAGACAAACAGATGGGAGTCGAGCTTGAGAGACAGCAGGGTGGATAGAAAAAATCTATACGAAATGTCAGAACACTTTGATTTATCATGTTTGGTAAATACTGTTTGTTTCTCATGAAAAACTCATGAGAGCATCTTTTGTCTGTGAACATTTCCCCTCAAACGACCACATAAATACATCCAGCTTTCAAATGTGAGAGCATCACACAAATCCCGCCTTGATAAGATGAATGGGTTTTTCCAAAAACAAGGCTTTTCTGACACAGCTGACCTGCAGCGTGCTTAATCCGCAAACATTCATATTTTTGAGTCATCTAAAAAGAGATGAAAATCAATAAATGATCATATATATATAATACAGATTCACTCCATAAATAATTGACTGTTGTATTCATAAATCTAGACCCTAATTATGAAGCAGGATAAAACTATTGATCACGTCCGACCCTGCAGACGGATAAATAGTGTTCCAGGAAGTCTCAGTTGCTTTGACGTCATGATCAAATAAAAAGCAAAAAAATAAATAAATCATGAAACGATTTCCACAAAATATGGACACAATAAAAAAGCTGAAAATCAGACACCAATGTAATTATTTCCTTGGGCTGATTTTAAAACACAAAATGTCATCATAAACGTACGTTGGGGTCAGTTTCGATAAAATAGACACATTTCTCGTTCATAGTCAACATGTTCTTTGTTGGGTGGCAGCATCATATTATAGTGACCAAGTGGACCAAGTCTAAAAATTTGGTCTGGTAGCTTGAAGGAGGCCAGTTCACTTCCTGCGGACTGCCATGGTGCCCTTTAGCAAGACACAGGGAGTGCACACTGTTGGATGCCCCCTCCCTCTGACAAATACAAAGAGATAACATGGGCTAGACTCTGAGTCAAGAATTATACAGAAAACCACAACAGATGTTTATAAAATCTTGTTCTTTGTTCTCAGGCTCGCTAATCTCACGATCATATGGATGTCCCTAATCCTAGGAACACAAACACACAAAACAAACACACACAAGCAAACACACATATTAGCCGAACTTGTTCATGCATGCACGTCAGTCAGACTGTCTACTTTTCAGGCTAAAATGCTGCAGTCCCTCTATCGTCTGTGTATTTATGTCACAGAGTCTTCTGCTCGAATTGGTTTGGAAGATGGGTCGTGGATTGTTGTCATGGCAACTAAATAATGGGGTTAAGATGGCGAGAGGTGTGTCTGCGTGTCGGGAGATCTTTTCGAGTCTGTTACGGCAGCAACAATGACTCTCCATGCGCTCTTGGGGAGGGGAGGGGGGGGGGTGCACCACAGTAAATCCATCCCTCCAGCTCCGTCATTGTTAAGAACCCAACATCGGGCCCTCAGGCTCCGGAGAGAAATACATGCTCCTCAGGGTGCCCGTGTACTTGTCATGATTGAAATCCATGCTCATGTTGTTTCCCGCCCGTGATCAGTGTGATATACCAGTGGGGCGTCAAGTGTAGTCTAAACCAAAACTCAAGTCTTTTTTCAGCAGCAAAAGCTGAGAGGGAATCTGGGAAATGTTTTACTTTGCATCCAGCGTCATATTGGCCCCTAGAGGCAAATCCATTTCCATTCCTACCAGTGAGTGTATGTTAGAGCAATCCATCTGCTCTGTCCTTGTTAAGATATCTCCCTGAGGGCCCCTATGGCGCAAATCCTCTCCTTATTGCACTTTCACCAGATATCTGTAGAGGAAAATATTAGCCCGTGATGCTGATCCTCCAGGATACTCTGGAGGATATCTTTCAAAACTCATAAAAGAAAAGCAGAAGGGAGAAAATGAAGGAAGTGATCATGCCTGCTAACTAGCTCAGAACGTTCTTCAGCAACCAAGTATTATTCTCCATGGCTACAGGCATTTCAAGAAAATTTTTACGAGGCTTTAGGTTCAATTTAAAACAGAGCGCCTATTGACAATGCAGCAGTCACATTATATACAGTAATCGTCACTCTCCTTCTGCATTCTGCAAAAAGTACTCTGAATCTGCCAGGAGGAACTCCTGACTACCCAGACTTTTTTTCAGAAGTTTTCTGTATAAAAGTGTAATTGCCCTACATAATAAGACGATAGTCTTGAGACAAATGCACACTATCCTTATATTGATATCAAGACAAATTTTATGCATATTTAGCTGCACACACGCACATTCCTTTATGCCTCCTTATTTCTACTTTTCTATTCCTTACTTGCACACAAATATACACATCGCCAATCCTGCAGAGTGGACAATACTCCTCGACATGTGTATACCTTGCGTGAGACCTTGTTGCTAAGCAACAATTGGCCATGTCAGAATGTTCCTGGATGAGAAATCCGACTTTGATAGTGTGTGTGTGTGTGTTTGTCTTACTTTCTAATAATACTGTACTGGGGTCATAAGGAAGTGTTTGACTGGAGACCATCAGAGGAGGGAACATGAAGACTAATATTTGTAAAGTCTTTCCACTGTGTTACGATTAGTTTCAAAGTTCTGATGCACTTGTCTTTGTGGTGCAATCTCTATTGTTCTGCTTGTATTCTGCACACCCAGACATCAAACAGTCACACTAAGCCTGTCCTCTCTGGAGAAATCTAGTTCTCTGTTCAAAGAGTATCTCTGGTAAATCTCCTGAACAAAAAAGGCCAGACTGTGTACGTAAAAGACTTGACTTACTTTCACAGGCCGGAACAGTCGTTACCTTAACCACAATTATTTCACATCTTACCAAGTAGCATCACTTGAGTCCAAGACAGATTTCCTTGAGCACACCTTTTTATAATAAATCTAAAATCACAGCAAGTTTATAGGACAACACAGTCATGATAGGAGCATGCTCGGTTTGAAACGTTCTTTCAGTGTGACTCTCAAATTCTAATCTCATAAACCTTATGTTTTCAGAAAATATGCACGTGAAGTACAGACAAAAACATTTTTTTTTTTTAGCTTATTTCAACCACTTCAAAACAAAGGGCCTTAAAGTGACATTTTTGAATCATAATTGCTTTGTATACTTCCAAAAAGGAAATCGATTTTTAAAGTGGCAAACTGGCGAGTACAATGTTCTTCCTCTGCTGTTATTTTCACGCTCGCTGCTGCTTTAATGTAGACAAAACAACATTTTCTACAAACCAAATTCATTTTCCAAATCAGACGATAAAGCTTCCACTAAGTGCAGCTGAAGTTATTTTTATATCATATTGATTGAAGTCTTTAATCACCATCCATGTGAAAATATCAGCTGTATACCTTTATCTATGAGATATAGAGCTGGACTAATAATCCAGATACTATTGGGTACATTGTGTGTTTATACGGTTTAATAATGCTTTGTGTTCGTCATTGTCAACTTTATTACACAAGTGATTACTATAGAAGATTGCAGCTCGGCACAATACGTATTTAGCGCAATGCAAATATCATTCTGTGTAATCCACATGTTAAGCTTGAAAGCAGGGGTCAAAGAGCCACATGGGTACACATCGGGATGTTACGCTATAAAATATAACCAGAAACAATCCATCCAAGCTGCAGAATTAAAAGTATTAGGTCTAGAAATAGCCTTTTGAAGATGTCATTAATTAATGGGGACTGGTCATGCCTCCGTTGACCCCGTGGAGGGTTGTAGATAGATAGGTTGTAGATAGATAAAAATATCCATTCCAATCGATGGAGAATAAAGCAAATCTTCACCACACACTTTCTTTTTTATATGAATTACTTTGAGCACAAATGAAATCATCTCCCACAGATATATCACCTGACCAGCCTGTTCGACTGGATATTTGTGGTCGAGGCTGAAATTCTTGTCAGCCTTTAAAGTCATCCAGTTGAGTAGAAATTTGTCGACTGTTGCAACAATATGAACATTTCACAGACCCACATTCAAGAGGAGTGCAGTGTTTGAGACTAAACATCATTTCATTGTAAACAAACAACAGCCAACCTTTTCGGCTCCGCAGATACATCCCTGCCAAGTTATTGCTCTTCCTTTCCTTGCCTCCTTCAGAGATGAATCTCAAAAACTTTTTTTGTGACTTTGTGAAAGGTTCAAATTTAGTCTTTATTTTTTTATGTTCAAATTTAGCCTAATTTTTAACAACAATAACTGTTTATATTATTTTATTCCACAGGTTGAACAAGATAAGCATCCCAGTTTTCCCTTTCTCTGTCAGTTATCATTGCACTATTGTATGCATTAATCCTCCTGTGACAAGCCTAAGTCTGACTTCAGTCCGTCTTTCAGCAGTGCTTCTACACTCTGTGACGTCTGAGGAGTTTGAACGTCCATCATAACAAGTTGGAAAAAAGGAACTTCAGTAAAAATCTGTTCATGTTGTTTTCTTTAAAGCCGACCACTCACAGCCACAGTAGACTTCTATTCAGGGAGCTGTAAACAATATGAAAGTAGTTTAGCGTTTGAAGAAGTGAATTTGCTGGTTCCGGACCTTGAAGAGCAGTGCATGGATGGTAAAAGGCAGTGAGTAGTGTTGGTGGATGGAGGACTAGTCCAGTGGGAGGTGGTGTTGCTTTGAATGTGATAGGCTACGCTCTCACTCTGGCTGTCCCAAAGGAAGTGTCTGCCTGTATTTAACTTTCAGGCAGCCTTTCATGGCTGTTGGGAATGTAAATATTAGTTTTGTCACCTGTGTGAAAAAGTTTACAACTGATTCATTTGCTGTCATTTGTTTCGATAATCATCGTCAGAGACCCTCTCTGATTCTCCTGCTTTTTATAGCATCTTGTTTTTTTCCTATACTTCTGCTGTTCTTTGCTAAAACAGATCACGTTCTGTCTGTCTTTGTGTGTCCACATACTGGTAGTTTTCCATGAGGGGAGGTTGAGAGGGCCTCAGGGGGAAAGTATTAACAGGGGGAGGAGCCTGCAAAGGAATTCTGTTTGAGTGTGTGTGTGTGTGTGAGAGAGAGAGAGAGAGTGAGTGAGACAGTATGGTTATGATAATGAAGAGAAAGAGAGAATGTAGGGGGAGGTACAGGTGTGTGTATGTGTGAATGAACTCCGATTGGGTAATAACTGCAGCAGAGTTAAAAGCAGAAAACTCCAAAGTACAAAGGGTTTTGTGAGTGTCAGGTTTGTGTGTTTTGTCAGGAAATTGTGAAGTCACTGCTCCGTGCTGCAAAACAGGAACACAGTAAAGTTGAAACTTTTCGACTGTCAAAGTATGATAAAGTTAAAA
Source organism: Symphodus melops (assembly GCF_947650265.1). Lineage (NCBI taxonomy): Eukaryota > Metazoa > Chordata > Actinopteri > Labriformes > Labridae > Symphodus > Symphodus melops. The sequence goes on from NC_136713.1 coordinate 9,215,854, forward strand.
GAGACTTGAGATAGAGCAAAGAAAGTGCAAGAGAGAGGAAAGATTTAAACAGGGAACAAGACGCAGAGAGTGAAGGAGGTGCAGACAGACAGGCTGACAAAGAAAGTGTTTGTTGTGAGATGCCGGTGTCCTTTCCAAGGACAAGCTGACATGCCACCATGGTCATGTGAGGAGACTCCTCCTCTTACTTGTTTCCTCCTCTTCCTTGGTTCCTCCTCTTGAAATTTAACTCCTCCTTCCCCAACTTTCACTGGTTCCTTCCGCTCCTTCCCTCGAAGCTGGAGGTGAATAAAAAAGTGAGAAAGCTGCTGTTAGTGAGAGCACCAGGGAGGACAAAACAAATCTGCAGCCGCGTCTGAAAAGTTTTCAAAAAGCAGGGAAAAAAACATGTTTTTGCAAAGATATAAAAACACTTATTCTGAGTGTTTCTGGACCTTTTCTGCGTCTTTAATCCCCCCAACTCCCTCTGTCTGTCACCTTGTACAACCCTACAGTATAGTTCAGTTCACAACAAGTTTGAGTCGTTATTCCCTTTAACAAGAAGCATCCTTCTTGTGGTTTTGTTATAAGAAACTCATGCCATGCAGTCTTTCAAAACCACAAACAACCCAGAGTTTCCATACGTACTTAACATGATTGACTGAATGTTGAAATGTTGGGATATTGCGCTGGAAATGATTGTGATGGAAGAGTCGGCCGTATACCATCATAAAGCTCCAATAAAGAGTTGGAACAAGCCAAATATAAATCATACTGTCAAACAATGGATTGCAACCAACTTAAAGCTGCTAAAACTATATAAAACAGGGTTGTTCTCTATCTACCCTTTAAATAGATGTTTTACCATCACCCCTCCCCCTAACTAGTCGACTCAGTGACTCTTGGCCCAGTTAGTCACCAGACGTCCTGTCTCTGCTATCTGTCCAGGAAGATCGAAAAAGCTTAGTTTGTGTGACGCTTACCAGCAGGGCTTTTATTCTGAAAGCCTCCCTTTATACACCAGAGCTCTGTTTCCTGACCATCGAAGGGAAGTTGAGTGGGACAGACTTACTCATAGATAAGTTATGGTATGTTTCGAAACATGCTCATGCGACAGACTTTCACAATCTGTACTTTTCTCGTCCTCACATTTTAAGACTTAGATTTATGTTTTTTAATGACCATCTTAAACCACTTTGTTTAAGTTTTATTTCACTTAATGTTGTAACTGAGTGTTTAAACTTAAACATACAACGTTTACTCTTTGTACTGAACTTGAGGTACACATATTGTGAGGCGTTTTCAGCTCCAGGACAAACCGTCAGCATAGCAGTCTTAAGATGAACATAATCTTGGGTTTGAAGGCCGTAATTATATAATGATTTGTTTTGGTAGGTGCAACCAAAATGAGTATGTAGCGTCATGTTTAAACTGACGGCAAATCATAATGACAACTTACTGTAAAGAGGAGATTGATTCAGCAGCTGAAAGCCAAATGTTTTTGATAACCCTGCCTTACAGTAGAGTACAGATTTCCCAGCAAAGGCAAATAAGCAACGCCTTGGCCCTTATCAGGCGTCTGAGTTCATGACCCTTCAACAGTTTGCAATGTTTGTTGGTCTTGATTTCAACACTTTCACTCTCATGGATGTCCTGATCTTTTGGTCCAAGTCTGCATCCTAAACCAGCACACCACAGAGAGGAGTTAGTTCATCATTGATTCAGAGATTGCTCAATCTTAGAAACTGGGACATGTTCACAACAATGTTTGGATGAAGTTTTTTTTTTTTATATTAACTGGCTCTTTGAACTGTACAAAGAGGTTTGTAACAATACTGCTCGGTCACAAAAAGACACATAAGACACAGGCCAGTAGTAAATAAAACATCTATTATTCCTATTCAATTTCTTAATTAAGAAAAGCTTTTTTATTCCACAAGGAAAATGCAAGTCATGAAGTCTGGAACAATTGATGATATATATCTCACAGTAGTGATGCTGTTGTGAGACTGGCAACTACAAGTCTTCATTTACATTAAGAGCTTTGTTAGGTGCTGGATGGTGGTGTTTGAAGCTAATGCTAGCGTCAGAACAAGTTCACAATGACTATATTAACATGCTTACAATAGCTATTATTTACCAGGTTCACATTTATTAGGTTGTTTAGGTCAAGGGAAATGTCCTCAGTTTGGTTCGTATTTTTTTCCTACACCAACAAAATTTGGACCCAATGATTGAAACATAAACTGCAGCAATAATACCCATCGTCTGTAGGTGGCATCTGTGTCGAAACCAAAGCAGGATTATTTTCATCTTCCCTGAAGATGGCGTGCAAAGGACGCATTCCTGATGCTGCTGAAGTTAGCAGTATGAACTGAATTTGCATGTTTGCGTGAGTCTATCTTTGGAAAAATCTGACCTAGAGAAGGACATCATCGATGCAGAATTCACATCTGTGTGTGTGTGTGTGTGTGTGTGTGTGTGTGTGTGTGTGTGTGTGTGTGTGTGTGTGTGTGTGTGTGTGTGTGTGTGTGTGTGTGTGTGTGTGTGTGTGTGTGTGTGTGTGTGTGTGTGTGTGTGTGTGTGTGTGACACAGTGAACAGAGACAGTGGCTCTTTGTTGCTGTTGCCAGGGCTTTGGATCAGCCGGGCTGGCAGTGCCTACAGCCACTCTTTTCTTTCTTTCTTTCTTTATCCTCTCATTCACTCATGTACTACTTTTCCATGTAGCTGTAACTTTCTGGAGAAAAATTAGGAACAATCTAGAAGTATAAAGTTACATATCTAATGTTGAAAAGGTGATACCTTGTTCCTGCTATTTAATCGTAAAGAAAAAGCTGTCAGTTGGCAGTGAGACAAATAACCCACTGATGTGATTAAAACTGGCAGCCATGCCTGCTTATTTTTTTAAGGATATCAAAAAATCAAGACGAGAACAGAGTGATCTGAAAAATAAAACCTGCTGAAGCCTGTGGCCAAATGCATGACACGCATTGTACGCAATAAATGTGGAGTTAGGAAGAAAAAGAAAATAACCAAAACCCAAATTAGAAAAATAGGGTGTGTTTCTGCCTTTTCCCTTCCTGCCTCCATATCTGTTTCCCATTCCTCTAATTGCACCCGTAATCCTTTGTGAGATTAAAGGGATATTCAGGTTTGCAATGGTGTGTGTGTGTGGTCTGATTGAAGGATGCATCGATGCTCTCAGAGATTACACAATCCCTGTCATCATCACACGGCTTGAAACTGACAAGAATCCAAATCCAATTTACTCTCCGCCAACATTTTTTCGTACAAGGAATCTGATCTGGCAGCTTGTTAAACTGCTGAACCCGACTGCTGTGCATCTCAGAGCTTAGTTTGATTAAAGTTTGAAATGTCCGCCGTCATATCATCTTGTGATGTCAGGTGCTAATTTAGAGTCGGAAGATATTTTCTAATTGTACACAATTTGTCCTGCCTGTCTTCTCTCTCTTGAATCCATGTTGGCCTGGAAGTAAACAGAGTTTCTGGCAAACGTTTGGACCTATTAATAGCAGCACTTTCCCCTTTGTGTCTGTCTATTCTTCTCTCTGCTGCAGAATCTGACCTGGTTGTCTTGTGCATTAGTTAGTGCATGTTTATGATCCCTTTTGTACTGAAATTTGATGTCTCTTCTTTTGTCAGTTTCCAACAAGGCATTAATATGCTGAATTCATAAATAACCTTTCTTTATAGGCTCGTAAAAAGAAAATTTTCCTACCCAGTTGAGGTTGCAAGTGAATAATTGAGAATCCCCCAGGCAGGGAGAGTATTTCTGGTGGTGGATTTTGGCTCATTATGGAATGAATTTTAATGTCTTTTTCCATTTGTTGTGTGTTGCAGAAACAAAGTCACTGAATAGAGAGTTTGACTTAGAGCCAAAGTTACACTGGAATGGTTTTTTTTTTTCTAAATGGGGGAAACCTTAATGGTGTCCCAGCTATTGAGATTTATACTACATATAATATTATCACATTTTAATTGATCAAATTGACAATACCTTAAATAAGACAAAAACCTTTAAGAAGAGTGAGATAGACAGTGATTTTAATTACAACTCAGACTTAATCAAATCATAAAATTGTTTTTCAGTATTACACTGGCTGAATACCTACATACTTTTGGTATTTTTTTGTCATAGAAAGATCCATAAGAATTTCCACTCAGCCTTTATAGAGAGAGGATTTGACACCCTTCGGACATATGGCGTTTGTCTCATTTCACTATTACGATGCTCATAGTTATGTGACATAGTCCAAGCTGTTAAAATCGTCATTATTCTCTCCAATGGAAACACGAAAGGGGTAGGGGGGAGCGTGTGAAGCTAAAATGATCACTTTTTCTCTGAACATTTATCATTGAAAGGTTTCTCTTACACTATAGGAACTTAACCAATGTTGTAAGATTAGTTCATTATTTGTGCAAATTCCTGCTATTGAAAACATAACTCATTTCAGAAACATTTATATTGTATTACTTGGATGATGGAGACAACTTGGTATCACATAAGGTCCATGTTCATTATCTCACCTCAGCTGGCTGTAGATACGAGTGCTCAAAGAATAGGGAGGCAAACTTCTTGTGCTTCTGCCTTCCTTATCAGCCTCTCCAGCCGAGGCAAGCGCGTGCTGTTTTTCTCTTTCTGTCTGCACATTTATCTCTGTTTCTTGACGTAATTTCAGAGGAAGGATGAAGGATGTTGGCACAAATATCAGGTAGGAAATGAGTGAGAAGACTGGGGTTGATGGCGTACGTCTGGTGTCAATGATGTCTTCTCCCTCATATCTGTGTTTTATTTCATCAAATAAAATGTGTTTTTAAGGCTTAAGCATGTTCACAGGAGCCCTGACATTTACCTGTTTGGGTGAAAACCATCCACAACAAAGAAATCTCTATGTTCCCCAACAAAGTAACAATTTGAATCATGTTGAAATGTGATTCCACCAAAGCTGAATTAAGTAAACAGACATGTTTCACTTATTTTCCTGAGTGAGGCCTCAGCCTGACACAAACACCTTGATTCAGAATTTCAAGAAGATGTGTGAAAGTTCTTTTTGGAAATCTTTCTCCCTAGTTTTTGTAAGAGTCAGAGTTGAAAACAATGCACTCGAGAGTCCATGTTTGCGTTTAAGATGACTATTATTGGTTTGTTTGTGCGTTTTATACACAGACAGGCTTTTATTCAGGAAGCTTTGGATTCGACATTGGCACTGACAGCATTGTGTTGGCAAGATCAACAATGTGCGTCATAAGGATTCTCTCATGGGATTGGAGGTGTCACCAGCCAAGACTTAAAATTTTGGAACAGCATTGGCACTAACAGGGAGGCACTTTAACACTCTGTGAGCATTTTCAAGCATTATTCTTAGAGAAAGAATGCTACGTGACCACGATTTAGTTCTGTACTCTCCGGTTTGACACGCCACCAGCAGATAATGGGATGTTCAGTATCGAACTGTGAAAATCATATTGGATTGTCCTTCAAATCTCTGAAATAAGCTGGAGGTTGAAGCTCATTATAGGTCCTTGAAGTCTGATCTGGTTCTACTTACCATTTCAGAGTGTAAGAACTCACTGCATTGCCTTTTTTTTCAAGTTCACACATTCTTGACTGTTAGCTCCCAGTGCACATGGGAGAAAGACGAAAGAAAAAAGACACCTTGGTCACTGTAAAAGTCAAGACTCTTTTAAAGACTTGCAGTGTCTTAGTATACTGACGTTATAGCTAATGCTTATAACCCTGGCTTTTATCCAAGGCCAGTTTTGAGTCCCTCTGGCAAGAAACCAAGCTCCATTCATTTTTATGCCCAATGCAAAACATTTATTGACGTGTTAGTGAATAGTGGTAATTGACTGTCACTATGGCAGTATTTCAGCAAAAGGCCAGCTGCTTAGTAAGCACACATTTATATCTTTGCCAAATAAACTTCAGACAGCTTGTCAGTATCAGAGTGTAAAAAAATCTCAGTCAGTGGAGCTGCAATCATCATTTATCTGTTGACTGTCTCTCGCTGTGTCTGGCTGTCTCCTCTTCAAGTGTCAATCAGTGTTGGACTTCTATCAAACAGTGGCAGCTTTTAAAGTGAGTGTGTTTTGGTTTGATCATAAAATGTTGTACAATGCCTCAACGTCACACAAAGTACAAAGTTCAGGATAGTTTGAGTGCTTCAAGAGTAACCGGTAGTAGAGTGAAACATTTACAGCGCTCTCTTTTCGAAGCTTTTGGACTAACCAGTGGAAAAAAAAGAATGTACATATGAAGTCTGGATCCCTATAGCATGAAAAAGTTATAATAAGAACAAGGCATTGAAATGTAAAACCATTTCCTTTTGAAGTGTTGGTTTCTTGGCTTGCAGTGTACAGAAAACATTAACTGTAGAGTTCATAAAGCATGAACAACTTTTTCTAATCCAAACGCCCCCTGCAAACCAACAACAAATTCATACCTACATCACTTTCTTCTTACATGTTTCCACTTATAACTCCAGGTATTTGCTACAACCATGAGATTCCTAAAGGGCATATTTTACTTCTTCAGCTCTGATGGTGTTTATGTATGGTGGATCATTGTTTGGGGTTAAACAGAAACCTATACTGCATCAATTATGGAGCTGAAAAGCCTCACAAATGACATTCAAACTCTGAGGCAGCCACTTAGGCTCAATCATGGTTAGCTGTTTTGGTTTTTATTGATGCAGGACTGACATCACTGCAGCGTGGGCGATACATTTCCCAAAGAAACATTCTCAAGTACAAATCCTGCAAAGGAAAGGTGTAAACAGAGATTCCCGCAGTGTGTGTTTGAATAGAAGGTGTGGTTGTAAGTCATTTTGACAGAAGAAAGGACAGGTACTTCTAATATGTGAAGAGACATCCACAGCAGTTGACGATTGTGCTGGGAAGTACGTGTTGTTAGTTAGCATCTCAATGAACTTGAGCTGATTATCATGAATAACTCCACCACTAAGCACTTTCCCGTGGCTTCTGCTATTGTGGAAAGCAAGAGCCATTATCTGAGTTGATGTGCAGCACGGCGGGAAACTAAGAGAATGGGTTTGATTTGATTTTAGGATACACTCTCCGCTAAAGGGTTTTCTAAACCTTCTCCCTTTCTTGGGCAAGGCAAGTTTATTTATGTCGCACATTTCAACAACTAGGCAATTCAAAGCGCTTCACACAAGACATCAACATCATCATGACAGAGGAAAGAAACATTAAAATAGAAAATTTAAAAAACACTGAAATTATTCAAATTTAAGATATAAGAATTAAAAGTTACAGTGCAGAGTGAAGGATTAAAATCTTTATTAAAATGGTTTAGATACAGGCCGCTGTAAACAGGTGACTCTTTAACCTGGATTTAAAAGAGCTGTGAGTTGCAGCAGACCTGCAGTTTTGTGGGACTAGTTCTAGTTCCCGATATACAGAGCATAGAAACTGAACGCTGCTTCTCCATGTTTGGTTCTGACTCTGGGGACAGACAGCAGACCTGTACCAGACCACCTGAGCGGTCTGGAAGGTTCGTAGTTAATCAGGAGGTCACTCGTATTCTGGCAGTAAACCATTAAGCGCTTTATAAACCAGCAGTAGGATTTTAAAATCTATTCTCGGACTGGCAGCCAGTGTAAAGACCTCAGAACTGGACTGATGTGATTCACGTTCTTGGTTTTGGTGAGGACTCTAGCAGCAGCGTTTTGGATCAGCTGCAGTTGTCTGACGTTTTAGACAGACCTGTAAAGATGACTGAAGAGAAAAGCACGGATGACTTTTTCCAGGTCCAGCTGGGACTTAAGTCCTTAATTCTTCATATGTTCTTAAGGTGATCATAAGCTGATTATGCATTTGTCTTGATGTGGCTTTTAAAATTTGGGTCTGAGTCCATCACTATGCCCAGATTTCTTACATCACAGCCCTTTCTTTTGGTTTACTTTAACCTCTTGAATAGAATTGGATCAGATTGCATTCAACACACTCCATGTCAGAGGAATTGTATGATCGCTGCCACCAAACTCAAGTTTGTGTCTTTTCCCTTTTGTGCCATATAGCTATCTCTCTTTCATTTAGACTTTCTCTAAGTCTTTGAATTCCTTCTTTCCCTCCTCCCCTGCTTTTTACCCTTTACTCCCTGCATACCTCAGTGACCGTAAACAGTTGGAGGTTTACTACAAACATGTCAAATAACACCCATTCTTACAAGGACAACCCCTCCCTCTTCTCAGGAGTAACAATGAACAGGAAGAGCACTCCTCGGTTTCGTAGTGACTTCAGGCTCATGTTTGTCCTTTGGTGCTGCAAAGGTGGCAGCCATAGATCTGTCATGACATTGTGACAGAACTGAGACTCAACAACTATGTATGCAGTGTGTCCTCTGCATACATAGACATCAGAACTGTTTGTGTTCATTTTGTGTACTGGCTTGATGACTGTACAAGGACAGGATATATTTTAGGGGCATTTGACGGTTTAATTGTTCATTAAAAATCCTCTAATTTAAACTGCATGGCCTAGAATTAGATTCCTGCTAACACCAGGAACACTGTAGCATCAATCTTTCGGTCCTGTTTGTTTATCAGCTGAACCAGATTAAGTATGTATTTGTATTCATTTCCTGGTTTAGTGGCAGCTGATCTTTGCCCAAGTTTGTACGGGAACCTAAATCTCACCTAACTCTCGGCTCAAATTGGGTGTTAAATGGGATTTTTTTTTTTTCTTCTTTTTCTCAAGATGATTAACATATATTAATCCCTTTGTCCTTATAAGGCAGTCTGTAAAGGGTCTTTTAGGACCAAAGCGTTACAGTAAGTAATTCTATGTTAAAAACAATGATTTTGCATTGTGAAGGACATCAAGTCCGGATATTTTGAGTTTGCCCTCAGTGGAAGGACTTCAGACACATTTTTGAACAGGGCACATTGACCTCAAGCAGACCCATCTGAGTCCTCCCTTTGCATACCATTCATTATCTTTACCGTGAGCAACCAGTTAGTCCAATGTCCTTTCCCGAGCCCACACTTGGGAAAAGTCTTCCAGCTTGAATCGTCTTCTCACCTTTTTCTCTTCCAACAGTTGTTATTTAAATGACTTGTAAGCTTTTGGCTATCGGTCACCTGCAGAACTGGACCTTCACCTTCCTAGCTCTGCCTTTTTTTTTGTCTCATTCGCGATCCCACTTTTCTTTTTTTACCTGGTTCATCCCTGTTTGTACTGTAAACACATGCAGATAGACAGACTGAGGGGTTTCTCTGGAGCTCAAGAGTGTTCGCTTTGTTTGCTCAAACCACATAACTGTTGCTCGTAAAGATTGAATTTAAGCTCAGAGGAATGTAAAAGGAAAGAGATTAAACGAGTTTGAGAGTGAATGAAGGAGAGGGGAAGCAGTGAGAACAAAACGAGGAAGTTGAGCAAGCATTACCCCTCCCCTTTCTCCCACACACCTCCTCCACCAACCTCTCCCTCCCCCTCTGCAACCCAGTCCTGTTCCCGTTCCCAACACTACTTTTACTCACCTGTCCAGTTTCCCCCCCACTCCTTCCACACATACCCCCTACCCCCCGAGGCTCCTCCTCTTGGAGCAGGTGAGCTGCTGTAGGGTATAAAGGTATGTTAAAGTGAAGCAACCTATCTTCTCTGCTCAGGGGAGTGCGGAAGACACAGGACAGACGCAACAGGGCTGTGAGAGAGAGAGAGAGAGAGAGAGAGAGAGTGAAAGAGAGTGAGTAAGTGAGAGAGAGAGAGAGAGAGAGGCGGAGTAGGAAAGCTGCAATTTAAAAAGACAATTGGATTGACTGTTCTCAGACTTGCACTGCAACCATGGGGCTGGGAGTAAGTATTGGAACTTTGTCACATGCGTTGGCCTACTTTCTAAGAGTCTTTAGGTTTAGGTTAGGATTAGACCAGTTATGTTTTTTTTTTTTTTTTTTTCAGTTTTGAGCTCAGACCAAGTTTCTGTCAGTTATTGGTTAAGCCTGACAGTGGTGGATCGCCTGAAGTACTTTGAACCTTAGTTTTTGAAATATTCTCCGCAAGTGTAAGGTTGTCAGAGTTTTAAAAACTTTTCTAATCCGGTGTTTTTATGAGTTATCCACATTCCCTCCAACAATGATAAGCAGCAGTTTTTACAGCATGTTTGAACAGCAGCGTTGACACTTCTTGCCGCTCACACTCGTGCGACAAAGGAGGAAGCTTCAACACCGACTACCCACATGTGCTCAGTGTTTTCTACAAGCTCATTTTGTTTCACTTTCTTCAATCCAGAGAGGGAAAGATGAATACAAACTGGCGGCAACGTCGGATGGAGGGGACAAGAAAGCAAACAAGAAAGCCAAAGAGAAGAAGGATATGGATGAGCTGAAGAAAGAAGTTGACCTGGTAAGTACACAAACAAATGTAAAACCAGTCTGACCTAATGTTGACAACATGGCAGGAGAAATTTCAGAATGCTTGTAACAGTGCTTGTAACCTGCAAAATAACTTTGATTCAAACTGAAAGGAGCAGGCATGAAATAAAATGACCTTCTTAAACTCTATGACGCTTTCATCCAGCACACATTCTGACTAATACTTGATGACAGCTTTATTAAGGCCATGTTAACTCTCATGGTCACTGTAAGTGCCTACCATTGGTCACAGCAATGATACAGTCAAAGTTGAGACAACCTCGGCTTTGACCTAATGGCCAGTCACATGAGATGTAGCTGTCTACCTCGTATGTCATAGAGATTACTACCTACCGTCACATGATTTTAAGGAGTTCACAGTTATACTTAACTTCTAATTCCTGTTTATGTAGATTTGTTTTTAGCACTGAGTGTTGGGTTAGAGGCTCTGTAGTCGTTATTATGCTCTTTATTGTCTGATCATTTAAAGCAGCTCTTTCAAAGATCACACATCATGTTTAGTTAGTGACTGAAAAATGTTGCCAGATAAACTTTTACCACTGCACAGGGCTATTGTGGAAGCATGTACATTTGCAGAATGGTAATGTGGTTGCGTTGAAGGTTTCTGAAATTTCCTGTGTTGAACACTCACCCTAGTTTCCATCGGTGTCAGCTTTTTCTGAATCTAGTTCGTTGGGGTCATTTCCCCAAGGTCAGTGAGGTACACTTGCATTAAGTTCTCCTCAAGTCACAGAAAAGGGAAGGATTTCAGAGGACATGTGCATACACAAGCACAATGGTGACATTTAAGGGCCAGCTGTAAATACGTCTTCTTAAAACTTTTTTATGTCCGCGTTTGTCTGTGATCTAGACTCAAAAATTACTTGCTGAATGAGTGTCGTAGAAAATGTCCTTCTCAAGGTCAGTAGATAGATGCAGGTCTGTTCACGTCAAACCAATGAGTAGATAAAAGTGAACATGACATCTTAAAATGTCACAGTGAAGATATGTTTATATTGTTGTAATGATTAGGATTTAAGTTAATTTTGCACTTTGACAGATGTAAACCACCTTGACTCTGACAAGGTCGTCTGGTGAACTTGCAGAATTGCGCTCTGTGCCTGTTGGAGATGTATTTTAAAATATACTTTTGGACAACTACAATCGTAATTGCAATTCTATAAAAGTCTGCATTTTTATTTCTAGGTTTAATTGGAACCTAAATCTTAATAAATGAAACAAGAGTTGCTGTCCAATGTCACCCAGGAGGTCACAGGGTACTTATTAGGTCATAAAATCCCAACCTTGGTGACATATTAAGGGTTATTGTCCTTTTTACTTCTTAACTAGATCTCAAAGTCCTTTCGTTGCCAAAGGACATATCAATGCCATAGCAACCATATCGCCAGTCTGCCTTAATCTCCTTGGTGAAGCATATCATATCACAGCAATAAAGAGTAGGCGCTCTCTTTAAAGTGTCTTCAGAAATGCTTCATTTTTTCATCAGGTTTCAGATTTGACTCATGGTTAAATAATAGTAGATAATTGGACTGTAGTAAAACAGTAGTGTAAGTGATTCTCTATGGAGCCCATTAAGCTGACATGTTAATGATTATTACGCCATCATACTTGCACCATCACATTATTAACTGAGGTGTCAAAGTCCAGCTCAAGACAATGGAAACTGTTTCCATGGGAGCATAAAGCAGCGAGTGATTCGATTAAATGAACAAAGTCCAGGAGAGAATGCCAAAAATAGCATCATGCAAAGTTTGATTTCATTTACCAGCCAAGACGTTTGTGTTTGGACAACCAGATATGATTAAAAAAAATTGAATTTTGAGCCAAAACAGTTTTTCTCATCTGGCTTAAAAGGAAATGCAAAGACTTCATATGACCCAAACCATAAAGCAACAGCTGTTTATAGCATGTGTTAAATATTATCCATGGTGCGTTTGGCATTAGGTACTTTGTTTTTTTAACAAAAAATGTAACATGGTGGAAGGCCGGCAGAACACTATACCTATTGTAACCATACTCTCCATGTTTCAAGTCTCATGTTATTCAAAAAGTCAGCCTGAGAAAAACAACTCTCCATGTATTAATAATGAATTCAAGAAGGCATACCTTCCATGTTTTATAATGGTTGACTCATTGTTTTTGTCAGGGTGCAGCAAGCCGCTCAGGTTTATTGGGAAAGCAATTACTGCGGAGAAAGAACTGTAAATGTGTTGCAGAACTGGAAAATTCAGCACTGTTAAAACCACGAGAAGAATTTCTCACTTACGTGATGTTGGGAAACCAACACAGAAACCACTGTTGGAAGCTCTACTGAGGATGTTACATTTTTCTGCATTTTTCACAAAGATTACAACACTGTAGCTGTTAAAAAATAATAAGTGGGAGTCAAGATATTATTACAGATCATCCAAATTACAATCTCTATTCATTCACTTGCTGTAGGCGTTATTCAAACAACAAAGAGTAGGCACATGAATGTGCCAGCTTTTCTTGTTTTTCATTTGCAAATAAACTGCATGGTGTTTTCCCCTTCGATCTTTAACCCCGAAGCAAAATGTATTTTCGAATGAAAGCCAATGTCTAGCTGATAAAATCTGTTGATTTGACTTTGATTGTAATGTGAGTTCAGAAAGTGTGGCTGTCACTAATGGGGGGAAATGTGAAGCTCGTGAGCAACCCTCTCTGGAGACAACATCAGAGTATCAGCTGGGGGACATTGATTGGTCGTGGATGGACTGTTTGACCACAGGATTCTCATCAACGTTGTGGCTTAGCCCTTGTGTTGGCTTTGCTTGTCATCTGCAGCGTCAAGTTTTACTCTCATATATCACATTTTTAATCCTCAAAGGAGATCGTGTCTGCAGTCTCAAATGTCAGCGATTGTGTCTTTTTGAAGCATTTTCTTTCTCTCTCCATAGGACGATCACAAGTTGACCTTGGATGAACTTCACAGAAAATATGGAACCGACCTATCCCGGGTGAGCCTTCAGTTTGTGTTTGTTTGTTATTAAAGTGATAGTAGCTCTCCATTTACAGTAAAGCGGATAAGCTAGGACTCTTGGCATGCAGAGTCAGGTCAAAAGTCCATATTCACCTACTTCCTTTTTCTGTAAGAGTCAATGAAAGCTGTGTAGATACAGACGATTGTGAAGCACTTGGTTCCATTAAAAAAACATATAAATATATATATTTATAAGTTATATTTTTGAGGTTTGTCTTCATTATTATTAAGATTTTTGCAACTGAAGAAGAGAAAATTTCATTTTGGACCAAACTTCACAGGTTATACCCTTGATGTTGGTTCATTTATTAATTATATACTACTTTTGAGGAAATTAGTTCCATTAAAAATATTCACAGAGGAACAATTTAGTACACTTGTATTCCTCTCAATGCCCTTGAACACTGTATTGGTGTGATGGCAGAAAAGCTGAGACATAATGCAGCAAACACCTGCATTGATGAACAGCCCAAGAGGAAGGAGAGAAAATGTTGTGATTTGTTTAAATGTCACTTCAGACACAAACGGGGGAAAACCCGATTCTTACAAAATGTTCTCTTCATATTTGGACCGTGGTCTTCATTAAGCCGTGGACACACACACACACATACACACAGAATCCAATTACACAACCATACACCGGCTAAATGCTTCACTGATGCTGATTATCTGCTGAAATCTGATCTGTCTAAGTTTGGCCCAAAACAAAGACTTCATTCAAGAAGGAACACCGGTCTTATTGACCCTACCAACAAGGGAAAAAAACCCTGGTACCTTCAGTCACACTTTACCCTTACTTCTGCAAGAAAAGGTGACCTTGGCTGTGTTGAAGTACACTCTGTCTTTGATAATACCTGTTAGCGTCTTCTCTCCTCCTTTAAAACTGATACCACTCTTGACAAGCTACAAATCTTATCATGCAAAAATTTAAGTAGTGAAAAAAACAATCATTCGCAGATTACTGAGATCCTTTGACTGTGGTTTCTTTTGTTTTTGTTCAACCTAACTCTAATCCACCGCCTCCAAAGTTAATAGCAGTGCATCTGTTTACCAAATAAAACAGTTCAGGAGGGAAACTGTGCTACTGACTTGTTGTTCATGTTTCCCTCCACAAACAGAGCACAAAGAAAATACTGTCGAGTAGCAGAGCATAAAAAAACTGGCCTCACAGGTTTTCCAGTGTGGTCTCCCTTAGTTTACACAATCCTTACCACAAACACATATCATCCAAGATAATAATGGGCTTTCAGTTAACCAACCCTTTCTTTGTTTTCTCTCTCTATTCAGGGTCTTTCCAACTCCAGAGCAAAAGAGATCCTGGCCCGGGATGGCCCAAACGCCCTTACACCTCCTCCCACCACGCCTGAATGGGTCAAGTTCTGTAGACAGGTGAAAGTCACTTCAGGGCAAAAAATAAATAAATCCCAACTCCAAGTACAACCATATCCATGCAAAGCACATGAGTAGTTTGCATATTCAAATGTTAGAATGCAAATGTGTTTGTTGGGACCTGTAAAACCAGAACTTTCCTGAAACTTTCTGTGGCTTCTAGCTGTTCGGTGGTTTCTCCATGCTGCTGTGGATCGGTGCCATCCTCTGCTTCCTCGCTTACGGTATCCAGGCTGCCTCAGAAGATGAACCAGCCAATGATAATGTAAGGACAGCTTTGTCTGTTAAGATCCAAATGAAGAATTAAGACTGCAAAAATTCAAATTTCTAAGAGAGCCTATTTTCTCTTTCACTGTAGCTGTACCTGGGTGTTGTGCTTTCTGCTGTCGTCATCATCACTGGTTGCTTCTCGTACTACCAAGAGGCCAAGAGCTCCAAGATCATGGACTCCTTCAAGAACCTGGTCCCACAGGTACATGTGTCCTGTCATCTGTTTTACGGTTTTCAGTTCAACTCTGATGGCCCTGCCGTTAAAGAACTTATTTTTTTTACTTTTAAGCATCATCACATTTCCAATGGTTCCACAATGTTGTTGTTTTTTTTCCAATATTTTTATTGGTATTTTGGTTTTTATAACATAAACAAAAAAAAACATACATTCGCAATGAAACAGTTTTCATACCATAATCTATAAATTTAATTATCCACCTAATTGGTGGAGGGTTCAAGGGGCAGCATTTAAGTAGTGCAGTGTAGAAATGTGCAAATAAGACATTTGACTTTTTTCCAAATACATTTACGTCCAGAAAGGGATCGTAAAGCAGAATCCGAATCGGCCCCTAAAACAGTTTTCCCCCTTTGTTTCACAGCAAGCCCTGGTTATCCGTGACGGTGAGAAGAAGAGCATCAACGCCGAGGAGGTGGTGGTGGGAGACCTGGTGGAGGTGAAAGGTGGAGACAGGATCCCTGCTGATCTGAGAATCATATCTGCTCACGGCTGCAAGGTTCGTTGTTTCAGCTTCATATTAGAAACACATAAAGAGAGCAGTGATTTAAAGCTGAAGACCTTACATGTTTGCTGTTTGATGTTGACGTACCGTAGCGTAATTCTCTTTCTTTACTTTTCCTTCATCAGGTGGACAACTCCTCTCTCACTGGAGAATCTGAGCCCCAGACTCGTACTCCTGACTTCTCCAACGACAATCCTCTGGAGACCAGGAACATCGTGTTCTTCTCCACCAACTGTGTTGAAGGTAGAGAATGAACAGCCTGAAAATCACACAGTTAAAATCCGTTGGTTTGCAGTTTTAAATGTATTGAGATAATTGTGGTGCTCTCTGCAGGTACTGCCAAAGGAATTGTTATCAACACTGGAGATCGCACCGTCATGGGTCGTATCGCCACTCTGGCTTCCAGTCTGGAGGGCGGCAAAACTCCCATTGCCAAGGAGATCGAGCATTTCATCCACATCATCACTGGTGTGGCCGTCTTCCTGGGTGTTTCCTTCTTCATCCTCTCTCTCATCCTCGGGTATGGTTGGCTGGAAGCCGTCATCTTCCTCATCGGTATCATCGTCGCCAACGTGCCTGAAGGTCTCCTGGCTACTGTCACCGTAAGTCCTGTTTCAAAGCACAGCTTCCTGTTCTTTTGAATGGATTTCATGAAAGAATACATTTATGATGCTTGATATCTGTCTCTAGGTGTGTCTGACACTGACCGCAAAGCGCATGGCCAAGAAGAACTGCCTGGTGAAGAACTTGGAAGCCGTGGAGACCCTGGGCTCCACCTCCACCATCTGCTCCGACAAGACCGGCACCCTGACCCAGAACAGGATGACCGTGGCCCACATGTGGTTCGACAACCAGATCCACGAGGCCGACACCACCGAGAACCAGAGCGGTGCGAGCTTCGACAGGAGCTCGGCCACCTGGGCCTCCCTCTCCAGAGTTGCCGGACTCTGTAACCGCGCTGTCTTCCTGGCTGAACAAGGAAATGTTCCCATCCTGAAGGTGAAAAACAAATCTCACGCTTCTGACTCTAATTACTGAATGTTTGGCTCCACTTCACCCATTCTGATCATCACAAAAGAGTCTAAATAATTCACCAGCGGGAGGGGATATCCATAACATAAACCTTTGGTGTAACACCATCTCTGAGCACCACTAGCATCTTAGCTAGCAGAGAGCTCATGGAGTACTCCTCTCCCTGAAAACATGTCGTTTCATTTCAAACTATGCACAGATGAATCTGAGATGCCGTGTGGGAGGTGACTTGGCAATATGACGTCGTGAGCCCAGCATTATAGCGAAGCAGCCAGACTACACTACAGATCTTTATAAACAGCACTCAACATAATGAAAGGCTGCTGCGACAGAAGTAGCCAGACCGAGTGATTTATTTCTCATTCAGGAACAGCAGCTTCATTTATTTCTGCAATTGCACAGTGTGAGCAGACTCATATCAAGGAGAAGAAATGCTTTTTGATAAACATGTTCCCACTTTTTATACAAACCCAATATAGTCCAGTGTTTTCAGAGCTCATCATCCAAAGCGCAAGAATGCCCTCACAGGTGTCATCTGTGAAAAATAATTTGAAATCTGACATGATATTATTATAATACAGAGAAATTTAAAACTGTACTGACTGTCAGTGCCGAGGAGAAGTCAACTCTATAACCTCCCAACCTTAAAAACTCAGCTCATGAGCAATGCCAGGCCAAAAAAAGAAAAAAAAGCGTTAAATGTAATTTTGTATTCTCAGTGTCTTGAAGAGATGTTACTGTGTGACTTCATTCAAACTGTAAAAACATGCTTGCTCCTCTGTTAAATCAGTATTCATGTCGTAGAATAAATAGTAAAAGAAGTATTTGGATCCATTAAATCCACAGAGAGATGTTGCTGGAGACGCCTCAGAAGCCGCCTTGCTGAAGTGTATCGAGCTGTGCTGCGGATCTGTCGGTGGTATGAGAGACAAATACCCAAAGATCTCTGAGATTCCCTTCAACTCCACCAACAAATACCAGGTACTCAATCTGAAAAAAACCTGATGTTATGAGAACAGAGTTGTGGATGTATTTGGGGGAGATGGGATTTGTGCCCTCTTGTGGCGGGGTATATACATATCTTCATTGAGCAGCTTCCAACAATTAGAACCAGTTTCTTAGAACTGCTGATTTGAGCAAAGAGCAAGAAGTAAAGCTTTACAATCACTTGTCCCAAAGCTCTCCGTCCACAAGAACTCGACTCCCGGAGAGACCAAGCACCTGCTGGTCATGAAAGGAGCCCCAGAGAGGATTTTGGACCGCTGCTCCACCATCATGCTGCAGGGCAAAGAGCAGCCCCTGGACGACGAGATGAAGGACGCTTTCCAGAATGCCTATGTTGAGCTGGGAGGACTGGGAGAGAGAGTGCTGGGTACAATACAGCTCCATCAATACTCTTTGATTAGATGGTGGACAAAATGGGCTCTGTAACCTTCTGACAAACATTTTCTTCCATGCAGGTTTCTGCCACTTCAATCTGCCTGATGACCAGTTCCCAGAGGGCTTTGCTTTCGACACTGACGAGGTGAACTTCCCCACTGAGAACCTCTGCTTCATCGGCCTCATGTCCATGATTGACCCTCCTCGTGCTGCTGTGCCCGACGCTGTCGGCAAATGCAGGAGTGCTGGAATCAAGGTATGGAATAGCAGCGTTTACAGATAACCAGTGTGTGGAAAAAAAATCCATCAAAGATGTTTACATCCTCAAAAAGCTGCAACGAGCGTGATTTGCTAGAACGTCCTCATGTGTTCATCGTTCTTCTTCACAAAATCCAAAATGTATCCACAAAGCAAGCACTCCCCATCCTACAACTTCCATATCTTCATTTCCTCAGGTTATCATGGTGACAGGAGACCATCCCATCACTGCGAAGGCTATTGCCAAAGGTGTGGGCATCATCTCTGAAGGCAACGAGACTGTTGAGGACATCGCTGCCCGCCTTAATATACCAGTTTCAGAGGTCAACCCAAGGTTAGTCTAATTAGCTGTGTATTGAATCCAATCATTGAGCAGGTTTATAACACTTGTGGAACTATAAAAAATACAATGTTGAAAGATTTATTTAAGCTTCTTAGAAAAGGCTTTTACCAAGATGTCACTGCAGACAAATAAATCTTAGGCTGTCTGCGAGCGCTCCAGTTTTTTAACAGCCCACTCAGCCTTTTAAAAGGGTACCGGTGCCCAAACATAGTGTACAAGATGCTGAACTCCAGGGCCGAAACATCCTGATCAAGAAATGTCACCTGCTCTAGAGCACTTTATTTTAAATCAAACTCTCTGCAGACAATGATATCATTTTTCTTTGGAGGGAATTTCCCTGTTTTTTTTTTTTTTTTTGCTCCTACCTCGATGATTATTATTATTATTATTTTTCCAGTGTCACGATGTTGCGAGTATGCTCTAACGGTTGTCTTTCTGCTGCTGTGATTTCTTCTCCAGGGATGCAAAGGCCTGCGTTGTTCACGGTGGTGAGCTGAAAGACATGACCCCAGACGATCTCGACGACGTGCTGAGACACCACACGGAAATCGTCTTCGCCAGAACCTCCCCTCAGCAGAAGCTGATCATTGTCGAAGGTTTCCAGAGACAGGTGGGTATTAAAAAAGAAAAAAAAGCTTTCCGTGATGGGAGGGGTTGTGTTTCTGCTTGGTATCTTAACATCTCTTCCCTCTCTCTGCAGGGAGCCATTGTGGCTGTGACAGGTGACGGCGTGAACGACTCTCCGGCTCTGAAGAAGGCCGACATCGGTGTTGCTATGGGTATCGCTGGATCTGACGTCTCCAAACAGGCCGCTGACATGATCCTGCTGGACGACAACTTTGCCTCCATCGTTACTGGAGTGGAAGAAGGTACGAGTGATACCCGCAGAATTAGAAACAACAGAGGAGGAAACGCATCGTTCTAACTGGGTGTTCTCTCTTCAATAGGCCGTCTGATCTTTGACAACTTGAAGAAGTCCATCGCCTACACTCTGACCAGTAACATCCCTGAGATCTCACCTTTCCTCCTCTTCATCTGTGCCAACATCCCGTTGCCCCTGGGAACCGTCACCATCCTCTGTATCGACCTGGGGACTGACATGGTGAGCTCTTTGCGTCGAGTTTTTTTGAACATCGTGCAATCGTTCCTGTTTTTGCTCACGAGAAAAGAAGTTGACTTTGGTGTAACCGTCCTTGTTGTCCAACAGGTCCCTGCTATCTCTCTGGCTTACGAAGCAGCTGAGAGCGACATCATGAAGAGACAGCCCAGAAACCCCAAAACAGACAAACTGGTGAACGAGAGGCTCATCAGTATAGCCTACGGACAGATCGGTAAGAATGGCTCATTATATTTAGTGAATAAATCTTTAAAAAAGCACATCAAAGTGAAACTGCTCTTCTTCTCTGTTAGGTATGATGCAGGCCACAGCTGGGTTCTTCACATACTTTGTGATCCTGGCTGAAAATGGGTTCCTCCCCATGGACCTGCTAGGGATCAGAGTGGGCTGGGACAATAAGTACGTCAACGATCTGGAAGACAGCTACGGACAGCAGTGGGTCAGTAACGCTCTGTTTATCTGCTTCACTGTCTATCCTGATGGGTTCATTTCTGCAATTACTTCCCTGACTTTAAAGGAGAATGTACTAATCTTAAAAATATATATCTCTTCACCAGACATACGAGAGAAGAAAGATCGTAGAGTTCACCTGTCACACAGCTTTCTTCGCCAGTATTGTGATCGTGCAGTGGGCCGATCTCATCATCTGTAAGACCAGGAGGAACTCCATCCTGCAGCAGGGAATGAAGTACGTACATACCAGCACAAAAGTATAGACAGTGACATCCAAACGTGTATCGCTCTTTTCTTATGTTTGAGTGAATATGATGGAAATCAGAACATCTCAAAGAGGGCCATATTTGTTTGTTTAAAAGTTGAAAAAAAAACAAAAACTGGATCAGAATCTTAAGCGAAGGAAAATCAGACGTGAACTTGTTCTCACCTGTGTGTTGTCACTCTTCTCTCCCACAGGAACCGCATCCTCATCTTCGGCCTGTTTGAGGAAACCGCTCTGGCTGCTTTCCTGTCATACTGCCCGGGCATGGACGTGGCCCTCCGAATGTACCCTCTGAAGTGAGTCGAAGGCATTACACTGAACCACAAAGCTGCTAGCATTTCTCTTTCCGTGCTGGTTATTTTTGCTTGTGCAGATACTCTGAATATGACTTTTCATGGATGCTGGGGATTTGACGAGCACAGTCTGAATTATCCATTTTAAAGTGGTCATCTGTAAAATCCTTTTTTTTTTCTGTGAATTCGTTAACACTCTGGCTGCCTCAGTGTTGAACTATTTTCCCTGATGATTTGTATTTATGTTCATCTCCTATGTCGTGGTTATGTTCACAAAGGTTGAAATAACCTAGTTTCAGAAGTCATTACCACTTCAGAGGAATGACACTAAGTATGTGCTGCTAATGAGATGTTTGACACTTCGAAGAATAATTGAGAGCAGCGAAGGCACCTGAAGCTTGTTAGCTCTGAAGTTTCACACGCTGCAGGAAGCTCCTTTTCTTTTTTTTCCCCTCTTCGTTATTGTTTCTCGTCTTCCGCCTCTTCTCCTCCTTCCTCCCTGACTACATTTTAATCTGCTGCTATCTCACCCAGGCACTCACCTTTCTCTTCGGCTGACGTGTGAATTTCCTCGGTTTGTCTGAGTTTTCCCTTTTTCTGTCTCCTCTTCTTTCTCCGTTTCATTCTCTCTCCAACTTTCGATACAGACATGACATGAAACGCTCGTCTGCAGCAACAAAAGGTCAAAGACAAGCAGGAAGTGAACAAATGTGAATCATTTTCTTTCAGTGTTGCATTTTATTGATTTGATCACTGAGTCAATTTGAACATTTAAATTCTTTGTGAAAGGAAGATGTGCCTACTGCAGCCCTCTAAAGGAAATACTTAAAAACAGCACATCACGGCATGTTTGGATATGATACGAGCAGACAAACTTTTTAGTCTCCTTGGGGAAATTTGGCTTTGAGTTTCACTGCTGCACACGCTGAGCCGCATCCATAAGCATCATTCCAAATCCCCCATTTACAAGCATTTGAAGCAATGCCTCATGGGAGTTTCACTGCCGACAGCACAGAGGACTCCTCCCAGCTTCTGGATTAATCTTAAAAATGGAGTCTCAACAGTCAAATGTTCCCCCCTGAAGCTCTTAATGAGCTCTTAGCTTCAGCCGACCGTCGAGCCATGAAACGCCTGGGTCGATGTAAAAGACACAAACACTTTGCACACTCTCGTCTTTTCTTACATTCCAGCTGTTACTCAACCACTCTGTCTGTCCCTCTCTTCCTCAGGCCGTGCTGGTGGTTCTGTGCCTTCCCATACTCCCTCCTCATCTTCCTGTATGATGAAGGTAGAAGATATATCCTCAGACGCAACCCAGGCGGTAAGTCCCCTCGCTGGATCCTCTTTACAAAGTGTTTGGATAAAACCTCAGAAATCACCTTGATAGCTCCGGGGAGCTTCTCAACTAGTTAGGCAACAGACTGACATTAATGTTGATCCCTCGGTATGAGCTACAAAACTACACCGTCCCTGTTGAGACGGACTGTTTGTATATCATCACTGTGACATGCCTGTAACGACGCCTGACTCGGGATAGCTGTCAGGAACTAAGATGAACTAAGATGTCAGCTTTGTCCACAGGGGTCGCCAAAATCAACACAAACTAAAAGATCCTCCAGTAGCTGATGAATTAGGTTTTCCTTCAACTCAACCAAAATCTTCCTTTAAGGGATTTAAAAAAAAAATCTAGTCACATTGAAGGAGCTGAAAATGAGGATTTAATTGTCAAATGAAGCTTCTCTGCTCCTGAAAAGTTCAGCTACCATACAGAGAGCAAAGCAGCGATCGTGTGTGTGTGTGTATGGGCATGGGCTCCTTATGTGCCCCTGTGTCCGTTTGTGTGGATGTGCGTGTTATCCATGCGACCCCTCAACGGAGCAGTGAACTGTGGCAGATGGCAGAGCCCAGTGGGATTTCAACCCTCAACCCCGCAATTGTTAGTCAAAGCCTCATTCCAGCCACGGGTCTGAGCACAACCTGCACACAGCAGAGCTGCCATTGATGCAGCTGTGCTTGTGTGTCGGTGTGTGTTAGTGGGTCTGCTGCATCTGAGCCCCAGCGCACACGTCAGTGAACATCCCAGCGCCCATTCATGGAGAATCATTTGTTACCGTCAGACAAGTGGATAAACAGAAGGAACAAACGATATGTAAAGAATCTCGTCAGAGATGATTCACAAGTTTCACAATCTAACTCAAAATTGGGTCCATGATTCCAGTCCAGTGGGTTTTTAGCGTTCTATGAAGGACAGTCAGAAAATAAAACATAGCTCAGGGCTCAGTGGCGCGCAGCAGAAATAGTGAATGCAGTCACACAGACTTTATGGGAGTTTACATCCTTTCAGTCACAAGTAAAGAGGTTGATGTCATCACCTCATGACACTGCACAGATGTTTGGCTCTAAATTAAGAACGCTCATGCTAGCTCATCACCTCATATAATATCAGCCTGAGTGCAAAGAAAACACAGGTTACATTTCTTAGTTACTGAAAGAAAACGTGGAGGATTTAGAACCTAATTCCCTGATTGTGTCTCCTTTGGTTTCTAGGTTGGGTGGAACAGGAGACATACTACTGAGTCAACACAATCACAGAGGGAGCCGTCAGTGTTTCATCGTTATTTACTGCCATGTTACATATTTGTCTGAAATGTTAGCCAGACGTGAAAAAAAACCACACATAAAAGCATGGATGAATTAAGAATCTCTTGATGTATATGTCTTTCTCAATAAAATATTTCCTTCCCCTTGTACATCCATGCTTTCAAGCTTTTCTTTCACTTTTCTTTGGGAAAAAAAAATAAAAAAACAAATGTCAGGCTTTGATGCAAGATGTAGTCTCAAGGTTTAGTAGGTATGTAGCAGGGAAGTCTCGTCTGGTGACCCGTGAGTGAAGATTTCACACCTGAGCGGTTCCTAAACTTCACGTCTGGGGTCTGATGTGACAAACTCAGAAGCGGGAATAAAGAATGCAGAGATAGAACTAAAAAAGCCAGGATGTTTTTAAGACGTGGAATAGACCAGCAATCAATGAACGACAGTCAAAACAATTCATCTTATTTCAAGAGCCAATAGTTCTCTTACATCATCACGCCAATTGTTGAACTTTTTGCAGATCAAAAGCAGAAAATTAAATCAAGTTGATGTGTCAGAAAGTAACTGAGTCACACATTAGGAACATGTTCATGAATTCACTAATCATGTCAGTCTTATCTGCTGCTACTCTGGATTTTAACTTTTTTAATCTGTATTTTCTCAGCCCTTTAATCTTCAACCTTGTAAGGTAGAGGAGTGTGAGCATAGTGTGTGTTTTTGTTTGTGTATGTGTGTCCATGATCTCAAGGGCTAGTCAGCCACAATGATGTTTGCAATGGATCGCTCCATTGGCCGCTAATGCAAAGAGGCCCTCTGTGAAAATTAACCGAAGCCACTTTTGTGCTATCTACTTTGTGTTTGCCTCTGTCATTATGAGCGCGTCCTTCACCATCAAACCCCTCTTGTGTGTACTTGTGTGTGTGTGTGTGTGTGTGTGTGTGTGTAAACAGTATCATCAGACCAACCTGGGCACAGATGGCCTGCTTCACACACGCTTGGGGAACACTTAAAGGCAGAATGTTACTTGAATTGATGCACTTTCATTAGTGAAAACTGCTAATGCTAACCCCAGTCAGGTTGTTTACCTCCTAACTTTTCAAGAGTGATTTGTTTTACAGCGAGTGTTAGAAAGACGTCGAGTGTGCAGCCTAAAGGATGAAGGGATGTAAAGAAAGGGAAGAAGGTTGATTAATGGTAAGAAAGGGAATCAATACCATATAAAGGAAGAGGAGAAAACAGAACATGTTGGCGTTCTGGAGAGCACATTTTCATTGCACACAATTCATCACATGATTATGACTTGAGAGCATAAATGATGGTGTGTGTTGTTTGTCATCGCCCGCTTTCTGATGAATTGCAGAGCCGATAAGAGCGATTCAGTTGTGATGAATTGGGCACAGAGAAAGGCAGCAGACAAGACACCGACATTATCGTACCTCCATCCTCTGCACACAAGCACACCCCATGAATGTGCCTGTTGCTATGGCAACTTCATTTAGAGCCCTCTCTTTCTCGTCCCTCTCTCTCTCTCTCTCTCTCTCTCTCTCTCTCTTTCTCCCCAACATCTAAATAAAATCTTGTCTATTTATAGAGCAACACGCTAGCCACATAGAAGTCACATGCAAGAATGTGAAAGCACCAAAACAAAAATATAGTACAGTGCATAAAAGGGAGAGATTCATGGACATGAGTGGAGAGACACACACACACACACACCGCCAGAAATACTAAGGCTTCGTGCTGTGGGTCCATCTGTGAAGGCGACATTGATCTTTCAAATGCAAGTTTTTGTCGATTTTGCTTCTTTTTTTTTTCTTCTTTTTTTTTTAAATAGCCTCAAGAGAAGATAGAATTGCCTGTTGGGTAATCAAGCTCGTCCTCACTGAGGATTGTAGCAGTGAAATCTTCCTGTCTCTGTCTGATCTGTCTCAGATTTATCTTGTCAGTCGGCACAGAGTGCTCTCCGGGCCGAACTGATAAGCTCTATTAGAATACACTGGGAGCCAGACAGTGATTGACAGTCTACCTATCAGGATGCAATAGCACTGAGAAAAGCAGCGGGTTTGTTCCTGTGTGCTATGGTCTTCTTCTTTTGAAGAGGTCTCTTTGAAAAACATAACCTAGCACAGCCTGTTGATAGGGCTGATAGGGGTTTTACTGGTTTCCCCCCCAAATATGTGAAATATGAAGCTCAGGTGAGACCGACTGACCTCTGTTTCTGTCCCTGTGAACAACAAGTGGCTGAATGTTTCTGGTTGCAGGCTTAGATCCAGGGATGAAAGACTAAATCTCTCATTTGTGTCGTGGGATGAAAGGGTTTAAGAGCTCCTGGAACAGATGCAAAAGGACGCGAGGATGCTGCTGCTGGCTTACAGTTCGGTTAAACTTGCTAGCGTAACAGCAATGTGATAATCAATGCGCTTAACTGCACACAAAGAGCCTCCATACTTGCATCTCCACAGGTCAGGGGGCATCATGGCTCATAAAGCTTGCAGGGTTTGAGCTATTAGCAGCCAAAAAGTGACATTTGGCCAAAGACTTAGACTGTTGAATCTAAAGCTGCACTTTTGCCATTTTTGTATCGCTAAACCACCAAACAGATGCTCTGCTCTTGTCCATCAATAACATTATTTTCAATATCACTAAAGTATTATAAAGTGCAACCCCAGCTCTGTTTAAATCAGATTTTTTTTTGTAGCTCTGGATTTAGAAGCACAGGGTTCACAAAGTTGGCCACCAGCTATCATCATGGAACAACCTTGTCAAAGCAGCATGGGAAAGGAAGAGTCTGTGAAGCCAGCTGTTAAGCCTGGGTGAGGTGCAGATGAATCTGGAGTGTTTGTGTGTGTGACAGAATAGGGAGAAAGTGCTGGGTTTTTTTTTTAACTCTACAGTGATGGCTGTGAAGTTACATTTTTAGGCCCTCTGCTAATGATGTTACCAGTGTATTTGAATATTTGATTTATTTTAACACTTTAAAGGGTGACTATTTTTAACATATTCGTTCAGATAAGATCATGCAAATATAGTTTAAAAGTCTCAAGTTCACAGTTTGCAACATGTCAAAAAAAATTCTGCATATCATTTTAACATTTTAGTGTATTTTTATGGTTTAGCAAACAGAACATGAGATGTCAAAAAAACAAACATCTGAACCAGAAATTGTAAAAAAAAAAAAAAAAAAAAAAAAATATGTGCAAAGCACAGCCCAACTAAGAAAGTAAACGAAATGCATACACTTTGGGTAATGTTATGTTGTAATGTTGTGTTAATTTTATTTTGCAACAAATCCTCTCCAATTGATAAATAAATAACTGGGGGGTTTCCACTCAATTTTATTAATGCAATATTCGTATTTTTATTTCTGCTGCTTTTTTATCCATGTGATGATCAGTGCTGTGTGTGTTGCATGGCAAGCTGAGAAAAAAACGCCCTATTATGGATGAAGCCCCGCCTCTATCCGTGGCGTTACCATGGCAAATGGTGTCGACGTCACAATGGAAGGAACGCCGTCTATAAGTATTGGAGGGTCTGCCGCGGCGGCTCGCGAGCTCGGATGTGCGCCCTGAAGGAGTAACACGTGCTGTGGAGGAGAAAAAAAAAGTTGAAAAAAAAAAATAATAATAAAAAATAACAAAAAAATATAGCAGCCACATCCTGGAGTTTTATTTTCCTTAAATATTTTTTTTATCGTAAATAATTTTTAAGGTGGATTTTTTGTTCGTCTATTTCTACTTCAACTGGGAAGAGTCCACATCTACGGAACCATGGGACGAGGAGTAAGTAAAACATTTTCTCTTTGTTTCTCTTTTCTGAAGCTGGTCGTGTTTGAATCGAAAGAAAAACGACTAAAAAGTTGACCATTCAAACAAGTGGTTTACTGGAACAATGTGGATGTCACGGGCGTGGAGGTGGAGTATCACATGTGTTAAGATAAGCTACAAGCCTGGCTTTTTCTCTCTCCAACTACTGCGAGGACTTCCGTGTTTGCAGCCTGCCCCCCACCCCCCCAAAAAACAAAACAAACAAACCACAAGACCCACTTTTGAGTTTAAAAGAGTCAGAAATAAGTTTCCAAAGACTGACAAAGATGCTTTTAGCGACTCGGTGTCCGCTTACATAACGGGACTGTCAGAAGTTGTGCAGGGCTTCTAACGGTATTAACTGAGATGTTGCAGCTGTGGGGTTTTATTTCACTCCAATTTGAGCCGAAAAATGGAGACACATTTACTCCTGCTCTGTGTGGTATTTCAAGTCGATCCAAAATGACTGTAGCGCTCTGAAAAGAAGAAACATTTGACAAGTCCATTTCCTGATATGTTGCCGTTTTTTTTCTTTTAAATGTGGCACTTGAGAGGACAGCAGTCACAGACATGGTGTGACAGTGGGAGGGAGAGGTTGGTGCAGCCCGTGTTATCCTTTGATGGCTGAGAGATTTTAGAGCTTTGTGACTATTAAACCTTAACTCGAAAGTCAAATCTACATCCCCCGCTCTGGATCATTTCTCTTTCAGTGTGCTCATTTCAAGGAGCGAGTTGCATTGCAGTGGTGTTTTGCAGGCGAGCAGTGAGAAAAGCATGCACACACATAGTTTTGTGATCAGCAGCTCTTAAATCATGTGTATGAGGCCATCTCACAAAACATGACATTTTTATCATGTAGCAGTTCTCTTTCCATGACGGATTGTTGGTTTCTCCACCAGAACTGATCAACTCGCTTTGAAATAGTTCTGTAAGTTGTTTCCAAACGTTGTAATGTGAGATTCAAGCGTTCAGCTCTGTTTTCTCTGCTCTGCACGGATTTATTTATTTATTTTCAAAAATCATCACATTTGCTTGTAAATGTTTCTCCCCGTTTTATGGCTTTAAAGATTCATAGATTGAAAATGATCACCTGTAACTATTTAATCCGAATTTGATCCTTCTGTGTGCTGAGTTGTCATCAGCTGGTTGTAGCTTGGTGAATATTCAGAATTTCAAATGTGTGTCTTCCGTGTGTTTTTTAATGAAAGATGTATACAGGTTGTTATTTTCACTGACATTTTGACAGGCGGTGTGTGTCAAGACCCAGTTTGTTGTTTAGCTCCTCATTTTAAGCCACAGCACAGCCGTTATTTCCCCAAAACTTGAAACCCACTGGACTACAAAATATCAGCCGTCGCCACACCCTTCCATGCTGCGCAGTACAAACGCTCATTATAGATGCAGCCTGCAAGTGATGGAGAGGTGGACGGAGGGAGAGAAAGATCGATATACAGAGGAAGAGAGAGAGGGGGAGATCTGTGGCGGGAGATGTGAAGCAGAGTCTCATTCAGTAGTGTACGATTCTGAAAATCGTTTCTCTCTCTCTCTCTCTCTCTCTCTCTTGGCTGCTGTGTTTAGTTTTTTTTTGTCCTCCTCTTCCTTCCATATGTGATGAAAGCCATGCCCTGCCCCCATCCAACCTCCGTCCACCTCCCCACTGTGCCCCCCCCCTCCTTTCCTTCTCCACCCCTTCTCTCCGCTCTTCTCTTCCTTTTTTTTTCTCAACACATTCAGCTTTGGCAAAGACAAATAGCTAGACTTGGAAGGAATGAGCGCGACTCCAGAGCTTCCCTGGTGGGAGGAAAAGGAGAGAAAGACACCGAGGGGGGGGGGGGGGATGTTTTGCTGTAATGGAGAAGAATCATGAGATTGAGCGCAGGTACGAGAGAGAGATGGTGTTTTCTCCAAGCTTCACCCTTCTAAAAGGAGATTACCCGTCTGCTGCCCTTTTTTCTGCTCTACCAGGTTTGCTCATCACCTCGGCATCACAGTGCAATCAGCGGGGAAAAGAAAGTGAGCTAAGAGGAGGAGGAGGTGGAGGGGGAAATATGGGGGGGGGGGGCACCAGTTGCCGCATTGCCTCCCAACTTGGCTCTCAGATATGATGTGAACATCCAGAATTGGGTCTTTACTCTTCAGACGGTCGTGATGAAGTTAGGTGTGTTCTCTGCGCTCGCTGGCAAACACGGCAGCGACGCAGAGCAGGCAGGTGTCGAAGTCGCAGGAGACCGATGGAGGGAATCCTACTCAACATTTGATCCTGATACCGCTGCGTGTTTTCTTTGAATTTCAGACTTGACAGCAAAAAAACAACACTGTTCAGAAAAGGGACATTTGTGCAACTTCACATCATTCCAATAAAACAGAAGTCACATTCAGCTCGGTGTGGTCGCACATATCTGTGTTTTATCATTTCCCCTCCACCAGCTCTCTATGCACATTATCTCAGTCTCATTTAATTGGAGCATATGGCGTGCAACCTGTCGAGCTTTCTGTTTATGTTCCTCACCCGCTCTCTGGAAAGTAGGGCGTGTGGTTAAAGGAGCAGTAATCACAGGAACGATGTCTTTGATTACAAGAGAAGGCAACATGTGGAACTCCGTCTCACTGTTCTCCCCGCTGTGACCTGACCCAGGAACATCAGCCCGGGGGCCACGTTTAGTCGCAGCCAAAAGGGGCCCCCGATCCTGCCTTCACATCCATTCTTTACACTCCGTTTCCTTCTTCTTCTCTCTTTCTACCTTCTCTCTCTCTCTCTCTCTCTCTCTCTCTCTCTCTCTCTCTCTCTCTCTCTCTCTCTCTCTCTCTCTCTCTCTCTCTCTCTCTCTCTCTCTCTGAGGATTTAACATTCTTTCCGCTCGGCAGTCATTGTGTATTAAGCGGGGGCTTTTGTCACACGCCACCTCTTGTCTGTGACAGAACACAGCCCCTCTCTCTCCCTCCGTCTCGCTCTCCTTTTTCACAATCTCTCCATCCCTCACTCCCCCCCCCCCTGTTGTTCCTCTCTGCCACGCTGTTTGCACCTTTTATCTCCTTGCTGTCTCTTTCTCTCTCCATCCCTCTCTTCTTTGGCTTTCTCACATGACGCCACCTCTCTCTCTCTCTCTCTCTCTCTCTCTCTCTCTCTCTCTCTCTCTCTCTCTGTTTGGTTTTGCAGCTTCTGGCCGTGCGATTTGTTTTCTGTGGAAGCTCTTTGAACTTTCTCTGCGAGCCTGTTGCTCAGCATTAAAAAGAGCGATCTGAGGAGCTCACTGTTTCACCAGGAAGTGGAAAAATGTGACATTTTCCATGACACGGGAATGCCATGTCATAATCCAGGCCTTAAGCACCTCTGCCTGAATCCCTACATAGTGTGTGTGTGTGTGTGTGTGTGTGTGTGTGTGTGTGTGTGTGTGTGTGTGTGTGTGTGTGTGTGTGTGTGTGTGTGTGTGTGTGTGTGTGTGTGTGTGTGTGTGTGTGTGTGTGTGTGTGTGTGTGTGTGTGTGTGTGTGTGTGTGTGTGTGTGTGTGTGTGTGTGTGTGTGTGTGTGTGTGTGTTGCACATTTTATGTCCTAGCACTCCTGAGGAAATGATGCAACTTGTAGCTATGGAGTCTTGGCCTATAAATGTCCGGGAGGCGGGGCTTGGTCCTGAAAGTGGGGAAAGAAGCGAGCCATTGATTTACTTTTTCATTCAGCTTCTCCCACATCAGGAACAATTTCTCTTCAAGACTGCTGCTTCTAAATGAAGCATGAGCTGGTTGAAAAACAATTGTGTTTGCCTTGAAATCTGAGGAATGCTAACTGTTATAGCAGCAGCGGAGGCATGAAAACATTGCTGTTCATTGAACACAGGAGGGTTGATGCAGCAGTAAAATTTTCATTTGTCTTGGTGCACGTAATGAAGAAGTCTCTAACTCTTTTCTGCTTGCATGGACTTTCTTTCAGACTCTTTGTCGGGGGCACGCTGTCCTGAAACGTCCTCAAATGTTCAGGAGGATTGTGTGAAAACAGCTTCTGTCCCCATAAATTTCCTTGGCGGCAGCAGAGAGTTCACAGCCTCTGATTCATTCATTCACTTTTGTGCTGCTTGGAAAGAAGCTTAAAGTTGCTCTGGACGTGAAGGGAGTGTTAAGCACGACCCCCCCCCCCCCCATGTCAACCAACACGCTCTCTTTTCATTGGTTAAAACAGAGAAAAGAGGAATGAGGAGGCAGAGAGGGTACATGTGCAGGAGGAGGGGCCAGATAGAAGGGGGCGGGGCTACATCACTTGACTCTGTCCATTCACATATCTCCAGAGGGGTGGCATCCGTCGCTGCTAGCAACGAGGCAGCGCGCTTGTGTGTGTGTGCACAGTTGAATGAGCAGCTTGTGTATCTGGCACCAGGAAGAGCTGTTAGTCAGAACTCCAGTTCGCCTGTAAAAGCAGTGTGCGCTCTGAAATCTGCGAGCGCCTGACCGAGCGCTCTCCTCTGTTGTTTGTGCGAGCCTGTAGGACGATGTTCTCTCAGGCGGAGATTACAGGCTCATAACGGGCTGCAGAGAGACAGAGGCTCCTTCATTGAACATTTTCGGTTTAAAAAACAGTGCAGCCCACACACCCGCGGTCCTAACAGTCACATGAAAAGATTTCTGAGCCTTTGTTTGTGTTTTTGATGTCTATTTTATGGAGGTTAGACAAAGAGTCATTGTTCAGTGTCCAGTAGGCCTGTTTGTGTACGTGTGAATGCTCACCCGTTTGTTTAAGCCAGATTACAACCCTGGACTTCCATATCGACATATTATAAAGTGCTCAGTTTGATATGGTTCTGCCATGGAGCAGCCAGCGTGCTCTCAACAGTTCAGACTCGGGTGTTTGATCTGGAGTGGTTTCGTGGGCTCTGAATGAAAGACGAGAGCGAGTACAAGGCCGGTACCAGACACAGCAAACCAAAAAGAAAAGGGAAGAAAAGAGGCTTTTGGTGTGAACACCCGGAAATCCCCGTTATAAATTTAAAAAAACCAGCCTGTCCAAACAGTTTCTCGTCAACTTTTGATAGATTTTGATGTACAAATGCAGCTTTTTCTTTCTTATCTTTGTTTTTTTTTTTACATTCATCACACTTGATGAATGACAGATGAGTCTAAGTAAGTGAAGGGCAACCAGAGGATGAGAAAAAGCCCGTCTGGAGTTGGAGCTTGGTCTTTATTTGCACCAAAGTCAGGACGCTGTAGATGAGGTCAGAGGTCAGCTTGTGGTCAGGTAAATAATTGGTCATGTGGTGGTGTTAAAGTGGTCTTTTGGAAGTTATGGAAAGTACCGTTTGTATTTCAGACACAGAGATAGAAAGTTCAGATCTGAAGAGTTGCATCGCACCTGTTCAACGTGACAGCAGTCTTTGAGCAGAGATGACAGGTCCTTGACCTGAAACATCTGATAGTTCCGCATCCCGGACCCGACTCCAACATCTCCCTGCTTCCATGAATCCGTCGTTCATGTCTGTTGGAAAGAAGAAGTCTGCATTCCAGTTTTGGGATTTGAACCACTGTTGTTCCGCCTGAAGCCAGATGGCCCCCGTGGGCCCATCAGGGATCTAAAGGCTAAGATGTGGCCGCAGCGATTCGGGGCCAGACTCAGTGTTTTCCCAGCTTAGCCGGCCGGGGGACTCCAGCAACAATAACAACATGTGCTGAGATCACACACTCTGCCTGGGAAACGTGAAAAGGCTCATGCAGAAGAAACACAATATTCCTCAGCATATTTCCATGACTGGGATCGTGTGCAGGAAGTCCATATTTGGCTTTCTTCTGATCTTTTTTTTTTTTTTTTCCAAAATGGCTGCTGCACAACAGTGACTTGTATGCAGACTAATGGCTCATTAGTAGTCAGCCTCCATCTCTCCCTCCCTGCTCACATGCTAACACCTCTGATCCTTGTTCACTGCTGAATTATAGATGAGCTTTAACTGCTAATCGATTTCAGCTTCTGCTGTTGTGATCTCCTCTCACCGCACCTGAAACGCTCACACGGGCTGAACTTTCACTCCCTCCTCCAGGTGAGCTCGCACTCATTTCACCTGTTGAGTGACACACACAGCGGTGTAGTTTAAAACTACTCTGCAGCCGTTTATCGTGTCTTCGACTCCATTCTTTTCCTGACTGACGATTCCTGCGATTCACTCTGGAGGAGGCATGGCTTCTCTCTGGACATCCGGGACGAAGGATGTTTGTATCCTTGTGAAAACGAAGCTGAAAGCATCTCCACTTGCCATCTGTTGGTGCAGGATAATAAAGTTAGGGTGGAGCGTGTGTGTATGCAGGTGTTTCTGATGTAACCTGTGGCTGAACACTTGTCAGGATGGCTGTTTGTAACTGCACAAAGACTGCTGAAGCAAATGTGTGCCAGATAAGTGCTAATGCACACTTTTCTCTCTGCCGTGTGAAATGATTTAGTGCAGAATTTAATGTCTGGCTTCTTCTTCCCTTTGCCTGCTCCTCTTTCTCTCTGTATCTCACCTTCTCTCTGTCACTCCGTCTCTTCCACCCTGTGGCTTACAGCCGTCTGGAGGACACAATCTTTGCTCGGGCCTTTGTTGCTTTGTTGTCAGCTCAGGCAGCGGCTGATAATGTCTGTCTGCAGAGGAGGAGGAGGAGAGAAAGAGGCTGACTGTCACTCTGAGTTGGAGCTGGAGAGCTGATGGAGTGATTCTGGGAGTTGAGAGGAAAAACACATTTGAGGATATTTGATGGAACAGTTGTTGCAGGGATGCTTGAGACCAAAATAGGATCCGTTTGAATGAGCTGTCTTCAGCCTACAGCAGGAGAGACTTTGAGTTAAAATCAACAAGCTGTCCCCGAGTATGATTACCAGTAAATGAGTCCTCTGTGCTTCGGCGTAAACACGTAGTTAGCCGGCGAGGTTATGTTGAGGGGACGTGCTGGTGAATGAACAGAGTGTTTGTTGTCGTTTTCTCACTCAGGCTGTGGCGCGCTTTACTGCAGACGTGGGCGTTTGAAACAAGCGAATATTGTTTTCACGCCAAAGATTTCTCACCGTCACCGTGCAAGGGAGGAAAACACCTTATCAAGCAACTGACCAAAAACAACACAACACCTGTCCCTCCCCCCTTTTTATAAGTGATTGTTAACTTCTTCATGGGTTAAAATATTCTTCTGATCAATCCCTGAACAGCGAGCGTCAGTGTCTGACACCATTTTCTGCACCATTCTGACGTTAATCTAACATCAAGATCATGAGGCAGAAACTTCTAATTCATAGATGTATAGAAAACACAGCTCATCTTTTGGTTGCGGTCCCGTTTCATGAAACTTGTCAGCTGCCGAAGTGAGACTCGAACAAACGCAACGCTTTATAAAAAGCTTCTCACGAGACAGAAAGCTTTCCAAAAGTTTGCATATCCACAAAAGTCGATCCCCGTGGAGTTTGTTTGTGCAGTGGCAGATGGCACTGGTGTCCATAAAGCAACACGCCTCGTGATCTCTCACCCCAACAGCACGTGACCAGGAACCAGGTGACTCCGTGTTCTCATCAACTTCCCCTTCAAGTTTTTGGCACTTTGTCTCCCCAATTTAGTCCACACTGTTTCCTGTTTGTGTGTGTGTGTGTACTCTTTCATGTCGTTGGGCCTCGACCCACATGGCGTCTTACCGTGCTGATGTATGACAGGATAGCTGCTGGCGTTTTGAGTCATTGGGCGTGTTCATGTCACATCAGACACCCCTCAGCAGTAGTGAGCGTGTTATTTATGCATGCGCTCCAATAAAGCTGTTTGAGTCTTAACAAGTGTTTCAAGTATCCATGGTTAGTGTCCAAAGCTGTAATCAGCCAATCGTCTGTCTTAACTGAGGCTGCAGGTTACGCTCTCTTTCTGCTGAATACAGTGGTGCTGAAAACATCAACAAGCCACTTCAAACTACCTGACTCGAATTGCTTTCTGACTTTGTTTTTTTTTTTGTTATTTGCAGGAAGGACGCGAGCAGTATGAGCTGGCTGCGACCTCGGAGCAGGGCGGCAAGAAGAAGGCGAAGGGGAAGAAGAAGGACAAGGATATGGATGAGCTGAAGAAGGAAGTGGATATGGTGAGTGTCTTTGATTCGCTTCCATCCACGATGGCTTCAGGCCTTTTTTTCTTCTTTATTGTCCCAACATCTGACCGTCCTGTCATCCTTATCTACTGCATGTACTTCCTTCATGCTTCTTGAAACCCAGATACAACCAAACAGAATCAGTTAAAGTGTCTGAAACACGAAGGTAAAAGGCCTTTTAAGCTTCAGCTATGAAAGCTTTAAGATGAGGTGTGGTTTGATATCTGCATACCTAAATCTACATTTAATTTGAGGACACTGTAATATGTAATGTCATAAATCAGGCTTCTAAAATATTGCAGATACATCTAAAGTCTTCTCTTTCTGTCTGTGCCCACATGTTCTTTGTTTTTTCTCTCTCTAGCTCCCTCACGTTTGCCTTTGCTTTCACTCTCGTGTCCTCATTTCAAGCCGCGCTCTTATCTCAATTTGTTGCTTCTCATATTACCATATTCCATATGCTCTTCCTCCTACATTGTCCCTTTTCTCGTTTCATGAGTCGTTTCTTCTTCTTCCTCCTCCTCCTCCTTTTTTTTTTCTGTCTTCCTCCTTGTCAACCTCATCCATTTATTCATCCTTTCCCCTGAACAACAAACGTCCCTCCTGTCATTGTTAGAGCTCCTCTCAGTGTTCGGTACTCACTCGAAAATGAAAGGTCAGCACACACTATGCCGAAAATGTCAGTGGCTCTTTGACATACTGAACACACACACACACACACACACACACACACACACAGTAGATACACATGCGTAAACACTGTAAACTGAAGTCTGTTTCTTGTGGTGTGTTTGCAGGATGATCACAAGCTGACCCTCGACGAGCTCAATCGCAAATATGGAACAGACCTCAACAATGTGAGTGACGTCCTGTTTCTGTGTCTTTTTCCACAAATGTGTCACACTGAGGTGTTATTTTGGCAGCTACATTTCTCCCCTCTGAACTCTGTCAACATAATCTAACTTTAAAAACACCGATTATTTTTTTTTTAGTTTGTCTATCACTTTCATGTTAAATTAGCAGCCGCTTACCGCCTGCTGTTCTCCATGAACTTCTATCCTGTCTTCAGCTGCTGAATGATTTATGAGGCTTTAATGAATCCAACTGAGTTTGTTTAAAGGAGAGGATGTCTTCCAACATCATATCAGTCTCATTGATATGATCAGCTGTAGCTCACTCAGGATTCATTTAAACACTCCTCGTCGAGAAAGCGGTTCTTGATCCCAGGATTGTTTCATGGCTTCATTTAAAAAGATTTGAAACACACAAAAAATCTCTGTTTCTCCCTGTTCATGACGAACACTGTAAAAAACTGTAAATCTAAAAATTCTTGTGAAACCCACTTTTTTTTTTTTAATCATCTTCTCTTCTCAGAGTGAGATGAGAAAATCTTACCACTCTGTTTCCATCCAGAAGTATGTTACTGTCTTTAAGTGAAGCCTTTATTAGCTTAGCTTAGCATAAAGACTGCAGACACAGGGACAGTGTAGGTTGGACGTGATAATGTAATGTCACTCGTTCTGAGTATTGTCTTTTGTTGTAGTCTTTATGAAAACGTTTGTGTAAAAAAAAAACAGGCACTGATTGTTTATGTTTGTCTGAAGAATCTGTTTTTATGGATTGTGAATAAAATATAAATAAGATACATGGATTTCTTATCCTTTATTCAAGCAGGAAGTACCTTATTGAGATCGAAAAGACAAACCGTGTCACACACCAAGTAAAAAAAGACAAATGACAAGGGAAAGAGAAGATGGAAAGAATAGGAAGAAATGGTGCTGACAAGGAGATCTAACCATTACAGTTCACATGTGATGACATTTTGAGCTCTCAAAATGCCAGCAGGTGGAATTTCTGACCTTTGGACGCTGCTTAGCCGTCTGGCGGTAGCTATACCTTACTTAATATCCTCTCATTAGCAGCGCTCTCTCTCTCTTAATGCTAATGAGCTCCTGGTCAGATGAGGAAGATCAAGGAGAATAGGTAATCAGTGTGTGTGTGCAGCTGCTGCTGCTGTGAATAATTAATCATCTGCAGAAGCTCCTGTGCCCAGATTTCATACGATCCTATTTCTCTCCTCTCCCTTCATTTATCTCTCCACTCTGGTTTTCATCCTACGTGCTGATGAGGGAAATCGTCTTGTTTTTCTGTTGATGCTGCGTTCCTAAGCAACTCGTACAACCTCCAGTTCCCCTGAGACTTAAATAGTGCCTGTGAGATTGTGTTTACCTGTCAGACTGGAAAACAACAATGACGCATTAAAATGTGGTTGTTAAGATAAGATTGAATAAGTGTCAGCTTTTAGTCACTCCATAACCTGGTGTTAATTTTGTTTCTATGTGCAGGGTTTGACTAGTGCAAAGGCTGCTGAGATTTTGGCAAGAGATGGACCAAACGCCCTCACTCCTCCTCCCACCACCCCAGAGTGGGTCAAATTCTGCAAACAGGTATCATCAGCTCAGTCACAAGCTAGCTTCTGCCACTTCCCTCTGTTCTGTGTTGTCTTCTCGTGTTCATTTCAAAGTCTAGTTGTAAAAAAAACAACGTCTTCATCTTCTAGATGTTCGGTGGTTTCTCCATGCTTCTGTGGACCGGTGCCATCCTCTGTTTCCTGGCCTATGGTATCCAGGCTGCAATGGAGGATGAGCCTGCCAATGACAATGTAAGAAAAGCTGCTTGAAATATCCACGTCACATCTTCTCTTCTTCGAAAAACCTGACACCTCAAGATTTTTATTTCCTATGATTTTTTTAACAACGGTATTATCGGCTGTTTTGTTGACGTTCTTGTAAAAAGATGTGCCAGTCTCAGGAGCAGATTGGCCAGTCCATTTCCAATGGTACGCTGCAGAGACACCTTCCCAGGAAGCTGGTGTCGCTGTAGCACGGGGGGGGGGGGGACCAGGAAGTTGACGTAATTGAGAAGCGAGAAAAGAAATTGTGCAAGAAAAATAAACGCATAATTAAAATACTTAACAAACAGCTGCTTCTTTTCATATCTCCCTGGATGCATTTATATCTGAACCCTTAAACTTCAAACAGAGCAGAATGTAAATGTAAAGGTCAATAAATAAAATGTAAGTCATTTATGTCCACAGCTGTACCTGGGTGTTGTGCTTTCTGCTGTCGTCATCATCACTGGTTGCTTCTCTTACTACCAAGAGGCCAAGAGCTCCAAGATCATGGACTCCTTCAAGAACCTGGTCCCACAGGTAGGACTCCCAACCCTCACCTGATTCAATACATGTCTCCTCGTAGATGTTTCCCGAAATGACCGTGTCACCATGTACTTTAATGTAACTTCAAGGTCTGGACGATTTAGCAGCACAAAACAAAAAGCGTCCCCCTGATAGTTCAGTCTCATTGTCCCTGTTTGATAATGAAAGTCGTTTACATTATGACGGCTGAAGATGAGATTCGCTTGCAGCCCTGGAGGCAGCTTAAACCAACAAACACAAACACCTCGGTCTCACCCTGTCCCCCGTGTCCGTCGTGTCTCCTCTCGTAGCAAGCCCTGGTGGTCCGAGACGGCGAGAAGAAGCAACTCAACGCTGAGGAGGTCGTGGTGGGAGATTTGGTGGAGGTGAAAGGAGGAGACCGGATCCCAGCTGACCTGCGAATCATCTCGGCTCACGGCTGCAAGGTGGGCGACGTTGAGGGGACTTCTTTTCTCTCCTGTTGGGGACTTGTTTTAAAAAAAAGTGTGCTTCAGTCGACAGCTGGACCGCATCCTTATTTTTTAATGCATTGAGCTTGTTGATGCTGCTCAATGTAAGCAGTAAGTGAGTGGATTTCTCAGACTATAAACATGTATCATGTCAAACAAGGTACTAGTTTTATTTCAAAAGCATTAGGACCAAAACAAAGCTTGTGATGCATTTTGAGATCATTCACCCGAGACACTCGACCCAGAAATGCCTCTTTCTCTTCTACACCAAGTCGCCTATCTCTGCATCATTAAGCTGTCTTATAGTCAGGGACCCAATGAGTGCTGTTCAACCCAAATCTGCCAGAAACAAAGTGTTTTCTTCATCTCGATTCTTCTTGCTTTTCTCTTTTCTGCTGATGCTGCCACGTTATGTGTGTCATGTTTTTTTTGGTTTGTTTCTCAGGTGGACAACTCCTCTCTCACTGGAGAATCTGAGCCCCAGACTCGTACTCCTGACTTCTCCAATGAGAACCCACTGGAGACCAGGAACGTGGCTTTCTTCTCCACCAACTGTGTGGAAGGTACGATGAAAGGCGGATGATACAGAGAGAGAGAGAGAGAGAGGGACTTTTTTTGATAGATTGCCCAAAACCAGACATTGATTTGATTGGCTAGAGTTAGGCTTTTTCAATGTTATGTATATTTTTTGAGTTCCATACATACTTAGGTTCCTCTTTATCATGGCTGCAGGAACCGCTCGTGGTGTCGTGATCAGCACCGGAGATCGCACCGTCATGGGTCGCATCGCCACTCTGGCCTCTGGACTGGAAGTGGGACGCACCCCCATCTCTATTGAGATCGAGCATTTCATCCACATCATCACTGGTGTGGCCGTCTTCCTGGGCGTTTCCTTCTTCATCCTCTCTCTCATCCTCGGGTACACCTGGCTGGAAGCCGTCATCTTCCTCATCGGTATCATCGTCGCCAACGTGCCTGAAGGTCTCCTGGCTACTGTCACTGTGAGTCCTGTTTTACTGTTTTTCTCAGGTCAATTTAAGCCCCTAAAAAACAACTTATTGACTAATTGTCCCAAAAATATCCCTCTCTAGGTGTGTCTGACGCTGACCGCGAAGCGCATGGCCAAGAAGAACTGCCTGGTGAAGAACTTGGAAGCCGTGGAGACCCTGGGCTCCACCTCCACCATCTGCTCCGACAAGACCGGCACCCTGACCCAGAACAGGATGACCGTGGCCCACATGTGGTTCGACAACCAGATCCACGAGGCCGACACCACCGAGAACCAG
Source organism: Symphodus melops (assembly GCF_947650265.1). Taxonomy (NCBI): domain Eukaryota; kingdom Metazoa; phylum Chordata; class Actinopteri; order Labriformes; family Labridae; genus Symphodus; species Symphodus melops. The sequence goes on from NC_136713.1 coordinate 9,256,203, forward strand.
AGCGGGACCTCCTTCGACAGGAGCTCGGCCACTTGGGCCTCCCTCGCCAGGATCGCTGGACTCTGTAACCGCGCCGTCTTCCTGGCTGAGCAGAGTAATCTTCCCATCCTGAAGGTACGATGTCGCCCTCATCCACACTTTCTCTGTTGATTGAATAAATAATAAAGACTGTGACTTGGTAGATAATTAGCTCTGGATTGTACATGATCTCTGGACCTTCATTCAGCAACAAGAAAGCCTTTTTTCTGTTGATCCGTGCTTTTAGTTTGAGTGTTCATTATGTGGGCAGTGTTTAAAACTTGTGGACTGCTGACTCATTTTCAAATGTTCCTTTTTTTCAGGCACTGAACAACAGACAATAAAATCACTGTTCTTCTCTTTTCTTCTGTTTTTTGATATTGGCCTCATATTACTGGTAATGTCAACAACTGTTCACGCGTATCGTTGTCTTTTTTCGAGGCTTATATGGAATTATCAGACATTTAATCCTTTCAAAGAAACAGACCTGTGCCACCATCAGACTTGTTTTGCAGTTGTTGTATCACGTTCCCTGTAGTACCTACACACACACACACACACACACACACACACACACACACACAGACACACACACCCAGGAGTAAAGTAGGTCTCCCGGCACTGAGACTTCACTTGGAGCTCAAGCTCTTGTTTTAATGGCCTGTTAATTAGTGTGTGTGTGTGTGTGTGTGTGTGTGTGTGTGTGTGTGTGTGTGTGTGTGTGTGTGTGTGTGCGTGTGTGCGTGTGTGCGTGTGTGCGCGTGTGCGCGTGTGCGCGTGTGCGCGTGTGTGTGTGTGTGCGTGTGTGCGTGTGTGCGTGTGTGTGTGTGCGCATGTACTGTATCTGCATGTGTTAATCACTTGTAAATGTCGATCTGGCTCTAATTATCAATCACTCTCCCTTCACTGCTCATTATTTTTCTCTCTGCCCACTGTTATAAGCGCTAGAGGGAGAGTAAACAAGACGTTGGGTTTTCATCAAAGCCGATAATTATCATCGCAGGAAATAAGCATTTTTCTTACAAGGCTCCTTCCCCAAAGGAATATTTCTTGCATGGTGTATTTTCACATTCCAGTTTGACACAAAAAGAGTGCAGGACCATTTAATCGTCCAGTGAGGGTATTTATTATTCTGATTCAAGTTTTCTTTGTCCTCCAGAGAGATGTTGCTGGTGACGCCTCTGAGTCGGCTCTGCTGAAATGTATCGAGCTCTGTTGCGGATCAGTCCAGGAAATGCGGGGGAAATACCCCAAAACATCCGAGATCCCATTCAACTCTACTAATAAGTACCAGGTATGCAAAGAGAAGCTGGTGCAGCGTAACATCTTTTCACTTGTAAATCTGCTGTTGTCCGATGTTATGATAGATTTTCATTTCTGGATAATAATAATGGAAGGCTTTTAAGGCCCTTCTCATACCTGTCAGGGTACAAACAACAAAAGAGCCATTTCAACAAGAATTCTGTCAATGACTGTTTTATTTGTGTGTCTGTAGCTTTCCATTCATAAAAACAGCTCACCTGATGCCGAGACCAAGCACCTGCTGGTCATGAAAGGAGCCCCAGAGAGGATTTTGGACCGCTGCTCCGCCATCATGCTGCAGGGCAAAGAGCAGCCCCTGGACGACGAGATGAAGGACGCTTTCCAGAACGCCTACCTGGAACTGGGAGGACTGGGAGAGAGAGTGCTGGGTGAGGATGAAGGGCAAATGGGAATGAGATGAGACAATATAAATACCATCCCAGGTTACTCCTCTCATCCTCAGATGCTTTTTGGCTTTTGGTTCCATGCAGGTTTCTGCCACTTCAACCTGCCTGATGACCAGTTCCCAGAGGGCTTTGCTTTCGACACTGACGAGGTGAACTTCCCCACTGAGAACCTCTGCTTCATCGGCCTCATGTCCATGATTGACCCTCCTCGTGCTGCTGTGCCCGATGCTGTCGGCAAATGCAGGAGCGCTGGAATCAAGGTAAAGCCAGTATAGAAATCGAAACTTAAGCCTCCTCCGGCCAACTCACTGGAGTTATGTTAAAATGTGAATAGTGTTTCAGTGTTTTCATTTTTGCTTTCTCCTAGGTCATCATGGTCACTGGCGATCATCCAATCACAGCTAAGGCCATTGCTAAGGGTGTGGGCATCATCTCTGAAGGCAACGAGACTGTTGAGGACATCGCTGCCCGTCTGAACATCCCAATCAACGAAGTCAACCCCCGGTACTGCTTATTCCTACTCTCTGTTTAATTCATCTGCTGCTGGAAATAAACACCCTTTGCATCTTTGTATCTCTTCTAGAGATGCCAAGGCCTGTGTAGTCCACGGCGGAGACCTGAAGGATCTCTCCTCCGAGCAGCTTGATGACATCCTGAAGTACCACACTGAGATCGTCTTCGCCAGAACCTCTCCGCAGCAGAAACTGATCATCGTGGAGGGCTGCCAGAGACAGGTGGGAAGAAAACAAACGAGGAGGTGTTTGTGCGTGTGTCGAAGAGAAGAGTTGAACTGCTGTGCTATCGTACAGTTTGGCAAACGCAGCATGTGCCCTTATTATGTAAATACATCTTTGAATATTTGATATTTTTGTCCCCTAGTTTTTATTTCTGATTATTATTTCTGATTATTGCTCTGCTCTGATGACTGAGTTGGCAGAAAAAATCCAGCGTAGCATCTGTCATGCTGTGACCTCAATCATCCAGGAATATTCACGAGTGCATCAGTCGGCAGAAGACACCCTGAAAAGAACAGTGGTTTTATTTATTGATGTGAATGTTTGAATGAATTATCGCCTGATAAAGTGCAACCAGCTAAATAGTTCCAGTTTCATCGCCTAGTCCTGAACTATTCCTGATTTATAATGTAATACACATTTAATTGGATTTGGTATAAAATGTTGGTTATAGATGGGGAATTGTGACTGTAGTTGTGTCATAAAGGTAGACTTATAATAATGTATTCCAGACTCCTCCCTTTTCACTGCGTTCTTCTGTTAGCTGGTTTTAGGGAAATATATAAACTATGAGACAGGCTAAAAGTAATGTGACTCTTGTTTACGACAGTCACTTTTGTCCTTTTTTTGGTGAATCCAGTATCTGCAGTCAGCACGCAGCACTTCTCTGATTATCTTCAAAAGCAGACTCGACTGCTCCGCCCTGCTGTCTCTTATTCCCTTCTGTCACATTCCTCCGTTCTGTTGAATACAGCAGAACTGCCCCGAAACCTTCTGGAAAAATGAGACACAAAAGGATATTATTCTCACTGTCACTTCAGAAAATTGAAATGTCACTCAAAAGTGTGAATGGTGACTCCTAACTCTCTCTCAAAAAAAGAAAAAAAAAATGGAAACACCTGTTACGTTTGTTGAATCTCTCTTTATGCACGCGCACTCGGACTTCTCCGTTTGGCTGGAGTCAAATGTTTGTTTTGCTGAGAAAAATGTTCCTCCTCTTGACTTTCTGAGAAATGTTGTTTTGTTGTCTGCACAGAAACATTCATATTAGACTCACACGTCCTCTCTTCCCTCTCTCTGCAGGGAGCCATTGTGGCTGTGACAGGTGACGGCGTGAACGACTCTCCGGCTCTGAAGAAGGCCGACATCGGTGTTGCTATGGGTATCGCTGGATCTGACGTCTCCAAACAGGCCGCTGACATGATCCTGCTGGACGACAACTTTGCCTCCATCGTTACTGGAGTGGAAGAAGGTACGAGTGATACCCGCAGAATTAGAAACAACAGAGGAGGAAACGCATCGTTCTAACTGGGTGTTCTCTCTTCAATAGGCCGTCTGATCTTTGACAACTTGAAGAAGTCCATCGCCTACACTCTGACCAGTAACATCCCTGAGATCACACCTTTCCTCCTCTTCATCTGTGCCAACATCCCGTTGCCCCTGGGAACCGTCACCATCCTCTGTATCGACCTGGGGACTGACATGGTGATCTGACTTAAAGCTCTTCGTTTGCACTTACTGACATTGTTTCCTCCTTTCTAGTTCCTTGCTTGTGTTGTACCTGCTGCTGAAACAAAAAATTATAAGGCATCTAATTGGTACCTAGACTTTTGTTCGTGCCATGCCTCATACCTCCATTTAAGTTTCTCAGCATCATCAGGAAGTCTTAGCTGTAAATAAAGTGTATTATTTTCTTATTAACTCCTTAAATCATTGTGTTAGCGCACTCTGTGACCACCGCTGCGTTCGTCCAACAGGTCCCTGCTATCTCCCTGGCTTACGAAGCAGCTGAGAGCGACATCATGAAGAGACAGCCCAGAAACCCCAAAACAGACAAACTGGTGAACGAGAGGCTCATCAGTATAGCCTACGGACAGATCGGTAAACACAGACTCTTATTTCTATGGCCAAACCAGGAACAGAAAAGGCCATCCAGGTCTCCTTTGTTGGATCTTTGTGAAGGGGGACAGCTCTGTATCTGGGTGGTCCAAGATAACTAGAAGAGAGGCATGCACCAGAAATAGGCTCATCGTGATAGAGAGCAGCAGTGTGTTTGTTGGAGTGAAGTCAGAGCGGGATTTTTCCCTCTTCGGTAATGAAGCCAGGAATAACCTGACCCTTCAGGACTTCCTGAACAGCCTTATAAGAGCAGACGGCATTCTCCTCAAAGAAGAGGGGAGTATTTGATGTTCAGACTTCCATTACAAATATGAATTTCTCAATCTGTTCCTTTTAAATCAGAAAAGGTCACTTAAAAGCGAGCCTTTGCTTTTTGTATGTATAATCTTTAGTATCCCCACAGGGACATTTGTTGTGGACTCCAGTCCTTCTATAAGGTCACTATCTGCAACTTGACAAAAATCTAATGTTGTGAATTGACATTTATGGTCTAATAATTTATGGTCTTTTAACTTTCAAGAAGCATTCAGTTCCCCAGAAGACAACCTAATCTCATTTTATATTTATTAAGTCAATTAATACTCACATTTCCACAAAAGACCAAAGGCTCAGTTATCTTATTTAATCATGTATTAATTTTTAAAGTAAGTAGTTAGCTGTACAGCAGTGTCCTGTTAAGAAGGCTGACTCATTGAAAGCGTGCTGTCGTCCCTCCTGCAGGTATGATCCAGGCGCTGGCAGGTTTCTTCACCTACTTTGTGATCTTGGCTGAAAACGGCTTCTTGCCCTCCACCCTGCTCGGCATCAGAGTGTCCTGGGATAATAAGCACATCAATGATCTGGAGGACAGCTATGGACAACAGTGGGTCAGTGACAATTCATGCACCACGCAGCAAAGAAAGCCTCTCATTCAGTAATTCAATCCTGATAGAAATCCACTGTTGCTGTTGTTTCTCTTTAGACGTACGAGCAGAGGAAGATCGTGGAGTTCACCTGCCACACGGCCTTCTTCGCCAGCATCGTCATCGTGCAGTGGGCCGATCTCATCATCTGTAAGACCAGGAGGAACTCAGTCTTCCAGCAGGGCATGAAGTGAGCACACCGAAACCCAGTGTTTGTTTGATTACAGGACCAAGATGTAGATAATTCATCAGAAAATACACTCTCCTCTACTGCGGAGATCTGAACGTAATGCCTCATTTTCCACATCCTACTATCTGCTGTGTTATTCAAGCGTCAACTTTAATTACTCGTTTTTTTCTTTTGGCATTTTGGGTGTATTTTTTTCAGCCATTCAATTACATTACATTGAGTCTCATTTTCTCAATCTTCTTCCTTGTGTGTCTCAGGAACAAGATCCTGATCTTTGGACTGTTTGAGGAGACCGCCCTCGCTGCCTTCCTCTCTTACTGCCCGGGCATGGATGTCGCCCTCAGAATGTACCCTCTTAAGTGAGTAAAGCATGTTTGTACGGAGTCAATAATCTAGCTTTTTGCCTAGAGATTTGATTTAAAGCCTCAAACTTATTTAGTTGATTCTGTAACCATGGTTACTCTACCCAGCTCATGTAGCTCAGCAAAGCCTGAAAGCATAGGATGGGTTTCTCATTTCTTCTTGTGTGTTTTCCAGGGCCAACTGGTGGTTCTGCGCCTTCCCTTACTCCCTGCTCATCTTTATCTATGATGAAATCCGTAAGCTGATCCTCAGACGCAGCCCAGGAGGTGAGTCCACAATCCTTGCTTGTGTTGTCTTTTCCTTCTGCACTGTTTGTTTTTCTGCCTCGTTCTCCGTCTCTTGTTTTTCTCCTTTCCTTCTCTTTTTAAATCCCTGTTATACTTCTGTCTCTTCGCATGATTTCAAATGAAAAATAAATAAATCAAATCTCAAACTGCACAAGAGGAGGCCTCTAAATCCTGTGTTTTTTTTTCTCATTGTGCATCCAGGATGGGTGGAACGGGAGACCTACTATTAAACGACCCATCAGCCCGTCAGTCCAAGTCAGCTCATGTCTTCTCCTCCACTCCCGTCTTTGCATGAATATTGTCTTGCTGCTCGGAATAAAATTTTAACCTCCTGTGAAGAGAAGAAAAAAAAAAAGAGAAAACTATTGGAACGTGTTTTTATATTAGGGAATGCTTGATACTACTATTAGACGAATAAAGAGATGAAACGTGCTGATGATGATGATGATGCTAACAATGACATGAACACTGAACAATGACATGACTATGCGTGCCTTGTTTCTGAAACAGGACCAATTTTATACATGTTTTTAACAGTTATAAACATTCAATAAAAAATGCGCTCGAGTCAGGTCCCAAACCCGTTTCCTGTGCTCATTTATTGTGTGCGTGTGTGTTTGTGTAGTTTAACGCCACAGCAGCTCAGCATCACATTCAGGCCATCTGTTTCACTGTTTCCATATATGAATAGAGAATGCTTTATTGTAGAGTGTGTGAAGACAAGTCATGTTGATATTGAGGATCACATTCATATTGGAGTTACTGGATTAATGTTTTTCTGTGTTCCAATAATCATGGTATCAAACACCATTAAAAACAGCACTTAAGCTCACTGTTGTATGTTTCTTCTTGCTGTTTCCTTCCAAATTCTGGATGACACACATCAGACTATAAAGTTATTACTAACTGATCAAACACATTTATCAAAAAACTGCATTATATTCAGACTTTTTTTCTTTTGCCATTTAGAGATTTGCTCATGCCGTCTTCCAGGAGAAGTCATTTGTAAGTAAAAAGGTAAAAGTGTCCACACATTAAAAATGACCCATCAAATATTTTGAAGAAGAAATGCTGTGGTTAGTAAGACTGTTCAGTCCTGTGGTAGTTGATATTTCAAACTCTGGGACACTCTTTGAAATGCTCTGTATTTGATTTTACTTTAAATATTTAATCGACATGATCATTCTCTCATTTCATAGATGTCAGTTTGACTGTTGGGCATGCAGCCTGATATTTGATGCAAGACTTAAAACCTGTACAATGTCATTTATTAATCTTAACCTACAGCTAAAGATTCTTATTTGGTTAAGGTTTTTAATTGGATCAACAGGTGTTGTTTGGTTAATGTTTAGCTGTAGTCTTTAAAGAAAAAAGGCATATAAATGAATCTGCAACTTCAGATAGACAGATGGATATATACATTTCTTTGCCTCTTATGTCTTCTGCAAAAGCTCTCAGTCTCTGAGTTGTTCAGGCCTTGGTGGGTGTTTAGTTTACCATGAGGCACTTGAATGCCTAATCCACTATCCATAAAGCTGGGAGTTGAAGTCAGCTACTGTGTGGGGTCTCTCTGTCCTCCCACACACTGCCTGCTGAGCCTTGACATGCACACTTAGAGAGGAGGAGATTGTTAAGACTAAAAGAAGTGCAGAGCAGCATCCTCCTACTTTAAAAATGAACGGTTTAAACAACAGAGAAAGATGCAACATGAATCTAAACACATTTGTAATGTTCACTAAAAACAGAGATCAGGGTATAAATGTATGTATCTTTCTTTTCCAAAACTAACGGGACAATCAAAACATAAATGTGATATTATCCATATTGGGTGTGCACACGGACGTTAATTAGCTATTATTTACGGCATGTACCACTTTAGTGCATCATAAATCAAGAAAAGCAACTTAAAACAATTACAAGTGAAGACATTAAAAAAAAATGAAAGTAAAAATCCGGCACTCCCTTGAAGGCCTATTCTGACTCATCATTACAATTGTACATTCCTTTTAAGTTAACATTTCCATATATCACGTCTTAAAACACACCCCTTAGTAATTAGCAAATGGTTTAGTCCGCTGCTGTCAAACGTTGTTTTTTTTTTTTTTAAAGAACCTGAGTTGTGGCAAGACTCCAAACGTAAAGGTAACAACACTCCGCATTTAGGTACCAAAGTCTCAAAATTCCTCTCCTAAAATGTCAAACTAAATTTAAAACAACATGAGTTACCATTTCAACCATAATGTTTTTTTAGGTTTCGTTTTCGGGTTTTTTTTTTTATGTTTGCTGTTTTTAACACTGTGATAAAATATAGCAATAGCTATATTACTATATCCGCTATATGCTGGAGCAGGTGTTATTAATTATCTGTAATCACGTAGGGAAGCTCTGTATTTAATGCCATATGTTTAGTGTTGATTAGTAACACCTGTTTAAAAAGGCATAATGTTCACCAACAGAAAAGTTACTCAAGTACAGCTCAATGAAAGCAGTTTTTCTGACACAGGTAGAGAAAGAGGGGAATATAAATTGTTATATAAATTTTAACACTTTGTGTGAAATTAAAAATTACTTTTTTGTTTTTTTACCTTTATAGCATTGTTTACAAATGACAGAAATGACAGCAGTTCTCCATCACCTGGTAACATCAGAAGGTGAGGTTGCTTAATCCTATCATGAAGAAATTAGTTTAGCTTTTTAGTGTTTGCATAATTTAACATGGCCTAGAAGTCATGTAAAATGTGACTGCCTTTGGAGGACAACCACGGGTTTGAGTAAAATCCCTGTTATCCTTAGTCTGTGCATTTGTACTGCCTTAGTGTTAGTTTTGTACTCTGCATTCATTATTTCATTTGGGGTAATATTCAGGATACGTGTATAAACGTTTATAAAAATGTTCAGGGAGCTCATTAAAGGCCAGATTTCCGATGTATTTGATGTTTAACATATGCAGGACTTTATGTGACGTGTGAAGGAGTTTCTGCTGTCCAAGATGTTTCTCTAGCAAGCATACCTGGATTTTTCTTTTTTTTTTACCTTTTGAATGAGCTTTTTCTCTAGGCAATGTTAGGTGTGTGTGTGTGTGTGTGTGTGTGTGTGTGTGTGTGTGTGTGTGTGTGTGTGTGTGTGTGTGTGTGTGTGTGTGTGTGTGTGTGTGTGTGTGTGTGTGCTACAACGCAATGTTTACTTAGCTCCTATCTCTCCTCTCAGTCTCTTAGGATCCTTGTGACAGTTAGTTTGTGGTGACAGATACAGCTGGTGTGGAAGCAGCATGAAGCGAAATGGGATGAAAAGAGCAGGTAGGCTTCAAGCTTCTCCCTCTCTCTCTCTCTCTCTCTCTCTCTCTCTCTCTCTCTCTGCATAAAAAAACAAGGAGTTGTTAGAAGAGTAAAGGTAGAGTCAGTGCCATTGTTCTTTGTAGCTTGTGCACACAACATTCAAACTGGGTCCCTCCTCCCTCCCCCGTTAATTGGCCGGTGGAAAGACACCGGCGCCCCACCCAGAAATGTCCACGGTTTAGGGATGTTGAAGTGAAGGTATTTCTCCTTAGTTGACTTCATGGTGGCCCATATGCTCTGTTATTGCACCACACCCTTTGTTTTGTTATGAAGCAAATTTGTTTTTGAATCAGGGACCGGCAACTGGCCCGCTACAATAATATCCGTATTGTGTGTGTGTGTGTGTGTGTGTGTGTGTGTGTGTGTGTTGATGTCTCCTCGATTCACACAGATCTTTTTGACGCAGATTTTTCAAATTGCATCATCTAAAATAGGCGGCTCTCCTTTTTCATTTCGCTGAAAGACAAAATGGTTCCCAAAGGGGTGAACTTAAATCCAAAGTTTCAACCACTGCAGGAGTCATTGTTTCCGTCTGAACATAAAGTGGGTTGAGGTTGGCTTGTTTATATTGCGGTAATTCATTGTAAGCGGTTTTTTGTTTTGTTTCTTTTTCTTTTTAACAGAAATGGGAGGCATGGAGTTGGAGAGACAGTATCTCTAACCAAAGGAAGTGTAAAATGATTTATGAAGCTTGACCTGCTTTAGAGACAACAAATCAGGATATGGACTTTTATCTTACAACTTAACTTAATATCACCACAGTGTTAAACCACCACTAACCATCAGAAAATGCGTTGTGAAGCTTTTTTGTACACATGTAGAGATGTGAAGAGCAAAATAAGGATGAAAAGGGTAATTTCATGATTCCTAATATCTCAGTGTGCAATATATAAAAATAATATATACATGTGAAAGAACACAGAGGAGCCACATGAGTTTGGGCAAAGTCATCTTCAAAGCCACTTTTTTGTCACCTATGGTTTCTAATGTCAATTATAGCTTATTATGCTTTTCCTGACGTCCAAGGGTGCTCAATAATATGTAACTACTTTGTCAGCAGGCAACATTTTTCATTTTTCAGTTTCCTTACCGAGTGTGAGAAAAGTTCTCATATCCATGGTAACCTGTACTTCATACCTTGTCCAATCTCAGCTCATTGGTCAAAGACCTTAATGTATGAGGGCAACTCTATATAAGCAGACCTTATGAGCAAGTGCATTTCATTTCCTTCCCTTCTGAGGGTCTCTTCAATACATTTACCTCAACAGCTACGAGCGACTGGAGTCAACATTTGTTCAGAATGTCCAACTGTGACTCCTGTGATTTCTCTTTTTCAGACGAAAGTGTCCTGGTCTCTTTTCTTACGTTTATTTTTTTGGCTCTGATTTCATCATTATCAAATGGATTTCTTTTTTTTCTGACAGTACGATACAAGCAGCTGCTCTGGCAACCACAGTACATTCTGATAAAAAATATATCAGCTTGTGGTGTTGGGATGAGCTTCATAACTTCTTTCGTTGTTGTGTCTATGCTCGTGCGCCAGCAACCTCCGAGCTGTGAGTGGTGGACCATTGGACAGTTCTGCATATTAAGTTTTTTCTTCCTGACATCACAGATGACTTTGGCTCTAATGGCCATAGAACGCTACATATTCATTTGTCATATCACTCATTACCTCAGAGTGATCAACACCTGCAAAGTTTATTTCAGCATTGGACTCATTTGGATGATCAGTACGGCATTTAGTTTTCAAAAAGGATTTCTGCTGAGCCAGATCCAGTGGCGCTTCCACAAGCAGACCAGTGGGCTCCTGTGTGATGCTTTTACCATAGAGGAACACATTAAATTTACACAGGAAGAGTTCATGCTCCTGTTTGGACCCCCAGGGGTAATTATGGCCTTTTGCCTGTTGATCATCTGCTTCTGCTATGGACGCATGTATCACTTAGCGCTACGAGCCAACATTGATCTAAAGAGAAAAAACCACAGAGCTTGTCGAACCGTGGGATTCTACTTGTTGTTCTATTTTCTGCAGCTGACGATGAACATCTTATCAACTGTTCTTAAAATGATGGTGAAGACAAAGGCTTTCTTTTACAACTCCATGCTGACGCCTCTGCTCATGAATATTGCTGCGTTCATCATTGCCGCTTTTCTCCTCGTTCGGAACCCACAAAGGAAGCAGCTCCTCTTCCCTACACGCCATCAAAATCGACGGTCAAATATTGTTTCAGAATTTAGAATCATTCATCGACTCAATGGGTCAGATGAGTTTGAAGAGTGCTCACATCAGCAAGAAAGTCAACTGTAGATGGAGGACAGAGGAACAATCTGCCTCTGCCTGGTTCTGCTTTTTCTTTCACTTCTGAGGGATTTTAATCCTCCCAAACTACTTTGGAAGTGTAGATGATCCTTTGAGGACAAACAAATACAGCTACAATATCTACAGTAATGTAGCATTATTGGTTGTTTCATTCATAGTGGCATGCTTATGTAGCATAAGTAAATACTCATCTGTATCAGTCATATGTATTCTGTGGATATTATTTCAAGGTAAAGTCAGCAGCATTGTTATTTGCATGTTATGCACACAACAATACAATACTTTATATAAGGCTGTTTATTGTTTTTTTTAGGAAAAGGCTGCTGACTTTATCTTGAAGTTGTGCTGATAAAGCTATTTCTGTAATTGTGAGATGTATTTTGCTTCTCTAAAGGGTGATGGTTAAAGACAGGATTGGTCATTTTTTCCAGATACACTTTTTTAAGATCTTGATTGAAATCATCTTTAGGTCCTGACAGACATTAATAAGTCATGTGCTCTGAAAAAGGAACAAAGAGGAAAAAAAAATTAAAGACACCTTGAAGGAGACTTGACTTAATGCACATGCAATCCTCTGCTTTTTTAAAAATAGCATGTAAAAGAGAAGAGCAATGTCTGTCTTTGAATTAAAAAAGAAGTTTTGAGGTAAAAATTGGATACATAAAACCTGATTCATTCAAAACGTTTCATCCAGAATTTTCTTCTGCTGTTATTTCTTCGGTAAAATGTAATGCACAGTGAAGTTGTTGTACCATGTTTTGTAAAATGTGTTGGTTTTAAAATGTGATTATAACAATTTAATGTAAGACAAAGATGAAGTGGAAAATTTGAGTAGACGGTCCCAAGTAAATGTTCCCGGGTCCCGTACGACAGCGGCATTAAAAAACAAACACAACCCCACCGTGTTTAAATACACAGTCGATAGTGTTCTTTTGTCTGTATTTCTCCTGGCAGCACACAGCCCTCTCTGAAACAAAGCTGGATTGCGTTTTGTAACAAAGAGTTTCTTACTCAGGTTGTGTTGATTGTCCTGATGTCAAGCATCCACAGCGCAAATTACTGTGAAGATTTCTCCTCTCCTTTCATTTACCCGTTTTTCTCTTAAATAATAAAAAAAAAAGAGTCAGCAGCAGTGGTCACATTTGAGCCCTTAGTGCAAATAATGTCCTTTTGTCCTTTCTTTTCCTCCTCTCCTCCTCTCCTTTCATTTACGTTCCTTTCTCCTCTCAAAAAACCATAAAAATCAGCAGCTGCAGTATATTTCAGGAGGGGCGCATCACCGCTGCCAAGGGAAACACTGCAATGACACAGTAGATGAATTGCTGGATGTTGAAACATGAAGGAATGAAAAAAGACGTTTTGAGGTAAAAATTGGATACATAAGACCTTGTTCATTCAAAACGTTTCATCCAGAATTTTCTTCTGTTATTTCTTAGTTAAAATGTAATGCACAGTGAAGTTGTTGTGCCATGTTTTGTAAAACGTGTTGGTTTTAAAATGTGATTATAACAATTTAATGTAAGAATGTAAATTAAGTGGAAAGTTTGAGTTTGGACATGAATTCCCCCCCCCCCCCCCCCAAAAAAAAAAAAAAAAGTTTCTTTGAATAATATATACTGTACGTCTATGTCCGTCCAAAGGTACTTGACAAAATTACTGACTTGTTTAAAGTCATTATTTTTCAATGGAAGAATTGACTCCTGAATACTCCGAGTGAAGATGTAATTTTAATCTGTTATTTCTTCATAGAAATCAATGAAAAGTGTGGTAAAAAGTTTATAACCGGTGGCCAACCAGTCAGACACTTAAGAGCCACATTATTTACTGAGTTACTTTGAAGAGCCACATCATACACTCAGGCACACATGAGTGTGTCCTCCTCCACGTTCCTCTCTATTTCTCTCTCTCACACACAGGTTTCACACAAGAGTTTTTTTATTTGACAGAGGAAGTCGCCTGTTGGACTAAGACTCTTGTTTTAAACTTGTTGGCATTGTGGGAAAGAAAACAATCTGCTATCGGACAAATTGTGATTTTAATCGTTGCTATCGACCCTAATCTGTCTCCTTTATTCTGTGAAGAACAGAAAGGAATATTTCTTTCAGGTGTGTGTGTGTGTGTGTGTGTGTGTGTGTGCGTGCGTGCGTGCGTGCGTGCACAAGAATTGATGCTGCTCTGATTAAACCCAGCATTGCAAATGATTGCCTGTTGGTTTACATGCTGTGATGAGTCACACCAGCTTTTGCTTTCTGTTCTGTTTTAGTTCGTCATACGTTAGAACAGACAAAACAGCTGACTTGTTTCAGAGATTAAAGTTTGAAGACACCATAAGTCATGATAAAACTGATGGCAGAATGTTTTTGTCTCACAGTCCCTGTTTCAGTCTGAAGACACAGAACCCTGATCTGTAATTGGGCGGTTTCATCATGTAGCATCATGATGGCATCACAAGAGTTGACATCCCACTGAGCTCTAAGTAATTCAAGTTTTCTTCTAGTAGAAGAACACTAAAAGTGACTACATTAAGAGGAAACTCGTTTGACCCCTTTGAAGACTCTGTCTCATCCTTGTCGCCTTTAAACATCAGGACAAGTGTGCACTTAGGCCTGCCATCAAAGATAAATCAAATGGTATCTTTAATGCAGCTGAACTTCAGATGAGTAGTAAATTGTAGTTTTTCTGAAGAAGCTGTTACATAGTTTAAAGCCATGGGTCTGTAACAGTCTGCGCCACCTTTTCTGTTTCTGAGTTATATTCAATATTCAGATCTTTCACACTGGGCTCTGCACACATGGACATTTGGATACCTCTCAGTTAAAATCATTTATTCTGGCCTCCATTACATGTTTTTATTTTTAACTATTTAAATATGTTAGTCCAAGTTTGGTCACAGGGGCCGTGAGTTTGAATCCGACCTCGGCCATTTCTGTCTGTTCAGCTGTCCAATCAATTAAAGCAATAATGGACACAGACATGAGTACACGTTTAGCCTCTTTTTTTAAGTGAATCTAAGTTATGAAGTTATTTAAATGGTGTTTGGGAGCTGTAGCATTACTCTCTTACAAGCCTAATATTGAACATTAACTGTCCACATCTTGAAAGTCCTGAGTATTAAAGCCTGGAAGTTATTTTACATATGAGGATATGATGTGTGTAACCTGGGACAGAAATACTGACCTGCAGGACTTATAAACCACCATGATTAAAGGAAGCAACACTTGCATGTAGATTTATTCTACCAATGAAAGTTCATTACAGTCAAGCTACTAATGCTCTGAAGCAGGCCGAGAGAAAGACACTAATGTTCAACTATGAAGGCTCAGGAGAAGCAGAGACCCAACAGGGGAGTCATAATGTAAATGGATTACTCAACATAAACCTGAACTGTGAACAACAAACTTCAATACTTCAATAAAAATGACGGATTTGTTTAGAAAGTATCAATTTTGCGGTTCAGTTGGATTGTGGGAGGTGAAGGAGTAAAGAGGGCGTAAGATAAAAGAGAAATGTGTGCTACATGTATGCAAAGCCAGGGGGGAAGAGAGGCTGAGTGGTTTGATTAGATTAAAGCTGGCTTAGATCTACAGACTGTTAATTACCTGACCCAGTATATCGGTGTGTGTTGGTGTGTGTTGTTCCAGTTGTGCGTCGTCTGATCGTGCTGCTGCAGGGTTGAGCAGAGGTAGCATCTGGTTTTTATGTGTGATTACAGCAGCATGCAAATGAGAAACAAGCGTGTTATATTTATGAGTGTCATTGTTCTGTCTGTGTCTGTGTGTGTGTGTGTGTGTGTGTGTGTGTGTGTGTGTGTGTGTGTGTGTGTGTGTGTGTCTTTGCTAGGGATGTAAACATTAATCATGAGGCAGATAAAAATTGATTCAAAGGCGTCCATGTTTGAATCGGTTCTCTGAAAAATGAATCCCAGTAAATATCATGAGGTGTCAGCAGCTGTAGAGCAGAGGCTTCCATAGACAGAAAAATGAAAGACAACAAGTGTGTGCAGACTTCACACAGCCTTTAATCAACAGCACAATGAGAAGCTCCAAACACCTCCAGAGAGAGAGAGAGAGAGAGAGAGAGAGAGAGAGATCAGTCAAAGGCTTGAATTGATTTTCAGGAAGTAGTTAGTTCTTCTCCACTCTGCCAACGTCATCGTCTCTGGCTCACACTTTTTCCACTGCCTTGGCCAGAACTCACAAACAAAGACACAATCAACGACAGACAGGCTACAGAACAACGTGCATTAATATGTCAGCCGGACTTTTAAAACTGCAAACTAGTTTTTGGCTTTAATGTTTTACTGCTTTTCTATCTCACACACACACACACACACACACACACACACACACACACACACACACACACACACACACACACACACACACACACACACACACACACACACACACACACTCACACACACACTCTGTAGGCCTCAGTGTGTGTGTGCGTCTTTGTGTATTAGTGTGAGTGAGCAGAGCATTTAGCCAGCAGAGATGCCGGTGGCACCAAACAATGTGGTCATTATTGGACTCGACACAAAGCCAGGGGAAGAAGAAGAAGAAGAACAGGGTTGACATAGAAACAAAACTCACAGAATACACACAGTTGCTAAACATTCCCTGCAAACCTCCAGCTATGTATTGGTACATTTATCTAAACAGATCAGATAGATTGAATATATGCATATGGTAAGGTATGAATGACATGCCAGCATAAGGAACTTGATCCATGATTTCCTCTTTTAGCAAAGGTCTAATGTGTCTTTACTAGACCGACACGTCTCGGCTCTGTCTCGAGCATAGATTTTACCTTTCAGATAGGGGTCATACTTTGACATCATTTTGATGCAGTCAGATGAAGCTCACACAGGCTTTGCATAACAACATGGCTCATATTATTATAGTGTTAGAGCCTTATATGAAGCTATGGCGTGCAGTCCCTTGTGCTCAAGAAAAAATTCCAATCAGGGACTTTAAAATCTGCTCTCTTTCTCGAAGTTTAAAGCTGAACTTGTCCTTTTTATTGAGGCTCACTGTTGTAACAGTGAGTAAGTGTTTCATAATTTGCATTTGATGAACCTTCCATTTATTTTCCCAAATTGAGGCTATTTGAATCTATTCTAAGCGATGTATTTCTATGAAGGTGATGAGGTTCAACAGCGTCAGGAAGCATTTTTTTTCCTGGCTTCATTCTTCTGCACTTTCTCTTTAATTCCCTGTGGTGGTCTTTTGTAGTTTGGGGTCCCCCTCACTAATTACTATGCTGAGTGGCCCCAACAACAACAGTTTACTGTGGCTGCAATTCAAAGCAGGAAACTAGCTTTTCTGCTCAGCAGACTCAGTGGGATGCACCTTCAAACACAGTCCTGTTTAACCAATGGTTCACTTTCCTGCTTGTGTTTTTGTTGCTGTTTACTCAGTTTAATAAAAGTGACATGTTGTGGATATGATGATGAAGACATGCACTCTAGTGCTCTCCCCTTAAATGAAACAACTTCACACCTACTAACCAGAACCTGAATGTAGTTTGTATTTCAAAACAGACGAGCAAACACGTCTTTGGTCTAATATGACATAAATACGTCTTGAAAGAAACTAATGGGGATTGTAAAACCTTGTCTCTTTCCAGGAACTTTCCAAGTGTTCCCTGGAAGCAATAAACCCAGTTACCATCAACCAACGGGGGGGGGGGGGAATAAGACTGAAGGAGCATGTCTGAATGTGGCCGAGAGGGCGACGTCCACTGTGCCAGTAAGTGATAACATATCAAACTGGCTTCTCTGGAGCCCTTCATCTCCAATTACTGTCTGGTGTACTTACACAGAGGATAGCAAGGTCTCAAACAGCTTTGTGTCTGTCCAAACTCTAACATTGTTTATCTTTCTAAAGGACTTCTTCAAGGTTTCATGAATGTTTATTTATTTTATTTTTTTGGGGGGCGGGATTGTGGGAAAAATTTCTTACCTTGTGTTTATTGTTGTCTGCTTTTTTATAGGATTTAAAGTAGCACTTTGCCAAGGCTCTGTTTAAAGCCCCTTAAAATACAAATCAACAAGAGCATTTAAACTCTGTAAAGTACAGTTTAGTGGGTCTAATAGTTAGCATCTCAAATGTATAAGGCTGAAGGATGAATCCAAACTCTGACTGTTATAGTTTAAGTTTGAAACTTGATTTGGGCTTGCTCATTGAAATTCAGTTACATTTAGCGAGCTTCAGGGCCTGAAGTGATCACTTATAGCGATTATTTTCAAGTTGCTTTTCATTTCACATGATTGTAAATGTTGTGTTGTTTTTATTGTCATTGTAGTACTAAGGAGTGTCCTTTTAAGGCAAATGAAAAGTATTGTTATAATAATCCTGTTTAGCCGACGAGACATACTGACACAACATTGAATGAGTTGGTCGGCTCCCCATGCTCATTCTGAGTTCGGGGAAGTTTATTCTTAGGTTTTCTTAAGACTACCAACTCCAACATCACGTCGTCCATGCAGTTCAACAGTTTCCAGAGACACATATACAGCTGAAGCATTTTTTCACCAGGCCAGTGATGTACATATTTCAGTAAACTTCACCTTTCTCAGTATGTTGCTCTGGTGCATCTTGGTTCTAGGGGGAAGGCTTTGTGGGAAACCCCTCTCCTTCCTGGTGGTAGGCTGGCTAACTCAGTTAGAGGCCACCGGGGGAAGAGGAAATAGGATTTAGCAGCCATTTGAGTCTGCAAGAGCCTGGATGAAATAGGATTTGAGTGTAATTTCTTCATATCAACCCCAGGGTGAAATGAGATAACAGATCAAAGAGCACCACTAACCAGACACATAAATACAGTGCAGAGGAGAGAGGGCACAGGGAGATGATGATGCTGTGAGTTAAAGGGAGATTAACATAAGGTAAGACGTGTGTGTCTGGATCAGTAGAGGCCATAGGATCAGTGAAGATGTAGTCTGTGTAGAAAATGTTTGAAAACAGGGATTTTTGCTGATCTTAAATGAGATTAAATGAGCATCAGTTTGCAAAGTTGTTCTTATTAATGTTTCTTGCATCATCTTGGTGATTTAATGATCTGTGCATTCAGCTCTTAAAGACTTGTTGTTTTGTTTGTATAAAGCAATTACAGATCTCCTGGTGTGCAACGCTGTCAAATCCTGTTTGATGATCATTTCGTATCTCTCCAGTCCGTCCTCCCAAACTAAGTTAACTTTCTAGAGTCCCATTTATCATTCAACATGTAGAAAATGCTATGAGAGGAAGTTAATGGATATTCTCCCCAGTAAGCACAGCGCTGCTCTTTTTCTTTTTCCTCTGTGTGGGTGTCGTGTGGGTATCGTCCAATTTGTCAGGCGCTGCAGTGTGCACACATAGTATGTGTATGTGTGTATGTGTCCATTAAGATGGATGTGTGTTTGTGAATCGAGAGAGCGACAGCGATAGATTTATAGGCCACGCAGCCTTTGGCAAAACAAGCACCGAGGGACCGCACACCCACACAGCCCAACCAATTCTCATGTGTACTCAAAGATGAGTGTTTTATTGTTGCATGGGGGCGTGGGGACATGATCGCACCTTGGGACTGACACAAAAAAGCCATCTTCCTGCTGTAATTATGAAATATAGCTATGGAAGGGAGGCAAGGGTGCATGAAGAGGGGGTGAGGATAAGAGGTTCCAGATATTTGCGTTACCTTTGCAGCACCTGGCTGGCGATGATTTAAAGTGTGCTCAACCGTAACCAGTGTCACCTTAAATGTAACCATATAAAAGCAATTAAAATCATTTTGATCTGAGCTTCTCTGCATGAGAGCTTCATTAAAAAAAGAAGAGCTGAGAGAGGAGACGAGGCTTTCTATTGGCCTTAGTTATGAACTATCCCTTCTGAAATGGTTACAGAGCTCCAGGAGAGAAGATTAAGGAGGCAGGAGGCATCATGGGAGTAAAAAGAGAGACTTCTAAAACGAAAGGAAAATCATTGAGAGATTTAAAGAAGGAAGTAAAACAGAGAGTCAAGGTGTGAATAATGTGTTTGTCAGGCTGACATTATTTATGTTGCAATAATGATAAAGAGTGTCTCCCCTCTTCAGCACGCAGACAGCGTTGTACTCCACCTGTTGAAGCGGGGGCGCTAAGGCTGTGACACGGCTTTGTTAATCCACATGAATGATAACACGTCAGAAAGGGGAATTGTTGGTACGTGTAAACTGTAAAGCCCTCTGCTCGTGCTGTTGTGTCCTCTCTAAAAGAGTTGTCATGTTTCGTCTTTATTAATTAATTTGATAGTCAATAAAATCCAGCCATGCAAAATAAAGCTAACTGTGTAGATAGTCCCTATAAGGTGTGGTCAACTAAGCATCATCTATGAGCTCCGAGAGAGCCTGGAGTATTGATTTCTATTTGCCGTTATCTCTCACATAGTAGGCTAAGTGTTGCTGATTTAAAAGCTTTTTTTGTTGCTCAGTTCATTTAATTTATGTCATTTTAGACATTTTCGAGTAATTTTTCCTTCATTCAGACAGTTAAGTAAATATTCACAGCAGCTGAATGAAGAGAAAATCCTTCCTGGAACATCATTATTTGGCAATGATGACCCCAGATAGCATGAGCTGCATTTCAAAACCTACACTAATCCCGAGAGATATGCCTGCAGTTTGCACCTGTTTATCACTACTCGTCTGTAATACCTGTAACCCTCTTAGTGCCACGGCAATGGCGTGACAAAAATAGGGCTTTGAGGATAGAGGAGGGGAGGATAGAGGAGGGGAGGATGGAAAGAAAAAGGGGAGCTGGAATTGGTTTGGGCGCTCTGGGCAAAAACGGTTCTGCCGCTCTGATTATGGAGGGAAAACTATCTTTACCTTATGCTTGGACTTTTTCATTACTTCCAAGGAAATGCAGAAATGATGTCTGAGATTCCTCTCCTGGCTATAGAGTTTTCAGACTGCCAGAAGTGGTACAATGACATGTGCGACTGTGACGGGCTCCCTGAGGATTATCTTTTGCTTACTGTGTTTAGCCTGTTTGGTAATTATCATATCCACCATCTGCTACAGAGCATAATAAGCAGGAGAAGGAGCAGAGCTGCCAAGAGAAGCTGGAGGTAGAGAAAAGGAGAGACATCCAGAGGGGGGAGGGAGAAGAAGATGAAGGGAAAAGCATGTCAGCGTTGTAGTGTATTTGTTTATGTATGAGTGCTGCTGCCTGCATGCATGTGACTCTGCATACATTAATGTGTGCGTTTTTAGCATGGTGGGTGGGTGTGGTTTCCAGAAAGAGCTATTTATAGCTGCTGCCTCACCTAGCTGTTAGCGGTGTGTTTACGAGGAACACAGAGGCATCATGGGAGCCCCAGCAGACGAGCCCTGCCTCACATCTTTCTTCTCAGTCTGTGCAGGAAAGATTGGACCTGAATTATCCTCCAGGCATGCCTTGAACCAGTTAAAGTGTCTCTGCAGCTGGTGCACAGCAGCTCAAGTGCTTCCTGCCAAATTGGAAGTCATGCCACCATGTAGAAAAAGCAGAGTGTCAGAGGACTCACTCGTGGAAATTGATCAGTCACTCGCTGGCTTGTTTGGCTTGTTTCAGGCAGAGTATTGCGGAGCTACACAGACTCACAAGTATGCCGTGCTCAACGCAGCTTTAGACAAACATCAATGGCTCCCATTAGGAGAGAGAGCCTGTATCCTGAGGACCAACGCAGCTGAATAATAGAAAGACAGAAGTAGTAGATGTGTGGTGGAGAAGAGAACCTTTACTGATTATACCGACATTATGGCACTGAATGTACCATAACATCGAGGGTTTCGAAATAATCCGGTGTTTCTAATTCAGTAAAATTAAAGTAGACTTTTTCCCTGGCTTGCAAAACTTTTTAAATTAAAAGGAATTTCGGTCTCATTTTTAATTGAGCCTGTGTGATCGTTCTAGTAGATCTCCAAACACTTTTTTTTCTCTTTGCAGTATCTTTAAAACCTCTGTCACATCTTGACTTTTGTGCATATTTCAGCCACCTATTATATGACATAATGCATACACAACAGGGTATTTATTATTTCAAAGGTTTCTAAATGGCCTACACTTATTGAAAAGCAATTTCAATAAGTGATTCTCTAAGTGTGTAGCTATTTGGAGCGCTTCTGTGTGGCACTTTGAAAGGACTGAATATAGAATGATTGGAGTCCTGTGAAGCTGCTTCAAACAGGCTGAAGAGTGGACACAGTGCTCTGGGAGAAAAGAACACAGTTAATGTGACAATAGAGCTGAAAATCCATCTAATGGGAAAGATGAAGGTTTTTAAAATGAAGCCTACATTAACACAATAAGGCTTTTTGGTCTTTGCCTCAATGTTGCTAACTCTATAAAACCTTCATGTCGAAACTTTACGGTACGTTTGTTCATGTGTGGGTGGGTGTCAGTTTAGATTAGACAGGAACGGCAGCGTGGTGATTATTTATAGACTTAGGGTCAATATCGAATCTTTAACATCTCACAAATGATCCCAGGCAGCTTCTGTTGCTCTTTTATTTCATGATGTAAAAATGTTCGCAGACTGTGAGCACTTTGATTGTCCTTCCATCACGTTCGATGTCATGCTTCTTGTTTCTAAGATATGAAAAAGGGTGATTTTTCTTCTTAAATATATGTAACTTATAGATTTACTGGAGCTCAACAAGGGATCTGTCACCATGTGAGGGTTACCTTGTGCTGCTGTAAGCAAGCAAATATTTTGGATATATTGCCGTAATTTCAGTCAGTGTAAAGAATGTGCCGTGTGTGTAAAATCAAAACGAAATAAGTCATTCTACTTTAGTTGCGACGAAGTTTCTTCACAGAGTTTGGTCCTGAATGTACCATAATGTCGTTTTTTTTAAATAATCCGGTGTTTCAAATTCAGTAAAAGTAAAGTAGACTTTTTCCTCAGTTTGCAAAACGTTTGAAATTAAAAGAAAGTTCAGTCTCATTTTTGATGGCAGAATAGTTTTAAATGTGTAAATGTGGGGATCGTTTCAAACCAAACTACCCGGGCTCCTGGAGAAATGTTTCCTCATCCTAAAAGGCTGTCAGTGCAAACTCTCCTGAGACTCAGACATCTAAATAACCCTCATGTTTGTGTTTGACACTCAAACAGAAGAAAAGCCCAATGTTTTAGTTGTTTCGTGGTTTTCGCCAAACATCCAGCAGACTGTTTGGTTTCTTTTATACTCAGCAGGTTTTTAACATTTTCTCTTCGTACAAACATTCTCAAAAAACTCAACCTTGTACTAAATAGGTTGAGCATCTTCATCACATTGAAACTGTCTAGCGTCCTGCCAAGCACAAAGCTTTATAATCACTCTGAAGCTGCTCGATTTTTCACCAATGAAGAGCCCAGAAAGACACACACAGACACGTTGGCAGAGGGATTCTCTTGAAGCTGCAGATGGATCTTCATTCTTTTTTCTCTCTCTGGACCAGATTCATGAATAATAAACAACATAGAGAGATGGCTGTATAAAGAGAAAGTGAGCAGGGGGAGTGAGGAAGAATCAGAGGGATAGAAAGAGGACATTAAAAGAGGAAGAGCAGCATTAAAACTGACCGCGATACAATGGAAAACTAGGCCACTGAGGACAGGAGAGACGATGCGATGAAGCTGAAGAGATGGAGGTGGAGGAAGCGAGGTGTGATAACAAGAGCAAGACAAACAATATGCACCTAGGAAAAGAAATATCAGGAGTACAAGATGGGGATGGGATAGGGAGGAAGAAGAGCGCCACTTTGCAAGAAAAGAACAAAATCATTTTCTGATTCATCTTCTGCCTTTTCCATCAGAGTGAGATGTAACGACAGACAGATTTGCCTTCTATAATTGCCCTGAAATTGAGAAAGAACAAGAAAAGCTGCTTCCAATTTTGCAGATGGAGCTTTTTCCACTCTGGCACTGTGCCAATCTCTATCTCCTCTCTCTCACTTTTCTCCTCCATTATTGCCACGTCCAGGATTGACGCAAGATGAGGATACACAAACATGTAATGGTCGCTAATGGGATCTTTCTATTTCTCCCTCACAAACATAGTGTTTTTCAGCTCATTGATGTTCACAGTGGGATTACGTGGAAGAGTGAGAGGTAACACATTTCAGTGGTGAATACAGGAGAGCTGAAAGGCATGAGTGGAGGTAGACAGGAAGGTGGAAATTGATGGTCTACACATTGCAGCAGATCATTTTTGGTATGGAAACAAAACAAAAAGGACACACTGCACAAACATGTTTCTCCCCTTCTCAATGAAATGATATCAGATTGTCACAAATAAGATCATTAATAAAATCAATTTACTGTCAGATCCCCTTTACGTTCAGTGATTACTGTTACTCATATCTGAAATATTTTTAGTGTTTAACCTTCTGAATATAGGAAGTGAAAGAAATTTAACCATTTTCCTCATATTTATGTCAGTATGTAATCTGATGACTAAACTTCTTTGAAGTTGAATTTCCACACTTGTGATTCTTATGTTTTTCCACAATGGTCTGAATTTCGGCTGATATTGCAGCTGGATGAACAGAATGGACGTGCTGTCCCTCCGCCTGCAGAAAGGCTTTCTGGATGCATGTGTGCTGCATTATAGATGCATGAGAAATGTAATGGAAAGTGAAGGATGCAGCTGAGTTCATGCAGACATTTATACATGGCTGCATACACATGGGGCATATCATCATTCAAACGCAGGACACACATACACAGCTGAGTTTCTGCAAGTCTTTGTGTTCTTTTATGCATGAGGCTTTTAAAGAGCTGGTCAGTCGGCTGCTGATTGATTCTCTGACAGATTGTACCCGTCGATCTTGTTTCCTACTCTCACCTATGGTCATGAGCTTTGGGTCATAACAGAAAGAACGAGATTCCAGATTCAAGCGGCTAAAATGGGCGTCCTCCGTCAGGTGGCTGGGCGCATCCTTGGAAATAGGGGGAGGAGCCGCTACTCCTCCACATCCAGAGGAGTCAGCTGAGGTGGCTCGGGCATCAGGTCCGGATGCCCCCTGGATGCCTCCCGAGGGAGGTGTTCCGGGCATGTCCCTTATGGGAAGAGGTCTAGGGGTAGACCCGGGTCACGCTGGAGAGACTATGTCTCTCGGCTGTCCTGGGAATGCCAGGAAGGAGGAAGTGACTGGGGCAAGGGGAAGTCTGGCCATCTCTGCTATGACTGCTGCCCCCTGAACCGACCCTGGATAATCGTTGGAAAATGGACGGATGGATGAATGGAGGAGTTATAAATCAAATTTGTCCTCAAACTCCTTAAACAAATAAGTACAGCAGTTCCAATGAGAGAAACCTGCAACGAGAGTGCATAAAGAAAAATAGAATCAAATGGGCCTTATGGATTTTCACTTTAACTCACACCTTAAACTCACTCACAGGGAACTTTTGGAGAGTTCTTTATGAGGAGCTGAGCAGGCAGGAGCATATCAAACTACAGCTATTAATCGCAACAGATGCAGTAAAACTACAACATCCATCAGGGCGAGGGCTGCTAAGCGGCACTATTCAGCAGTCTGGGTCGGTGGATTGATGGTTTCTATTTACATAAATGCTCGTCACTGTTTCAGCACAAACACGCACAAAGAAGCTGCAGCAACAGTTTATACTCTCCAATCCTTCATCTCCTTCTGTCGTCACTCTGTGTTCACTGTGTCACTGTCAAGTCATGTCCTGTGTTCGGTCAGTTACTCTCTCTCGTGCAGACTTCGTCTCCCCCTCTGTGCTGTTGGGTATTGTGTCGTATGGGTGCGCCTCTCCCAGCGTCTGTCTGCAGTGGAGGAAATTTCCCATGAGGCTTCCAGATGCAAAGACAGACTGTGGAGAAGTGCAGTGCATTAGCTGGGAGGAAATGATCCATTAAGCAAGTTTTTACGGTCGTTTTAATGAGGAAAGCTCTCAGCAGCAACAGGCGGCGTACTGAGACCGAAATCTGCTCATGTCATCTCAGGCGGCAGGAAAACTCCTAAAATCTGAGCTCAGTCAAAGTTTGTCAATGTGTAAATGTAACCTGCTCATATAGTAGCACACACAGTTTGTCTTATTGTTTCTCAAGTATTTACGATTCTTGATTCAGTCCTGAAGCATCGGCTTGAACTCTGAGGTCTGTCGCAGTCATTTAAAGTGACAGTACCATGCATTGCCTCGATCACAAAGTGTGTCTAGTAACGTCAGAAGAAAGAAATTCAGTTTTTTATGGAGTGCGAGGTTGATAATGAGTGGTGTCAGATTCAGCCCAGCAGATGATTGATTGATTCATCTCTCCCAGCGTTCTCTACGCAGTAATTAAGGAAAGCAGTTTGTTGCAAGAGAAAGACAAGAGTTAGTTTGATAAGGAATCATAAGCTACACTTTATTTTTAGACTCTGCATTGGGATTGGTGTTCTGTCCATTTTTCACATTTCTTAATGTATTTTGCTTGCTGGAGTCTCAGTATATACGGGAGTCTTTCCATGTTGAGTACTTCCTTGAGCCAGTTCCTCAGAGTGGGAGGTTCCTCTCGACACCATTTTCTGCTGATTGCCTTCTTGGCCCAGTATTGTTTTTAAATATACCCACCCACACATCACTCCAATATTTCCCGAATTTAGCATCTCCAGCATGTTTGTTGTGAAGTTTAAAATGTGCTCTTTGTTTCGGGGGTCATAAAGAACCTGATCATATTTTTCCAGCAGGTGGTGGTGCGATGTTCAGTTAATGGTTTTTTACTTTCCTTTACCCATCTGTCTCTTATATAACGTGTAGGAGTTCCTCTGTTCTTCTCTAGACCCTGGTACAGGGCTGAACCCACTTTTCCCACTATTGTTTTTATATGCATTACATGGAGTTATAGTTACTTTGTTCAGCTGGCCACACTTTTTTGAGTTGAAGTAGGTTTCAAGTGTGAATATCAACAGTACTTTGAGTTGATGGAAAGCGGGTACGGTATATGTTAATGCGTGTATACGTGGGTGTGTCACTGAGGTGGGACCATTACTGAGAGCAGAGGGAGGGAGGAGAGGAACAGCTGATTAGAACAAGAAGGAAAAGTTCATCATAAGCAGAAAAACTCCCAGACTGCAGATTGTTTTGCTGCTGCAGTGCTTGTCTGATTTTGAAGTTCTGCACTGGGAGCCCTGCCCAACAGTGTTGTCTGCTCAGGAAAGTTAGCTTTTAAAATGTGAACAATTTACTGATGGCTGGCGTCCTGCTGCAGAGGGTCGAACCTTCCAAGGTATCCTTCACAAGCAAATCCCACTCCCCCAAACATTAACTCTCTCTGAAGGTTTACTGTGTCTTAGATGGGAGAGTTTATACATGTCTTCATAGAAAAAGCCTTTTACACTGTGCTGCAGCTCTGCAGTACTTTCTATTTGATTGTGGATCATTTTCTTTGTCATTTCAATGCCTTTGTTGAACATTGTACACTTATGCTTCCCATGTCTGTCATTAGAGAGCCTTTAAAGAGTAATAGCCAAAATATTGATACATCATGCTCTAAGATTTTGCCTTCATTTGGTTGGTCTATTTTCGTCCTTTCACACATGATTTTTCACAAAATTTTAGTTTATTTGTTTATTTGAGCAGCTGTAATTCTGCTCAAAAGGAGTGGGCCGAAGCAGAAGCTTATACGGCCCACCCCCAAAATAATTTCTGCTGGAATTGTCTAGTTCTAATTGCTATCTAATAATTTATTATAATAATCCTGTTTACATTTTCTAATGAAACCTGTTGATTTATTTTTATATTTTTTATATTTATCCTCAGCTTTTTTTGTTCTGTTATTAATAAAGTTTTTGTAAATAAATTAAGCCATGTCCACTTATTTTTTCCAAGTCTGCGATAATGGAGCCACTTAAAGTGTAATTGCAGAGAAAAGGCAGCAGCTCTTGCACTATTTCTGAGAACAAAGGTGTGGATGCTGTTCTGAGAATTATTATTATATTATATTATTTGGAAGTCACAGTCTGCACTGCAAACTCTCTTACCTGTGGATTTTTTTTGCAGGAAAACATGCAGGACTTTCTCTATAAAAGGGGGACCTGAGTAGCTTTTCCCTCTCTTCTTCAGCAGTTTCTCTTTCCAAACAGGGGCATCTGTAGGCCGTGTGAAAGCACAGATATACAGAAGATACACTGCTGCTTTGCTGCAAGGGAAGTCTTCTTCTTACAGGCTGCTTTCGCCGGAGTAGATTGATGAAATCATAAATTAGAGCCCTGCCTCGCCCTGTCAGGCTTTATGGCTGCAGTAAAAAACACAGGGCAGCGAGTGCTGAGGCACACAGAAAAGGCTAACAGTGTTGTGTTTGTACACAACCTGGGTTAGTTGAATAGTTATTAAAGCAGAGCTGACTGAAAAAGGGAAAATAATGCCAGTTAATGGCCAACATATACTGAAGAACACGTGTTTGTGCATCACAGGAAGTAGTTTTAATGGGTCTGAGATTCTCTGAATTCAAGACCCCCTCTATGTTCGTTCTGCCACACTTGCTGAGGATTCTCTTTATTGTTTTGTCGTCTCACTGTGTCCTCTTTTTCTGCCATTGTTACTCATCACTGGACTGGCTCCTTGGCAATTCAAGCTGTCAATGTTGATCCAACAAACTCCTCATTAATGCAGCAGTAGCGGATGAAAACATGGACTCATTTGCGTTATTCTTTGCTCATTTCACAAACGTCAAACTGAATGAATGCTTCATGTGAGTGAAAACTGGCCTTAAGCCTTTTTTTCTGCTGCTTCCCCTTGTCACGTTTGGTTAAATTAGTGACAGAAATTAGCTTTTTGCCAATCCTCGCAATCCTTTATGAAGGGAATAAACCGTTTTTTATTTCTCCCACCATCAGCTAAATGTGTATTTTAGCTGTGGGACAAAAAGAAGTCAAACTAATGGATTTGTTTGCAACCTTTTCTCGTCTGCCCTTCAAAGTGCCAGATGTTTTGTTAATCGAATGAGCCTCTTTTTGAGTTCAACCTTTGCTGCTAGTTTTAGGCTCTGGGTGCAGATTGTGCTACAGCCTTTACTACTCAAAAGATGTACTTGAGTACCTTTATCTTCTAGTTGATCAATAAGAAGATATTTTTGATTGCAGTTTTGTTAGAGTGATTTTAGTGATTCTCAATGGGGATCCTTTGTCACTTGCATGACACGGTCAGCGACGATGCTAATGTATTTCTTTATGCAGAAAGTCTGCACAGAGCAAGAGATGACACTGCCTTTTCCTTCGGTCCATACTCTCTGGATCTTCCATCCCTCTGCAGGTCATCATTCCAGGATTAAACATGAAACTGGATACTGCAGACTTGAGCGTTCTCTGAAGGCTCTTGATAACTCTTAGTCTCTTTGGTCCTTTCTAGAAACATTAAACCCTATTGCAGTGATTGCCCTTTCTACCAAGTAGCTCATTTGACATTTGCATTGAGGCATATTGTCAAAAGTTCTTCTTTTCCTCCTATATTGTGTGCTGGGCCTTTTCACATTTTTTTTACACACACTGAAACCAAGCTGAGTGACATTATCACAAACATTTTTCATCATGCTGTCATCCAGCCCTTGTCATTGTGCGTAGAAGAAACAATGCCTACATTTTTATTTCATGTACTTTCACTCCATTGTGTAAAATCCTTCACCTCCTTGCTTCCTTTTGTGCCCTTTTTCTTGTTTTTTTCTTTTTTCTTCTTACTGTGTAAAAGTGTTCAACCTCTCAGGGTGCATTGACCATTACAATTTAGTGTAATTATTGATAGATGGAGGAAGGCTGATCCTGCTGCTCTTAACCCACACACACGCACGCACGCACACACGCACACCTACCCACACACACACACGCACGCACGCACGCACGCACGCACGCACGCACGCACGCACGCACACACACCTACCCACACACACACACGCACACACGCACGCACGCACGCACGCATGCACACACACCTACCCACACACACACACGCACGCACACACTCACAAGTCCTTCAAAGACATCATTATACCCACCTCATGGGGAAAGCAGCGATAGCACGGCTGTCTTTTGCTTTGTCTTTAGTGTCAGCGTTGTTTCTTGTTCTTTTTTACTCCTTTTATATTTTAGTGGTTTCACGTAAGGTCCCGGTATGATATCTTTGAGCCTGTTTTTGGAGGTTTGAAGGGTGTGTTGTTGGTTGCAGGGGGGTGTTTGTTAATGAGCAAATATAATTCCTCAGTGGACATCAACTTAGTTTTTTTTGTATAAATAAAAAAGCTGTTATCATGTCTTAACATTCAGGACAATTTTCAACCTGCTGTAAGCGGGTTACTAAATACCATTTTGCTTTATACTGTAACATTCAAAATGTTTGATTATTGTGGCTGCTAGGAATAATTTTTGTTTGAGTCATTCAGCAGTGGTGAACATTTTTAACGTGTCCTATTAGTGTGCTTTATTAGGCTGCGTGACGTAAACAAGAAGGTTTAAAGGGAGCTGGTTTTTTTACCTTGAATTTAAAAAAACCCACTGAAGAAGAAAAAAAGGAAAGAACTGATTGGTCTCTCTTCAGTTTAGTTGGGGCTTGTAAATACTCTTTTGACTTGGAATGGCGTTTTTGTGTGTGAAGATGTTCAATTTCAGCTGAGGAATTCAGTCTTACTCTAAACCAAGCAGCAGAGTCAGGTTAGGTGCAAGTTTTGAAACGCAGATGTATACTGTGTGTAAGTGACTCTTCTGCACAGTGCTGTGACATTAAATCAATTCTCTGCTGAAATAATGAGGAAACGAGGACAGAACGACAGCTCAGTGTATTGATTTAAAGGAGGCCCCCCCCCCCCCCCCACACACACACACACAAACTTTCTCCCTCACGTGGACGTGAACAATAGGACTTCTCTCTCAGATTCCTGCAGTCTAATCGCGTTATGCAATCTCTACACACACACACACACACACACACACACACACACACACACACACACACACACACACACACACACACACAGTCTCTCTCCTCTTCACTCTTTCTCACTCTAAAACTGACTATGGATGAGAGAAACATGAGGGAAATACAAAGTGCTTTTCTGTGTGTGTGTCTGTGTGTGTGTCTGTGTGTGTGTGTGTGTGTGTGTGTGTGTGTGTTTGTGTGTTTGTTACCACCAATGGAAGAACAGTTCTTTTGTTTTAAAAGCAGTTTGAATTTTCTAAAGGAGCAGTGTTGGCAGGACTGAAATATTCTTGGAGTGTAGGAAGTCACAGATAAACTTTGTATTTGATGTTTGGCCCAACAGGTTTTCTGTGTCAGAGTGAGACCATGAAAAATTACACACTTTTTTTTCTCCATTGTTAAGTATTGCAATACTCCACTGGTGGAAACAGAGCCCACATGGTGTATGACACATTTTTAATCTGACAGTGAGTGTTGGCTCTTTTTCTCAGTCTGTATCCTGACAGACACTCATGGAGACGAGAAAGGGGAAAAAAAAACCTGGTGCATTTCTAATGACCCATTAATCCGGGTTTACATTTTCACGCCCTGCAGGGGAGGAATCATTTAAACCTCATCACAAAGCAAAACGTGCTCAATCAGAGAGCGTGACAGCGGGAAATCACTGCGTGAAGACATGTCGGAGAAGCAGAAACCAGGAGGTTGCTGGTTCAAATCCACTCAGAAGCACACATGGAAAGAAAACAAGGTTGTCTGTGATGAACTCGTCTCCCTGCAGCAGTATTTACTTTGTACAGTCGATTACATAATCCAGCCCGATGGAACAGAAACCACTCTCACTCGTGAAGTTGACAAAATCTCTCTCTCTCTCTTTTTTATGAACGAGGATTGAGCTTTTTCAACCTGTCACCCAATCCGAACCCCAACATCAATCCACTGCTGTCTTTGCTTTGTCTTTTGAATCCTAGATCCTGAGATGGCAGCACGTTTGTGTTTTTGGTATGAATGACTGAAAAACTGAATGAAGAGAATGAATGAAAAGCGCAGCTCTCAATAACACGCCATCTGTGTTGTTACTGAAGCTGTCATGCTTGATTGAACACATTAATAAATTATTTTCTCTTTGATGTCCCTGTCACTCAATAATGCGGAGGAATCATTATTAGGGCTCTTAAGAGAAAATCACATACAGCCTCTGGAAATGGCTGCTGGGATTGCGTGACAGAACATCAGAATCGCTTGTTCAACCTCTCACAGTTGATTGTGAATAAAATGACTGAGCTGGCGGCTCCAAAGACAGATTAGTGCGGATCAGTGAGGGCCCCTGGTGGTTCATACTTTTAATCCCCTGTTTTTTCAATCCGTTACTCTCAATCAGTGCATGATGAAGAAGTCTACAACAAACCGGATATTTGATCACAAACAACACAAACTACTCTCTGTGGATGTTTCTGCACAGCACTCAACTCACGGGAGGGTCATTTCTCAGGAGGCACAATTCAACTCACACATTAACAGGAAAAAATGGTTCATCTTTATTTTGCAAAAAAAAAAAGAAGAAAATTCAGTAAATTCTAAAATCTACTGAAGTAAAGAGTTCAAACCTTCATCATGTTCTATTGAAAAAAAGGAAATTGCAGGAAAAAGCCCTGTGACTAACACCATTACTGAGCGGCCTGTTATTCATAAGTCTGTAAGGACACCTAGTGGGAGTTAGAGGGAATTGCACTTTTCAAACAAATCTGTTGTTCAGACATATAGGGCAATATTTTTATAAGGTGGAAAATGTTGAATTAAAATATTTTAATCTTGAACATTTTGGCTGAACATGATGGAGAGGACACACATCATACCGGAAGTCATTTAAAGAAAATCACTTGTTGTGGCAAGACGTTGTTGGTGTCCCATGTTGTGGCCAAATGTTTAACTTGTCTTCACTATCAGGAGTCAAGTGTCAGGAAAGTGCAATAATTACTCAATTATTTCATAAACTGTAGCTCTAACTGGAAGATGCTCAGTGGTGCAGCAGTGTCTCATCTGTGAGGGTGCTGGTCTGCGTCTTTGTTTCAAACTGTAGTCAGTGCCTCATGCTTCTCCCTGGTCCGCCTCTAGAGGGTGCTGTTGTTCTTAAAGCTGGAGTTCAAAAGAAGCAGGAGGACATGTGAGGTCAGGGATACGGGTCAGCCCCCTCTCATCTTTGATATTGAATTGAAAGTGTTCTTTTGTTCCCCAGAGGAATCACTGACGATGTCTTGATGCTTTTTACTGAGAAATATTAGCAGAGTTTTCACTGAAGCTTTCTGTGACGGGTCTTTAAATCGATTTCACAAATTGAGGACCTTAAGAATTAGTGAAAGTGAAAACATTGACCAGATGGTTTTAAACATGCCTTGGATACCTTTGTGTTTGTTTACTTCTCTCTTCTGAGGACTTTTCCCACTCACCAATAAGCCCATTGTTTTGATCATTTCATCCAGCCTGCCCCTGTTTGCTGTTCAGCTTGATTGAGGACTCGCACATCGCTCTAGAGACTGAATGCCACTCTTCCACTTCCGTAGATATCAGATCTCGTATTGATTGATTTCAATGTATACTTGAAGTTTCTTCCCAGCCTGCTGCAAAGTTTTTTTTTTGTCACGACTTTCTTCAGAAAACCAAATGGTGAAGGTAATCTGAGGCCGCCCTGATACCTCCGGGTCGTACACTTTGTTCAAAGCTTAAACTGTTGGATTTAGATTTTCTAAGAAAAACAGACCTAAGCACCCAGGTCACCCTGACTTCTTATCTCTCCTCCATCCCTCCCTTAAACCATACAATTCCCCCTCCAGATATGCCCTCTTTCATTTTTCATCATTTTCAACCCCCACCGCCCCCCCCCCCTTCTCGGTCCGAGATGAAGATTTGGCTCTCGCTCATCCACTCGGTCCTCATGCGACCGCCGTAATTCAATTTTTCCAATCTTTCTAATCTAAAGATTTCGTTTTCATTTTTCTAATACTATCAAGGCAGAGGGGATGAGGGGGGGGGGGGGGGGGGGGGGATGGGGTTGGGTGGCAAAGGTAGGTGTACACAGCTTGGGCACTATTTGTGAATATTACAACCTCATTTTATTCCTCGTCTTGATTAGTAACAGACTTCCTCCCTCCCCTTTTCTTCTCTTTGCCATTTTTGCTGCTCTCTCGCCTCTTTTAATCCAACCTCTTGTCTTTTTTCGGTTCCTTTTCATCCCTTTTTCTCTTCTATCCCCCTTGAGTCAGTCCACGAGTCCTAAATCATTATGAGTATTTGGCTCTGGGAGGGGCAGCGGAGCGTATGGGGAAATGTTAAATCCATGATGGATTACGACGTCCAGATTGTCCTTTTGAATTAAAGAAAATGATAAGGAATATACGAAAAAAGAAATCTAAAAACAATCCTAAGTAGATTTAGTTCTCAAGGAGAACTGTGTTATAATGACAGGAGGGTGGGGGGATGTTGCTGCATTCAATCAGTGTATATCTGCTCAGCATGTCAACCTTTAAAACCTTTCCCTAAAACGCAGCCGGGCTTAACCGGGACCTGCATCCACTCAATTTAGGAGAGCGCCGGGCAGCCATCTTGTTTGTCAGTTTGTGTTATTATTGTCCTCCTTCAACTGTCTGAAGAGCAAAGGCGCTTGCTTTCTGTGTGTTGTCCAAATCGATTGCTTACACTGTATTTTTTCACATTGTTTCATCTTTTCCAGCTGCTTTTTCAAAAGCTGTTCTAATGTCAGAGTGTACAGCCAGTTGTTGTTTTCTAGATTTCTTTTTATGTCGCCAGGAATGTTCCCATTATCACAAGAAATGTTGTCTCCACATAATGGGATATATATATTCATCTATGCTAAAAGGGAAATCAGCTTTGTTTACCAAGATACAGAGAAGAAAAACATCTGAGATGACGTCACTATCACAGGAAAACCACAGGAAAGCGTTGTTATCTGGAGATGACGAGCTAGATTATTGAAGATGGAAAAGAAAGCAACTAAAAATCACTCGGAAAAACACAATTCATGGCCTTGTTATTTTATTGCACATTGTTGATACTGAATAATTGGAATGCCCCTTGCATATTTGTCTCATATTGTGCTTGGCCTAATGGACAGACTGGGTTGTATTGTTATCCAGGTCTTGGATGAAGGATAAATCTCAGCCTTCGCAGTGAAAAAGGATCCAAAAAGTTTGAATTGAATCATCGAGTCAGTGGCACTCGAAGGCAGCGCAGGGAGCAGAGTGGGGATGTTAGAGAACTTGAGTTAGTTACTGACTCTGATCTTGCAATAACACGAGCCTGGAGCAGAACCTGCAGTGCCTTCTGGGTAATGAACAGCTGATACTCCTGATGTGGTTTTTCAGTGCTTCTGGCTGCAAAGGAGAGCTTCACACAAAAACCAGACGACTTGACAAACAAAGTGTAATGCATAAATTAAGTGAGTTAGCGTCATTCGAGCAGTTTGGACTGTGTCAAAGATGTGTACTGCATCATCTTACAAAAAGGAAATCAGAGCTGACAAGCAGCTTGCAGTTTGATCAGAAAGGACAATGTGTTTCATATAAATGGGGAAAATTTGAGTTAAATTAGTTAATAATGGCTAGCCCTTATTGGAATAAGCATTCATGGTTTGTGTGTGTGTGTGTGTGTGTGTGCGTGTGTGTGTGTGTGTGTGCGTGTGTGTGTGTGTGTGTGTGTGTGTGTGTGTGTGTTAGCTGAAGCCTGAGGTCTGAGGAGAAAGAGTTGGATTAGTAGAGGAAGTCTGCGTCATCTTTGGGCAGATTATGTCGTCAGGTCAGGTCACCAAATGCTTCAACTCAGATTATGTTTATGAAACAATGTTTTTTGTAATTCCTGCCATGTGTTCTTAGTTTTAGTGCATTGCTCTTTTCCTGCTTCAAAACTAGGTTTTAACCCAGTTTGTGTCGTCTGGCTGCCACTCGCACCAAATCAGAGACGGTTCACTATTATTGTTCTTTCATGTTGTATGTGTCATATTCATATATTGACATTTAAAGGTCAAGTCAGCACATTTCTGCATCGGTTTGTTATTTTGTGTCAGATTACTTTGTGCAAGCTTTATCGCTACAAAACCCCGATTGTGGAGGCTAAAATTCAAAGTATTTTGTGTGCAAGAAACACATACAAGAGCCCTTTAGTATGTGGAATCACCCCCACATCACATGTCTTTTTAAAGTTTGGAAGCCTGTAGTTTTTTAGTTGTGCAAAGCTTGATGCACTCTGTTTCATCTATCCAAGGCAATCACATTTTTAAAGGTTTTTTGGATCCCAAATGTGTTCTTACTGCATGCATGTTCTGCAGGGCAGCGTGCCCATCGTGGAGTCTAAAAGTGACTCAGATATGTCATTTATTGAAAGATACTCTCTCTCTCCTGAAGTTTGACTTGATTGCACTTCCTGTTTTCCGTACTCTTTCTCTACTGCAGGTCAGCACAGAAACACAAAAACACTCAAAAACTAACAGATGCTGCATACATAGGAAGATTTCATTTTTAAAAGCAAGGACAGTGGATTTTATCTCGGCCACTTAAATTGAAAGCATTTAGTAAGCAATCTGTTGGTCAGTATAAAAAGGAGAAATAGTCCAGGTAAATTTAAGCTGCACTTACTCAGCTTTTAAGGACATCACAGGTGATTTGACACCCAAATAGTTTTCCATTTCTCTGTTTTGTCAGCAAGAGAAGATGGTAGAAAGACACAAAGTACACGTCTCCTTCGTCAAACTCGCCCGGCTGCAGGATGAAAAGTTTGTGAAGCAAGTCAAGAGAAACCTCCATGACACAGTTTAAGATTTGTATTTCTAGAATGAATGATAAGACAGAGAGTCGTGCACATTAACTTCCTTCATAATTAAGATGATAGATGATTCACTCTGACACGATGTGACGAGTCTATAAACTACTGGAATATGTTTCACTGCGTTATGTTGGAATTGGTACCCTGGATTCATTCTTTGCCAAAACATAAAATCAAGAGTTTTTGCTTTCTAGGGAACCTTTAAAACCTCTAAACGTGACCCCCTTCAACATCAGATTCTTTTTTTTGTAATCTTTAGATATCTTCAAAGCCAAAGAAATCTCCCAAATATTTTCCCAACAGTGTTATCCTCACTCAGAGGCTTAGATTACTTCTCCTTGCTCTGATCTGGTCTGAGAGAAGGCAGGGGGCA
The DNA here is from genome assembly GCF_947650265.1 of Symphodus melops. Taxonomy (NCBI): domain Eukaryota; kingdom Metazoa; phylum Chordata; class Actinopteri; order Labriformes; family Labridae; genus Symphodus; species Symphodus melops. The sequence goes on from NC_136713.1 coordinate 9,293,061, forward strand.
GTAAAAGAGCATTATATGATGCAGCTCTGTGGCCCGCTGTATTATACGCTGCCATGCCCTGGCACTGTAAGAGGCTTTGAATAGAAAAACCCTGGAGCGTATTGTTGTGGATCAACAATGTCTAATTGATTAGTGTGTTGTTTTTTTTCTCCATCTCCAAACACAGTTTACATCCTTCTCGTTGCTAGTTTTTCTGATTTTGAGACAACAATGCTTGAATGTAACAGAAAGGGATCCAATTGTAGAATGAGTTAAAAAGGGCAGGATTGTTCATGTTTTCATGGTCAAGTTCTATTGATGTTTGTGAGAGAGACAGGACAAAAGACAGAGTTGGAAACTCGGTAGAGAGAGTTGTAAAGAACAAACGACAAATGAGCAACATTTTGGATTTGAAGCCGGGCATCCTGGACCATGTATAAATAAATTCACTTTAAAAAACGATGGGACTTTCCTGTCCCTCATGAGCTCCTGCAGTTGAGTGATGTGCGTTTTCTTAAGAAAAAAAAAAGTGCAAAATGTCATGTCATCTTTGGACAGTGAAGCATCCTTTTTATAAAACATGGTCGAATGCCGACATTGGTCGAAGTTTATACTGCTACTGCTACGAATTACACTTTTTTTTGTTTCTTTTTCTTAGAGCCCATGAACTATTAATTATTGTAAGGATCTAAAGACAACTTCAACCAGAATCTTAAAAAGTGTGTCTGAAGAAAGTGACCTATACCATGCCTTTCAAACTAAAAGCTGCAAAGCCAATATGAAGCTACAGTAGTCTTAATTCTGCAGGCTAAAATGAACATTCAGATGAATGCAACACTGCGTGAAAATGTACCTGATGAACCAAAAAAAACAAAAAAACGAGTTGAAAGAGCTGTGTACAAGGCAAAAAGATGAATCTGCTCCCTTAAGATGAGCATTAATACCACTGGGTTAAAGGTCAGAGAGCAGACCATTAAATGTGACTGGTCTGTGTCCGTCTAAAGGTACTTGACAACATGAGTGTCCACATGAATAGCTTCTTTGAGTTCATTACTTTAAATGGAAATAATCAACTCCGGAATACTCAAGATGTCGTTTTCATCTTTTAATCTCTTATTTCTGTGTAGAATTGTTTGGAATATAGCGCCTTTCAAGAAACCCAGAGGTTACACTATAAGAGCATGTTCACAGGTTGTCTCCACAGTCATTCCATTATCACCTTTATACCTCAGCTCATGGGGCATGGACCCTCGGATGTATTAATTTATCATATAGTTTCCTTAAGCTGAGGTATCTTGCAGCTCAGTCATCTTTATTTAAACTAAAAAAATGTGCCCGTTTGTATGGTTTTGTTATGATTTGGATCTGTCAGTAAAGTTTGATATTTAGTGAAATAAACTGCACATTTTATCGTCAGGTTTGTTTTTATAGCTCTCAGACTTTGCGTGGGTGCACAACAGTTATAAATGAGACCCCAGGTGCGGTTAAAACAACCTGAGACTTTTACTTTGAAGCCAGATCTTGCATCCGCAACATAGAGCTTAAGAGAACCTTCAAAATAACGGTTGTCAGTATTTGACATTTTCGGGCTATTTGAAAATAAGTCAGGAAGGAATGTACAGCAGGTACATTTGCAGGCCTGTTCTTCACTTTTTGATTGATTATTCTTCTGATGACTATAAATACAGTGCTGTTAAAGCTTTCTGCAGAATTCCTCAGTATCTCATCATGTTAGCAGTAACTTTAAAAAGGGTTGTTGCTCTCGGGTGTTAGCGTATCTAAACATGAGATTCCTGGCATGTCTGGGTCTGATTTACCTCGACGCATGCCAATCTGAGAGTTTAACCTTGTTTTAACCCCAATAAAACTCTTTGCTGTTCTCCTTCAGCCCCATTGTTTCATCTCAGAGCTGCTTAGCTGCCAACTGACAGCTGTCCACAAGTGTCTTTGTGTCCATGTGTGTGTGTCGCTGTGCATGCGTGTGTTTTCCGTGTTGTGTTCAGCCCAGCTGACCTGCCAGTGAACCTTGACCGCTGCGCGTTCAGAGAAGCCGCACAAGCTTATTTGTAGTCGGTTTGTGTGTGGAGAGACGAGCACGGGAGGGCTGAGATTCTTCCCCTCTGCTGCTTCTTTTTCCAGCACTAATTAATCTATTCTTCATTCATCCATCCCTCTTTATGTCCCATGTTCATAACTTTTCTTCTCACTGATAAACCAAAAAGCCTTCTTACTCTCCCTCTTTTCCATCTACGAGTTGCTCCCTCACTTTGTCACTTAGCTATTTATAGTGTGTGTGTGTGTGTGTGTGTATAGAGGGCCCTTGTAGGAGCCCTATCCATGTCTTGATGAAATGAATGAAATTCTTCAGGGGTCTTAACAAAAGGACAACGCGGACACCGAGCTTAAGAGACTCGGAAGATCTAAACACACGCGCACACACCTGCTCCTCATGTCAAGTTTTTGTCTTCGCTTACATATTTTATCCACGAGCAGTCTAAAGAGTTCCTCTGTGCTTAAAGGTTGCTCTCAGTCAAAATGACGTGTGAGAGAAACTCTCCAACCAAGGACACAAAACAGACTCAGGCAGTGCGCAAAGACCCTGTCTGAATCAGAAGAACACATTCATCTCTGCGTGTTCGTCCAATACCAAGAATCAGTTTTTCACCATCAAATGCTTTGGTTTAGCAAGAACAATGAAGACTTTTGATTTATTAATTAAATTGGATTTTCTGTGTGTTTCTGAGACAGAACACGAGGTCTGAAGTTTCACCTTGGCCTCCAGGAAATTGAAATATTACGATTGACACCAACTTTGTCATTTTATACTGTCTGTTTTTTTCTTGGGGATTAATCAAAGTAAATAATGTAAAAAACGAGCAGAGTCAAACTCCCTCTGGACTTGTTGTCGTCATCTCTGTATTCACATGGACGGGACTGCGCTTTCTTCAGCAGTGAATGTTTAGCTAAGTGGCACGTGACTTTCGGCTGTATGGGATGTACACTCGTGTGATGGCCTTTTACAGGAGGAGCCAGACCGCTCAGTAAAACTTATCTCTGGAATTTATGGATTATCTTTGAATAAAAATGCTCAAAAGAACTTCCTTAGATTTCACAACTGGGGACAAAAAAAACCCAAAACAAAACAAGAGAGAGCAGAAGGTGAAAGGAGCAAACTGTAAGAAAGATAAGAGACATAATGAGGAAGGTGTCAGGAGAGGTGGCTGATGTGGATTAAAATGGAACGGCCCCGGGCCTCACTCCACTTTTGTCTGCTTAAAGGACAAAGTGAGAGGGTGTGTGTGTGTGTGTGTGTGTGTGTGTGTGTGTGCGTGTGCGTGCGCGCGCTCAGATGATGGTGTTTTATCCACCCTCGTGTGTGTGTGTGTGTGTGTGTGTGTGTCATTGACAGAACCCCTGGTATTCTTGAAAGGCCCTTATTGACTGGACTTAATGCCCTTATTGGACATGAGACACGTGTCCGACACACTCCCCTCAAAGTGTGTGTGTGTCCAAGCAAATACTGAAAGTGTGTGTCTCTATAAACATGTGTGAGTGTGTGTGTGAGCCCCCTGTATCTGCGCTGTGTGAGTGTGTATTGATCCAGAAGTCTCCTCTCGTTGCTGGTTGAATTTTTACCATCGCAGGGTGTCCGATCGCTGCCGTCTACATGTCTGATAACAACAGGAGGAGAGAAAAAAAAATCCTCTGAAGAAGAAAGTTTAAAAGCTTTGCTTCAGCCGCTACTGCATGAATAACCAGACTTTTATGACACCAAATAACCTCTAAATGCTACCCTTTAATTGTATCTTTGTAGTAGTCCTCCTGCCAAAATAGCTGTCATTCTGGAGCTTTTTCCACTGCTTTGGCGTTGGACAATATGATGTTGTTTTAATGATTTTACACTCCCACTAAGCAAAGCTTATCACGCAGCATTAATGGACAGACATTGAAGCATAACAAAAGATGCAGGTGTCCTCGAAACTTTAATTTTAATAGATTAATCCCTCCGATTCTTTGAAGATAATTATGAAGCTTTGAATAAATCCACATATCTTTTTTTCTTTTTCTTTTTTTTATTTTCTACGGGCATGGCTATTGTTCATGAAGTTAAATCAGTTGGAGAAACAAGGGCATCGAATCTGTTAAAAACCTGTTAAAATTACAGTAATCAACTGATCCGAACTATAGCGAGCTTACCAAACGTTTTCTATCACAGAGGAGGTGAAGAGGGCTAAGTATTGTACAGAAAACTAATATTCAGTTATAAATCTATAATCTTCTTCTTCTTCTTCTTCTTCTTTCTGTCCTCCTTCTTCCTCTCCCTCATCCTCGTCGTCTGCTTCATCTCTCCTTCTCCTTTGTCAGTAGTTCAGTCGTAAAGCCTCCCACACATTCTCAATGATTTATGAAGCCTTAACTTACAGTGATACTTTCAGCTCTCCAGGCTCATTTTGGATTTCGGGCCTTCACTGCTCCGTCTTCCAGTTAAAGGTACTTCACAAAAATCTGTGTGAGTCTTTGTGATGTTGTGATTCTGCAAGCCTCTCAAGTTTTTAGACAGGAGCCTGACCATGCAAATCCTGACAAACTTATTCGCTCAGCAGCCAGAAACAAACCTCATCCTGTATGTAGAGAAGAACATGAGGTGGAGCCCCTGAATGCCCCACCATGCTGCCTTTGTTTCTCTGTCTTCTTCTGCTTTTGCCTTCTTGACTCCAGTTTTTTATTGAACTTTGTCTCCTGCTTTATTTCTTTCTCCCCTCTTCACCCCGTTTCCTCGCCTTTTGTGCCATGAAAAAGTGCAGTCTTGGCGTTTCGTTCTCATATCAAATGCTCATATGCGTAAAGGGAGACGAAAGATGCCAGATAGTGTTATATGCTGTGTGTGTATGTGTGTGTGTGTGTGCCAGCAGAACAATGCATTGAAGCACCAGTGAACATCTGGCCTATGTGCCAATGATTGGTTGGGGAAGTTCCTCAGGATATAACACTTGAAAATGTCTTGGCATGTTCGCGATAACAGCAGTGCGGTTTGTGCAGCCAGCGTGCTGTGTGTGTGTGTGTTTGTGTGTGTGTGTAAGCATGATTATGTTTGCCATGCGTGTCTGTGAGGGATGATTGTATTAAATGTGTGAGGAAACTATTATGTGCGAGCGAGTTTAAGATGATTGTATTCTTCTGTTTGTGTGTGTGTGTGTGTGTGATTGGAAATGGTCTCCTTGTGTGTGTCTGCGTTGGGAGCTTTTACTTCCCACCATTAGCTCCAGCGCTTTTTTTTTTTTGAGCAGGCGGCTGATTCTTCCCTTGATTACTATTTAGACTTCCACTCGTTTACCGAGCGCCATTTCTCCTTTGTTTTATCTCTCCGTTTGTACCTTCTGCTAGCTCGTTATTCGTCTTTCTCTGGATGATTTTATGTACTTTGCTTGTGTTTACTAACGGTGCTTCTGAGGTTCAGAGAGAGGACAGCACAAGTTTCTGTCCCTCTTTCTTCACACTATTCCTCCTTTTTAACTCTTTCCCCTGATCAGTTATTTTCCCTCTAATCGGCGACACTTGCATGCTTTTATACGCCTCGTGTCTGTCGTGTTGGGGAAGGAGGAGGTCGCCCTCGTAGGCGACGACGGCCCCGGCGGTGGGCGGCGTGCGGCGGGCCGTGGAAGATGCGGCGGGGTTGTTAAAAGTGTTGTTAAGAGAGCGGCTGGCAGCTGTTCCTGACAGGTTGGGGATGGAAGGACAGATGGTGTTTGATTAGCGAACAGACCGCTGATGGAAGGAGGCATGAAGGGAGGAGGAAATGGTTATGCGTAGGGATGGAGGAGAAAGAAGATGGAATTGGATGGATGGATGCTTTCTTTGACTTAAGGAGGGATAAGTGGTTTCTGAATCACATAAAGAGTAAGACTCATACGATGGAGAGATAATTGTTCAATCAAAAGTGAATGGACAAATATCCTAAGATGTAAACTTTCAGATAGAAACAAAGAAGGGAAATGAATATCTAATAGTGGAAAATGTAAAATATTGAGGATTAATTTGACATTCAGGGGTAAAAGGGGCCTGACCTGATGGAGAAACGGAGCGAAGCAGAGCATGCTGGGAGGAGAAAGTGAAAAAGCTGTCGGGGCAGCTGCTCCAAACAACAATTAGCATTGTTCACCTGGGTGCCATCTTAAAGAACTGATGCAAGTAAACCTGCAGCGCCGGCTGATTAAAGTCTGTTCAACAAGCTAACAGTGGTTGCAGCAGCCAGCGATGGTCCAATTCAATCAGCCGTTAATTTAAGTGATGTTACAGAGATGATGTTTTCAGAATGAATGAATGATCATTAGAGCAGCACCTGACCTCAGGCTGACCTGTCAGAGAGCTCTGAGACTCATCTGAAACAGCATGAAAGCACCATGAACACAGTATCAAAGAGCAAGCAGAGATATGAAAATGGTAAGTGTGCAACTGTTAAATAGTCTAGACAAGGAAGCACACGTTCAATGGACTCCACAACTTTATTAGCTTGTTTACAAAATGCTAAAACTTCAATAGTTTAAAAGACTGCACGAGGAACACCATAAAGCTTATGATAACAGTTCATTAGTTCATACTTCACTTCCTTTAATTCATGGGCCTGTAATTAGCTTCACAACATTTAGGAATCACGTCCTCATTGTGTCTGACCACTTATCAAAAACTGAAACAGTGAACCATCTCAAACTTTTTTTTGGTCCTTTAGTGATCAAACGTGCAAACCAAGCAAGAATAGTTAACATTTCATTTTTAGCTTTCTGAAGCTTAGCTTTCTGAAGCTTTATTTTTCTTGCTTGTGATTTCATAATCACAAGCATCCCTGTTGATTTGCTAGTTCTGTCTTTTCTAACCTTCTTTCGGACCCTTCAACGTGATCCCACAGTTTATCTTTAATCTCTCTTCTCTTTGAATATTGCCTGAGAGAGTCTTGCCTTGTGAATAATGAAATATGCTTTGGGTGATTCACTTCTTAAACATCTTCCACATTTTAGCCGTAAACAACACAAGTTTGAAAATACAGAAGCGATGTCATCTCACAGGTTCACTTCACCTTTTATAGATAATTATATTACAGATAAATGAAGTGCGTCATTAGGAATTAACATCTGTTAACATACACATTCAGGTTTGTCATCCCCATCTGCATGATTGCACGCGGCTGCATGCTCGCTGCACTGCACACATATCTCACTATCACACGATCAGACCCAGGCACATGTGGCACTGCAAACAGAGCTGTCATCAACATGAGGTTTTTTTTTAAGTGCCTCTTTTATTGTTTTATTCAATAATCCAGAGAGAGGCATAAAGAGCACGGCATTTCTTAGTGGAAATCTGTCGTTGCAATGCAAATCTTTGAAGCCGGGTCGTTTTCTGATTCTGCAGGTTAAATATTCAGTTTTTAAAGGTTGCACCTCCATTTGTGCTTCTTCTTTACTCCCTCACTCGCTCTTCCACACACCACTTTGACAGCAGTTAACACGGAGATGACCATTTCATCTGTTAGAATAATGTCGACGAGACATTTCCTCCATAATAAACTCTCTCCCCACTCCATAATAATAGCGCCTATTACCCAAGATGCATCACTGTCATGCCATCTCTGCGGACAGCGGGCGTGTTTGTGTCTGAGTGAGTGTGTTTGACGCGCTGATCGAGAAATGAAACAATCAGCAGGCCAACACAAACACAGCTGTTTTATTGTTGCGCTGCTCAGATGTGCTTTCATAGGCAGACGGTGAGTGTGTGTGTGTGTGTGTGTGTGTGTGTGTGTGTGTGTGTGTGTGTGTGTGTGTGTGTGTGATATCATGTAGTTCAGAGAGTGACCCCACCTCCTGTTCAGCTCCTCCTGTTCGAATGAAAAGCTGAGGCAGTGTAAGCTGTGATCTCTCTCTCTCTCGTTCTTTAAGCCTAATTTGCAACAGTTTAAACCACGTCTTTCTAAAATATTCATCTATGAAATTCATCTTGAAAAACTCAAAGCATTACTATGTATACTGGAGCGACAAGATCTTAGAGCATCTGATATGGTGGTCTCAGTGTAGTTTGATGCTTTTTTAATTCTACTTCTTGAATAACAGACGTGTTGCTTGATTTGTTTGTCTGTTAAGATTCATATTAAATACAAAAAACTAATTGAATCCTAATTGATGATCATAGGTCAGTCTCTTTTCAGAAACCTTTATTCTGTTCTTGGGGTCATGGTTGTAATTAGAGACTTCAATCAATTTGTAGAATTTCATACCAATAATACATGTCATTGATTGGATTTGTCCTTTTCTTTTTTTTTTGGTTACACTGTAAGAATAGAGAGTAAGGGGACAAAAGTTCAGCCATCGTCCATGTTGTCCATGTGTTGTGTGAGGCCTGTGAACACACAGAGGGCACGGTGTGTGTTTGTGAGTGTGAGGCATAAGACGAGGATCGAAACAATACTTCTGAGAAAGGGAGCCAAAAGAAGAAGAACAGGAGAGCAGGGAGGATGGTAGGGCATGGAGGGCAGACGGGCCTCGTCCCTGTGCCTTTGTGTGTCTGCGAGTGTGAGTCTCTACCTATGTCTTTGTGTGTGTGTGTGTTCTTGTGTCTTTGTACTGGCTAATCTAGGCGTCAGCAGCTTTTTGAGGCTTTTGTGCTGACAATAATCACACAGCGCTCCTCTTTTCAATTCATCAGCAACAACAACAAGGGATCACATGTCCCCCGAACAGAATCCAGAGAGAGAGAGAGAGAGAGAGGGGGGGGGGGGGGGGGATGGAGTTAAAGTGGCCATCATCATGTTGCCTAGTTACTGCCTGAGTTGATGCTGATTTTTTTGTGTGCAGCGGTCCACGCCCTCCGCACCTCTTTTAAGCATGAAAAAAGTACAAACAAGCCTTCTTCTTCTTGTCTTTTTTTCTGTCAAAGAATAATTTATTTCATGTTGCAGTGTGATGAAGAAACAATGATTAAACCACTGGTCAAATCTGTAGCAAGCATTAATAATAATCATTATCATCATCAGAATAACATTAATAGGAATAATTATTTCAATTATAAATAATAACAATATCAGAGTGATCAGAGTCATTATTACATCTATACAAGCTACAAATATCAGCATTTTCTCGTATGTTCTTTTTTTTCTGCTGTTAAAACCTTAAACACTTCACACATGACCCGGTCGGTGCGGCAGCCCCTCTTGGACCCCCAGAGCCCAGAAAACGCTCCTACATAAAATCATCTTCATCCAAATGAGGTTTGGGAAGTTGTTTCCAGGTTATTAGCATGAAGAGAAGGAATACATGTACTCAGGGTCTTGGGTCAATTTTGAGAACAGCTGATTGGTACACAGTAAGCCGTCAGTTTTAAATAATGCCAGGTTTGTGTCATAGCACCATGAATAATAGTTTGTTGTTTAAAAAAGATCTGAAGACCTCATAAAACGGAAGTGAACAGTGTGGTTCCAGGTACCATCAGAGGACTCACAAACGCCTTTTTCGCACATGCAAGGCATGATGGAAAGGGCTATGACAGCAGGTTCTACCTTCATATCAGTTATTGAACTCATAGTTTCAGTGAATGGGTGGAAACCTCACCATGACCTCCTCCCACTCAATATTACCCTCTCTCACCATGACTTCTTGGGGTAAGTTTAATTCGGGACTGTGTTGGAAAAAAAATCCAGATACAGTCAGGGTGGAAGTTTTGAGCATGCGTAATTCGGGCTATGCAGTAAGTCTGTTTTAAGCAGCAGGGCATAAAGCAAACACCCAATGGTAGTTTGACCTGGTATATTCCTGCATAATAAAAGATTTCTCCACCAGAGCTGAAAGTGAAGAAAAACCCAAGAGTATCTGCCGCTGTCACTTCTTAACAACATGTGACTGGACCAATGAAACGTCCTCTGCAAGTGCATTACTTTGTTCTAAATGTTAAATAAATGTGAAAGAGAGAGCTGAGGTTAAACACACAGTATGTCACTTCTGTCAGTCTAAACAACAACAACAGACAATGTTGTTAAGTAGCGTGGGATCATGGCTGCTGGATTCTGTCCTTAATCTCTGACCTATAATCTCTTTATTGTCCCGCGTTTCCCCAGAAGACGAGCAAATCAATTCCAGATAACTCCCATAAAACCTGTGCTTCTCTTGGTTTGATCATTGTTCTTACAAAACCTCACAAAATAGCTTTTGGACATTTTGATGCACAAATGTAATGTATTTTTTCTTTCTGATTCATTACAGTTCAAACTCACTTCCCATACAATTTAAAGGGGTTTGGACTATTTTTTTTTTTCCTCATATGTCAAAAACTGTAATGTTGAAATACTCTTGTTTCCTGTTGCTCTGGGTACCTGAATGCGACATGATCCGAGAGGGGCGGCCAAGGAAGGGATGGGGCAGGGAGAGGCACACAGTCAAAAAAAGAAAACACTCAGTACGTCTCAGTACAGTAAGAAGAGGGCGAAAAGAAGGGAAATAAACAACAACTAAGCTCTGTCTGGGTTTGGGAGAGGATGTGGGAACGCTACTGTGCTTTCCTATTCAAGAAGATTGTGTGTTTGTGGTTGTGTGTGTGCACGTGTATCTGTGTGAGTGACTGCGGGATCATAGAAGAGAAGCTTATACAAAGAAGGAAAAAATACAGAAACATCACTTTTTTTGTCTCAAAAAAATGTCCATGAAACTTAAAAACATCCACAATAAAAAGATTTGTATATATTATCTTCTTTATTTTTATTTGGCTCCGGATTACAGGATCAAGACGGATCCCTCATCTTCTTCATCCCGTTGTTTCTCCAGAGAGGGACGAGACCGGAGACGACCTGTTTCGATCCAGAAGGAGCTTTTCTGTAAGTGCCAGGACGTTCGCTTGTCACTGTTTTGCCTTTATAAAAGTCTGGACATAATTTGTTTGTTTGACGAGGAATATTTTCTTGTTTTTATAAAACATTTCAAAGCATGTTCTGTCCCTAAAAGACGAGCAAAAACGACAAATATCCCAGATAATCACTTCAAGTCCCAGCATGGCATCATGAAGGTCAAACGTGAATAAAATCGACGTTTTCTTAAAGTCTTCTCATGTTCCTCTGAGGCTTGTCTTGCGTGACAGGTCTGCTCCCTCGTCCTAGTCAGTCGTGGAGGAGGTCTTGTAGACAGTTTGGGGATTTAAAAACCTCGGGAACCTCGCTGTCCAGTTTGCAGATCACCTTGTAGATGGCCTTTTTCCAGGACGGGTCTGCATCCTTTCCTGCCACGATGGCATTGAAGAACTCGCGAAGGGTCACCTGGGACACCTCCAGGAACCGTTCAGGAACCTGGAAGTAAATAAAGGAGAGGGAAGTGGAAAAAGGAGAGAAAAAGGAAATGATGAGTGCCTGCTTCGATTGTTTGAAGTGAAGAGGAACTTTATTCGACTTCCTTGTCCTAAATTGAGTTAAAAAAAAAGTTATTTATGACAAGCTTGAAATACAGAGCTGTTTCTTCTGCATTAGCGAGTATACAGTGGAAGAAGAAGGTACCTTAAAACATTCTTATGAAATCGAAAATGTGCAAACTCTTGAGCACTCCACCCACAGACGGGTGACACATCAATAGTGAACGCTTGACTCCGACAGTGAGGAGATCAAGTGGCCTCTTCATGCTGCGGGCTGCACGTTGCTGTCAAGGTTAGGGACACAATATGAAACATTTCCATCCTAATGGATAAGAAGAAAATGCTTCTAATCTTTAGCGTGCAAAGGCCACTAACATCCCGCTGAAAGAAGATAAATGTTGTTTGAACACAATTATAAAGAAAGTTCAGGAACACCTGTAAGGTTCAGAACCTGAGAGTGTACTTGATAAAGGCAAGGCCTGCACAGTGAGAATACAGAATCAGAATCAGAATCAGACTTGACAGCAGCCTAAAGAGGACACACATCCGATTTTTCATACTCTCATACTGTAAAGCAGGTTTTAACCTAATTTGTCATGAGGTCAGTGAAGCTTATTTCAGCGTTTCTTTGTTTGTTTCTCTTGTAACTGGGGATAAGAGTTTAAAGAGGAGAAGCTGATGTTTCTGCTTGTTAAAGGAAGACAGAGTTCATATCATGTGTGTTTGCATGTCCACTGAAGGCTTCCATACAAAACCAGATCATCTTTAATTGTGAATCATCGACACACAAGGAAACTAAACGATATACACAGAACAAACGATGAGCAAACGAAACAGCCTACACAAGACTGCCAGGCAGGCGTGCTTCATCCTCTGACCTAAAGGATGAGCCCATGCTCCCTGAGAACACACAGTCTTTCTGCACAGTGTGACACTATACTACTACTAATAATAATCACAAAGAGCCATTAAAGACAGAGTCCACAAAGGGACGTCTGCTTTCTTAGATCTACAGACAAAAGAAAAATGGAGGGCGTCTTCAAATTGAGTTTGAGTCGACTATTCAGAGAAACAGCTCTGTGGCTGATAAAGATGAAGAAGTAGGTGTGCGTGTGTTTCAGGCGTCCATGTTTTACTATTCTTACCCAGAGTGTTTCTTCAGCTCTCGACTTCCTCTAAATATACTTCTCCTTTCTGTGTGTGTGTGTGTGTGTGTGTGTGTGTGTGTGTGTGTGTGTGTGTGTGTGTGTGTGTGTGTGTGTGTGTGTGTGTGTGTGTGTGTGTGTGTGTGTGTGTGTGTGTGTGTGTGTGTGTGTGTGTGTGTGTGTGTGTGGTGTCAGAGTTCCCTCTGAACACACATGACGGATGACACACGCAGTCCTTGACAATGGCAGGTGAACAGTTGTCTGTGATCTGTCACGTGTGTGTGTGTGTGTGTGTGTGTGTGTGTGTGTGTGTGTGTGTTCTTGAGTGTGTGACTTTAAACGAGAGGGAAAGCATTGCAGAGATCCAATTGTCCTTTGCACATGCAGTCATAAATACACTGTCAACTCACAGCGTTTAGGTGTGTGTTAGTGTGTGTGTGTGTGTGTGTGTGTGTGTGTGTGTGTGTGCGCGACAGCAGAACAATGGAACACACACATTTTTCTTTTTCTTTTTTCTGCCCTTTTTCCCGGGGGCAAGATCATTCAAAGACACTAAACAACCTGACGAGTGTAACCCCCTCCCCTTTCTCTTTTTTCTTCTTCTTCTTTGTCTCATTTTCTTGCATGCAGACACACACACACACACACACACACACACCTACACACACACACACACACACACACACAGAAGGCTGACTCCTCCAGACGAGGCACACGCTCCCATTCACCCCAACAAACACACTCACACCCGTAGAGGACGATTGCAGGCTGGGTGTAACCCCGTCACGCGTGGCAGGACATGCCAAGGTTAGCCGCCACCAGAACGGATGAATCACCCCACACATACACACACACACACACACACACACACACACACACACACACACACACACACACTAACACACACTCTAAATGATTCCCTGGACTCTCGTATACTCCGTCTACTCTCACTGCCCTCTCTCTCTTTTTAGCTGGACCCCTGAGACGGCGGTTATTTCAATGAGGCCCTCTGTCACTGTCTCACTATAGACCAGACTGTAGACACACACACACACACACACTTTTCCTTACACATATAAACACACACACAACAAAATAAACAAAGACATGTGACTTCGACTCAGATAGAGACATCTGTACAGTTTAAAGGCAAAGTTAGGACAGGAAGCCTGAATGGTTAATAACTCTGGAAAAACAGTATGAACGATGGATGAGCAACTTTATTGTCAAGCCTATCATATCTGCAAACCACACAGAGGATTGAAATGCCCTTTTCCCAGACGTCAGCATGCCAGGAAAACAAAATTATAACTATCAGAATCAGAAATACTTTATTAATCCTGGGGGGAATCTGTCTAAAAAGAGAACAATCTGAGACATGAGCTGGAGTTGTTTTAGGATAAATCCTTTTGTTTTCCTTCAGCGAGAAAATACAGACATCCACAACGTCAGGCTGCGCTGAATCTGCCCACAGGGAGAAATAAAAGTTGAAACCGGAGCTTGATCTTGAAGATGGCTGTGCCTTTGAGGCGCCTCCTCCCTCCTGCATTACAGCCCTTCATCCTTTCTTTGTTCAGCTGAGCTTTTATCTTGAGAATAAGATGAATTCACTGTTTTGAACATTCACTTAACATATTTTTTCTTAGATTTTTGATGTGTTTGCACATGACCTTTGACCTCTTGGTTTTACAAATTGAAGCTGAAAATCTGAAAAACATTCTGCTCTTCAGTAAACCCCTGTCTTCTATTGTTCCTCACACTCATTAATATTTGCATCTCAGAGATTCCACGCGCAGAAGGAGTGATTCAGTAAACTCGACCTTGTGTTTTGTGTTGCAGCGCTTGCACAGCCTCATTCAACCCGATGATTTGTGTTTTTTAAATGTTTCAGGATGAGGTGCGTCATCTTCAAAACGCTACGAAGAGGCTACGACAGGAGGGAGGAAAGGACAGCGCTACTTCACAGAGAGGTAGGAAAAGAAATGAAGCAGGATGTGCTCAACTGGACAGGCACACAAACACACACACAGACGCACACACTTACGTCCAGATGCCTAGATTTGTCTTGCCATCGTAAATCAGTCCAATAAAGAGATCTAAATTAGGCCATCATCAATACAGATGGGCCTGTTTCCCCAGTGTGTGTGTGTGTGTGTGTGTGTGTGTGTGTGTGTGTGTGTGATTTGTCCCCGGCTTGGTCCTTGATATGGTGTCTAGTTGCCAGGAGAGAGAGGGCGAGCGAGGAACGAGGAGAAAAGTGGGAAGAGAGAGAAAGATAAAGAGGAAGAAAGACACTTGGTTCCCAGTAAACATAATTCGCATGATTGCTCCGGTTTGCTGGGTAAATATTGGATGAAGGGAGGCTCAATTACTCTCTCTTCACACACACACACACACACACACACACACACACTCGCCACACAAACACACACACACACACATACACACACAGAAGGCCAAGAGCCTGTAAATCTCTAAATCGCTACCCGACAAAGAGGCCTTCAGGGACGCTCTTTTTGTCTCTCCTCATCAGTTCCCTCTCTTGTTCCCCTCTTGGCATATTAGTCTTTGGAGAAATCACACGTTTACAAATCAACTCATTAAAATTATTTGAAGATATTTGCTGCTTTGACAGAAGCCGTCAGCATGACAGCATCTTTAAACGTTTTCATTTCTCTGACGCATTTACTGCATTTCCTCAAATGTTTCCACTGTGTTGCATGCTGCCGGTATTTGCATTTGCAAATGTATCTATTTGTATTGTCTATTGGTTTCTGCATGTCTGTCTCACGGTCACATTTGCATTGAAGCAATGATGAGGCTTTTTTTGGATTTTGCTTTGTGCGGCAAGGTTGAGCATTTGATGAAAATATATGAAGGACTCAAACAAAGTCATGTTTATCTCAACTAAGAGTTATTTTCTGCAGGTTACAAACATCTATTCATGTCTACACATCCTCCGTAAACATCGATATTATGTCACAAAGATGTCCTGCCTGAGAGTAGTTTATTTAACCAGATATGCTTTAATGCTTGGGTTAGTTCTGCCCTTTAGTTTCATTTCTACAGTAGCAGCCTCTGCATGTCTGATATTTTTATTAGTGAAAACACACGAGGAGCAGGAAATGCTCAACCCATCATTGAAACATCTGAAGTGCACAGACAGCACACCAATCAGCACTTAGCAACAGTGACGTCCGCTAAGCTAATTTAGTCTTTTTTTTTTTTTTAACAGTGCAGGCCACGAGCACAAAAGGGCAGTGTTGCACTTAAATTATTTTTAGAATAAAGGGGAGACTTTCAAAAGTAGGTTACTTTCCTCATGCATACACTGCTTTAATTCAACACATGTCGTGGATCATCTCTTTATTCATGACTGCGCAGCACGTCAGCTCATTTTGCCTAAACACTGTGACTGCTGCTCTTCTTTTTTTTTTCTTTTTTTTTTTTTCAAGTTACACAAATCCTCCCCTGATGTGTTTGGTGCCTTGCTGCTTGTTAATGGAAGTGTTTGAATGCAGCTCCTTCATTTGAAACTGTTTCTGTCTTAAAGATGAAACCAAACAAAGGAGTGTAAATGACAGAGTGAGTATAGAGCTAGTCACAAATCAGGTATTTCCATGTTGTGAGTTTCTAAATGTTCTGTGAGATAACCCAAGTCTATGGACGACAGTCAATGCCACGTCGCTATTGGCCGATGGGCTGATGTCTGTCAACAAGGCCAATAACAGTATAGCCCTACTTTTGTGAAAGAAGCTACTTCATAAGACTTTAGTTCTGTAGTTGTGACTTTTATCACGTCTACTTCTGTCCTCTTATTTCCCTGTAACTGTGTCATCCTTCCTCTCTTCCTTCACTTCTCCTCATCTCAACATGACACACCCTCCCTTCCTAGGAATATAAACCAACCCCCCCTGTGTCTACCAAAAGGTTTCATCCATTTTCTCTCCTTCCTCTCTGTAACCATGAGACTGATGAAGATATCAGGCCTCTGTGTGTGTGTGTGTGTGTGTGTGTGTGTGTGTCCTCAGTTGCCTGTTCACCTGCTTTCTTTCCATCCTCACTTACACACCATCCTGCACAAAAGGAGGAAAACACACACACACACACACCAGGCTCTTAAGAAGCCACTGTACAAACACCATATGCTGTATTATCGACGAGTGCAAACATGAGACACATGCGTGTGTGTGTGTGTGTGTGTGTGTGTGTTTCTTGAAGTCTACTTCCCTCCTTTAATGCAGGAGACGCTGACTTTGTTTACTCAAGTGTGTGTACATGTCTGTGCCTGTGGTAAAGTCTTTTTTTATTGTCAGTTTTTCTTGTTACTTAGTTATTAATCCGTTTTTAACCTACTCGACTCTTTTGTTTAATTTTGTTGTCTTGCTGCAAGTTTTTGCTCGTTTAATACGAGTGGCTGTTCATCCACTCTGACGCGTTGAGGGCCACTTTTCTCTTGGTCAGTTGGGTACTTTTCTATCATTGAGACAATGCTGGAACCCTTTCAGGTTTTGCTCTCTCTGTAGAGCAAGCAAATACTCTATTCATGTGTGTGTGTGTGTGTGTGTGTGTGTGTGTGTCCCTGAAAATGTGTGTGTGTGTGTGTGTGTGTGTGTGTGTGTGTGTGTGTGTGTGTGTGTGTAACTGAGTGGACATATCATTTCAGTGCCAACACACAAGCATCTGCTTCCTTTTTCCTCCTCTTCTCCCTCTCTCTCTCCCTTGCTATCAGGCCTGGCTTCAGTCACACACACACACATCCAGATTACAGATTCTTCCTTCAAATAGTTTCTCATCCTTTCTGCTTTTTCGAGGAAATGGAAATGTGTACCTCGACATTGTGCATTATTGTAGCTTTTCTTTCTCAGTTGTGAATAAACCCCCTTCGCTTCTTTTTCCGAGCATGCTCCAGATTTTCTGGTTACGTCACACCAAAACGGATTCATACATTAAAGGGACACTCCTAATTTGTGTCCAAAACATTGTTGTTTTGGTTGCAAACTCCAAATTACGCACACACCCCCGCCTGCATGCATATGTGTTCTCCTCTTTCCATCTGTGAGCTCCTCGAGCTTCGGCTTCTGTTTCCTCTCCTGCTGCCACACACACCGACTGTAAGCGTTCTCATAGAGGATGACTGAACGCCAAAGTGTTTATTGATAGCTTTACAATGTACCTCTTCAGGAACCATTAAAAACTCAAAACATGTCAAAGAGAAAAGAAGAAAAATGAGATTAGCCATAGAGCAGTCTGTGTCCGCTTTGAAGAGGAAATATTGAAATGCTGCATCATTTTGGGAGTATTTCACATTTATCTGTCGGAACAACAGAGAAGACAACAACATTGTGTTACAGTATAACACATAGGTGGAACCTCGTGTGTTTAAATAATGTGTCAGCATCAACATGAGTGTCTTTTAAAGGTGATTTGTGAATACATTTGACTTGACTAACAATTGCTCTTAAAGTGGTCACGGTCGACTTCACTTCAAATCTCCAGTCAAAGGATTCAGTTTTATTCTGATAGGATCCCATTTCTAGCACAGACTTGAGCCAGCTGGGCAGATGGCAGCCAAGGCCAAGTGTGATCACACTTTACTCACACATTTTACAAGGCAACTCTTACTTTAAAAGAATAAAAAGCCAGGGTTTTTTTCTGTTTCTGCAAATAAATCAATCACCTCACAGACTTTTTTTTTTTTTTTAAATAAAAAGCAGTAGAGACGTTGAGGGCCCCTGCAGGACATCAGCAATATGTTTCCTTTCTCTGCTGCTCTTTTGTCAATCAGTCACTGATCTCACTGTCACCGGCACAATGACAATAAAGTTTGTCTTTGTTCGGGCTGCATGTGACCCAGAGGAAGGGTCTGCGTCCTGAGATTGCGTCTACGCGAGCGTGTGTCTGCTCTCACTATCTCATGAGTGTGTGTGTCTTCTTTATGCGTGTCTTTAGTTTGTGTGTGTCCTTTTATACATGTGCTGTGCTTCCTTGACTTACTGTGTGTGTGTGTGCGTGTTGTATTCTCCGTGTGTGTGCAAGTGTGTGTCACCCATAGAGGACAATAGCGCGGGTCATCTGACTGAGAGGCTGCAGACCACTAGTATCACATGACGGAGGCTGAAGGCCACGTCTTTGTTAGCAGGCCTATTGTTAAAGCTAAGGAGACAGCTGGGGCAGGGAAAGGGAATCACTGCACACACACACACACACACACACACACACACACACACACACACACACACACACAGGAAGAGCATATGCACACACATACACCGCTGCCTCCTCGTGACTCCAATCAGTCTCTGTGACAAAGATGATGCCTCCTTCTTCTCCACTGAAATACCAAGACACACACACACACACACACACACACACACACACACACACTGCAAGCAGATCGCTATAATTATAGTGACAGAAACTGGCAGCTGGCATTGTCTGCAGCACCCTGCTCTGTGTCAAACAGAAACAGAGAAGGCGACAGAGAGGAGGACTTAGTTAGGGCTCATCCTCGCTTAATGACAATGATGAGTTAGGAGTGCACATAGATTGGTCGTGTGGCTGTGTGTGTGTGTGTGTGTGTGTGTGTGTGTGTGTGTGTGTGTGTGTGTGTGTGTGTGTGTGTGTGTGTGTGTGTGTGTGTGTGTGTGTGTGTGTGTGTGTGTGTGTGTGTGTGTGTGTGTGTGTGTGTGTGTGTTGCCGTTCAAACTCTTGTTGGGAGTTTTGAATGTGATTGCCACTTGGCGCTTTTGCAATATTGTCTTTCCAGGAAATAAGGTATCTTAAATTTGGATTAGTATATCTGCAAACATTACGTTGCGGTCGTCAACTTGTGCAGACTACAACATGCATAACTTCTCTCTTTCTATTTGCCATCCACGCTCTTGTTAAAGGTTACACAAAGGCCAACCTTTCTGTTAAATATTGAAGAATCTACAGCGGGTGTTAAGTATTACATATGATGGTTTGACTCTTATCTTTCTGCAGATCTTGATCTTTTCTTAATCTCAACCAAGAGTCAAAGTAGCCTACAGCAAACATTATGATGCCGGATGCAAATCGCAGTCTCAAGTGTCAAACTCTTTAGCTTAGTACGCCCATCCTCTCACCCTGATCTGCTCAGATATGGACTTGGCAAAGCATATCAGATGCATTTTTACATACTTCGTGGCACTCAAGCGGTGTGGAATCTGTTTTAAGGCATAATCTAGGTAGAAGATGTTTGTTCTCTTTGTTATCAGAGATTCTTAAAAGACAACAGAATTATGTTTTATTGATATAACACAGTCGCAGTGTCCCATGATAGCCAGAAACTCTGTTTCAGATGCTTCTGTACTTTTTTTAAGAACTATCAAAGGGGAGTATTTAACACTTGGCAGTAAAATAGTCAAATTAACAATGTTAAAGTCTCTCTCAAAAACTGCATCACATAAACCCTGGTGTGCAGATAGTAGATAGGTAGATTGCCTTAAGCACGATGAATGAGGGAAGAGAGGAAAAGAAGCAAGGCAGGTGTAGTCTAGGAAATGTGTGTGTGTGTATGTGTGTGTGTGTGTGTGTGTGTGTGTGTGTGTGTGTGTGTGTGTGTGTGTGTGTGTGTGTTGCCTTCTGGGTAGGTTACAAATAGAGGAAGGCGAGGACAGGAAGATGGACGAGACAGGAAGAGAAAAGTGATTGAGCCAGACAAATCGTGAGCGTTTTTGTTTGTTGTGAATCATTTGAAAGAAAGAGACAGAAAAAGAGCCGTCAGTTTCAGTTGTTTTCAAGATGGCGCTCTCATTTCTTTTTCTTTTTTTAAATCTGTAATAGAGAGCCCTCTCTGAGGATCGATTCCTTAGGGTCAAGCTCGGTGCTCTTTTTTTTTTCATACTCGTCTGAAGATGAAGAGGAAGCGGAAAGAGATGAGTGAACAGATGAATAAAAAGAGACAAAGGCTGACAAAGAATCTAAAACGGCGGAGAAAGACACGAGAAGTTGAGCCTTTCACAAAGTGCACAGATTATGAAACCAGATAGCCCTGAAATGTGAGTGTGTGACCACTCCGTGGCCTCCAGGTGTGTATGTGTGTGTCAAAGTCAAAGGGCACATTTTGGTGGCGGCCACACCTACCCTTCAGGAGAAAGAGAGAGAGAGACTGTCGCTGGCCTTTCAGACGAACACAAATGAGGATCTGTGTGTATGTCTTCGTGAACATGTGTGTGTGTGTGTGTGAGTGTGTGTGAGGCGCAGCTGTGCCGGGGGTTTGCTGCTGACAGAGGCAGCGAGGATCCTTGAACTGGAAAGATGAGAACGTCCTCTAGAAGGCTTTCACTAAAACGTCTCATTGTCCCTCTTCAGCCGACACGCAAACAAGCACACGCATACACCAAAATATGACAACTTCCCCCCTTCCTCCCACTCACAGTCGCTCTCTGGCAGAGTGTGTGAGCTCACATACAAACATGCGACGAAAAAAAGTCACCATAGGAGATATCGATCAAATTAATGTTCAACAATAATAAACTTAGCACATTGTTGCCCCCTTAAAGAAACACGTACATTATAAAATTAAATGTTTTTACCAGTTACTCTTTAACACTGTTGATAAACCGCAAATCATTGATTAGGAAAGAATCACGTTTTCTTCATGTTTTCTTTCGTATCAGGATTCTTTTCAAACTGGCAGTATTTTCAATCAGCACTAAAACTGATCAACACAGGCAAAAACAATCCTGATCATATTTTAGCCAAAATGCCAAACCCTGCACACACACACACACACACACACACACACACACACACACACACATATATACACACACAAGTTAAGAGTCCCATGCCCATTGTACTGGCAGCCTTCACCAACAACTCCTCAATCTGTTCTTCATATAAAAAGAAGAGGAAACGTTTCTCTTCTTCCTCTTGGCAGAAGGTAGAAGCTGACACCTTTCCCCGAGTGTCCTGGCAAAAAAAAAAAAAACACCTCTGTGCCTCTTTTTGTTTTCTCTGTCTCTCTCTTTATTTGAAGACTATTCCCTGTTTCCTCTCTCTCTTTTCTCCAGCCTCCTTTCTTCATCTTGCTCATTAGTTTGTGGGCAGTGCTGCAATTAGGACAAAATAGTTTCAGAGACGAGGGAACGGGAGGAAGGTGAGGATGGAGAGAGAGGCAAACAAGAAAGAAAAGTTGAAAGAATTGGTGGAGAGAGGAGGAGGTAATTATTGAAGCTGCTGTAATTACTGAAGCCTGTTTACGCCAACTATCTGACGTAAACTATCAACACAGAAAACTCCAGACAAATTACGCTCACCTTTCCACAGCAGTAATTGACAGAGACTATTTAAAATGCTAACTGTGTTCATGGACTAATGATGCAGGCTTTTTTTTCAGCCGTCCAAACCAAGAACACAGTGTTGACTGAGATAAGAAAAACATAATAGATGCAAAAGATTTAACCTTGAAAGGCCTTTTTTAAACCGCTAATTTGACAAAAGGCCGATTTTTACGAAGAAATAAAAACTGTTAGCCGAGAAGGAAAAAACGGAGATGGGTAGATACCAAAGAGGAGGAAGATAAAGAGAAAAGTAGACAAAGAAACATAGGACAGATTCAGTAGAGAGGAGAGGAAGAAAGGAAAGGAGGGAGTAAGGGAGGAGTGGAGGTGTGTGATGAGGGACAAACCAAGGTGGAACTCTGATGATTCTAAATTTGGCTAAAGGAGAAGACTTCTGTGTGTGTGTGTGTGTCGGGAGACTTGCTGATTCGGCCACGGTTCCAGTTTCACGCCTCTGAGTTTGACAGAGGGAGAGAGAGAGAGAGAGAGAGAGAGAGAGAGAGAGAGAGAGAGGCAGAGAGAGATAGAGAGAGAGAGAGAGAGAGACAGAGAGAGAGAGAGAGAGAGAGAGGGTCCCTCGCCGGTAATGTTCCCTCAGGGCGGACGGACGAAAGGATGGCGAGGTGGAAGGAAGAAGGTGAAGGGACAGGAGAGGACAAAGTACAGGAAGAAAATATATACCTACCTTTGCAAACATCATTGTTTGATTGAACAAAAGGACTCACTTTAAAGGGATACTTCACCCATTTGCATGAAGCTTTGTATCATTAGAAACATGGTAGTAGTGTTGAATGGTCGTGAATCCAGCCCTCATTTTGCCCTGAGACGAGAAAAATATGTTTTTCTTTGCTTGAAAGTTTTCTTCATGTGATGCAATTTGACGCTTTTTGCATCACATGAAGAAAACTTTCAAGCAAAGAAAAACATATTTTTCTCGTCTCAGGGCAAAATGAGAGCTGGATTCACGACCATTCAACACTACTACCATGTTTCTAATGATACACAGCTTCATGTAAATAGGTGAAGTATCCCTTTAACTCGAGCCTTAATCAGCATCTTCTAATTCTGTTCTACATTTGTTGACTTCATATACAGACTGTTTTCAGCAGGATATATTATATATTGCTACTGTCAGGATGCTCTGTTTCTGTGAGTCCAGTCTTGTTGATAATTCTAACATCTTGAGGCAGAGCTTAAATTAGATTCAAAGGGATCTTAGTGAGGCCCTGTGTTGTTGCATGTCACTTGAGTCAGCGGTTAAAAACAAGTTGTTGTTTAGAGAAATGATGCCTATAGTGAGGCTCATGAAAAACTGCCGTTTCACTATTGTCCACTTGCAGCTGGCGCCAAAAGCCAAGGATTGTCCATTAAGTCCCATATTAAGGTGTGCTTTTACAGCAGGAAGAAACCAGAAGGTGTAGGGTCGGCCTCATCTCCACCTCTCTGCCTGTTTGAGTTCAAAACTCTTTAAAAACCAATAAGTGACATCACTGAGATTACGTGCTTTTTTTAAGACTTCCAAGAGACCCACTTCCATCTTGGAAGCGAGATTTACTTTAGCTGTGCATTATGGTGACTTGCTCGCTAACGTTCACGAACGAATCCCAGATTTTTGAGTTGCGTTTGAATGCAGCCTCATGGAAAAGTTTTCCCAACAGCTGTACGTCATTATTCAAACTACACAGGTATCTTTTTGACTGCAAATGTTTGCCTAGCTCAGTTTCTGGTGTCAAATGTCCTGAAGTTGATTTTCATATTAGACTGAAATGAACTGAAACGAATAGATGCAGGAAGAGAGGAGAAGTTAGGATTAATCACATGTTGATGAACGGTTGTCTGTCTCTTTTGAAATACTAGATTCTTGCTTTAAGGGGGAAGGACAATCATAGCCACAAGCATCGTTCTCAATATCATGACCCCAGTTTGACCCTTAGCCTAAAGACCCTAAAATAACCCCACTTTAAACACACCGGAGATTTGCATGTGTGTGTGTGTGTGTGTGTGTGTGTGTGTGTGTGTGTGTGTGTGTGTTTCCTGTGCAGGTTCTTTACATACACACCTGTGAAAAGCTACCTGACTCTTGTTATGCAAAAGATGCAAAGCGTTGCTATTCATTCTTCCAAAGCAGATACCTTAAAGTCTGTGTGTGTGTGTGTGTGTGTGTGTGTGTGTGTGTGTGTGTGTGTGTGTGTGTGTGTGTGTGTGTGTGTGTGTCGTGTCTGCAAATCTCTACTCTTTGTAAATTTAAGCTCCATCTAAGCGTCAACATTTCTCTCCCTAAGCAAAAAAAGAAAAGTGTGTGTGTGTGTGTGTGTCAGCGTCGAGGTGTGTGCTAATGGACATCTAAATGCTGCTGATGTTACGTTGAATAGTTTAAGGGCCCTCAGGTCCCCTCAGACCAATATTGGGAGAGAAAAAGTGAGGGGGAGAATGTGACTTCTGCAAATCGCTTTGACAAGGACACCCGCGCCTCGAGCGGCGTCCTCTTTCGCCTCATCGAACACACACACACAGAAAAACACACACATACTGCGACATCCACACCTCAGCAGAATCCTGAGGTGACTGTTGCGCTCTGAACAGCTGACTCGGTAGAGGACGTTTGTGTGAGCGTGCGGACTGAGAAACTGTTAATGTTGGAAGTTTTAAGGATACAGTATGTGGGATTCAGATTCAGAAAAGTGTAACGAAGGTGAAATTCTTTTAGCCAAAGAGAAATGTTGAGATCAATTCCACACTGACTGATCTTTAACTATTCATCCAAAACTTGAGCTGCTCATCAGATTAAATGACTCTGAACTTTACACTTGTTCTCTTTACCTTCACTTAAACACATTTTAAAAGCGGCCATGTGGCTCGTCTTACCTCAAAGTCGTTGGCCTTGTTGTAGTGCATGTTGAGCGCCCTGAAGAGCTCGGCGTCGCGGCCCACCGACAGCTCCTCTGACGCTGTCACGCCCTCGTTGATGGCCTGCCGGGCGAACTTCTCCATCTGGATGTAGTAGAACTCCCTGAAGTTGCTGAACCACTTGATCAGCTGGGAGGTGATGCAGCGGTTGAACTGTAGCAGAGAGAGTTTTTTTTTTTATTCCATGAACATATTCTGACTAAAAGTCACACCAATAGTACTGCCTTTGAGGATTTATTTTGAACTTCAGTGTTAGAAGGTTTGCGTGATTATTGGGATTTTCTGCAGGACTCTTTTAGTGCATACAGGAAGAGAAAGAAAAGGCATCTATGACGGAGCAGGTGCAACAGAGACGAGGTGGATTTAGTTGTGAGTGTTGCCTTCTGTGTTATGATGCTGTAGCTCTCTAAAAGCACAGCCTCATATCTGCTTGCAAGCTTATTTGCATGGTGATATGTCATCACATTAGACTTGACCTTAGACTCAGTGTGAGTGCTTTAAAAATGGCACGAAAGCTCCTGTATGCACTGAGACATATGTACTAGTCTGTTTCCCATTGATTCAGTTTCCCATTAGTCACTGAAATACTGTCCATTGAGGTCTTAAACTGATTGAGGAGGGAAAACCTCCCAAATCAACAAGAATGACCCAAATTCAATCTTATGATGAAGCTGTCAGGTACGTTGAGCCCACGCTAAAGCGACATCTCCCTTTAAACACTGCTGCTGCCCTGAAGGCCTTTATCGCACAGGATAAGACATCTTTAACATTTCTTAACTTTAAGAATATTTGACTTGTTGTAGTATCAACATGTGTCTACAAAAACAGAAAAGCTCTCAAACGTCCTTCACTTCGGAAACGTTTGGGTCACTTGATGAGCCCAGTTTCTTGTGTTTGTCTGCTGCAGAGTGGAAAGAGACATTAAAGGAGAAGAGTAATCAGGAGAGCAGTTTGTGCTAAAGTTCAGTCAGTGAATCGTGATGCTGCTGGATGTGCTTCATTGAAAAACTGAACATTAATTAAGAAAAAGAGTTTTCACCTGAAGCGTGTCGTGGCTGCAGGTTGGAGTAAATAACCTTTTATCAAGTTTTTAGGAATTCTTTAATTAAGCAGCTCTGTATTGATGTGTGCCGATGCCTATTTTAGCATATTTTTTATCTCGTCATGGTAAGAAACAAAACATGCAGAAACAAAACACATGTGACAGCCCAGTGAAAGTGTGTGTGTGTGTGTGTGTGTGTGTGTGTGTGTGTTCAGTGAAGGGGAAAAACAGCTTTGATACGGAGATTAAGCTTGGTATTGTTGCAAGACATTGTCCCACAGGAACAAGGGATGAGCGAGAGAGAGGGAGAGAGAGAGAGAGAGAGAGAGAGAGAGAGAGATGAATGGAGGGAGGTTAAATAAAAAAAGCAGGGAGAGAGACGAGTCGAGGATGACAGAAGGGGAAAGAGATATTTTTCAGGAACTGTCAGAGGGGTGACATAATGGAGCATAATTGTGTGTGTGTGTGTGTGTGTGTGTGTGTGTGTGTGTGTGTGTGTGTGTGTGTGTGTGTGTGTGTGTGTGTGTGTGTGTGTGTGTGTGTGTGTGTGTGTGTGTGTGTGTGTGTGTGTGTGTGTGTGTGTGTGTGTGTGTGTGTGTGTGTGTGTGTGTATCACAACAGAAAGAGAGTATGTTTTACAGAGCATAGTGACAGGAGGGGAAATATGTGCGTGCAGACTTGTGGGTAGGGGAGTTTGACCCACAAAAAAATGCACAAATGAACATGATAACTCAGCAATTAACACACACACACACACACACACACACACACACCACAAAAATGTGCTATCTTTCTGAAGTACACTGTGTCTTTCAGAGACTCAAACAGCAACATGATTCTTCATAACTTCGGACAAATGATTTTGCAAATGAGGAAATAGATATCAGCAGCACATATGTAGATTTGCATGTACCAGACTGCCTGTAACATGACTAGATACGTCTGTAGAGAGTTTGATGCAAACTGCACAGAACGCCTTTTTCCATCTCTGGCTTGTTTCAGATTATGGACAAAGCACAGCTGGATCAGCTGAGCATGAGGTGCAGATTTAGTTCTCGAACCTCACAATGAAATTTCACTCAGCATATTTCCAATTTGTGATTCACATGTGGACAGGACATGCAAACATGCCGTCATCAGACCACCTGCCCACCCACCCACCGACTCTGTCTCGTCCCACTCATCACATTCAGCACAAACCGAAACAAGAGAGGCGAGAGACAAAAGACAGACAGAGAATGGTAGGGGGGCCAAAATGCTGAGCTTGAGGAATGCCATTTTCTGTTTACAACCAAAAAGGGGGCAAAGAGAGAGTGTCAGAGAAAGTGTCACAGAGCCTCACCCCCTCTCCCCTCCCCTTGATGGTGACTGTTGTCAGCGCCCTCAGGCCGTGTTGGAAGGGCAAACACACGCATCCTTTAAGAATCTGCCCACTTCAACCAGATTCGTCGTAGCTCGGCAGATTTTGGAGAGGACAGTGTGAATGTGCACCATCGACATAAACGCACGAGTCGTAGCACTGAAGGTTTCCTGTAAGAATAGCTGCTGCAGGAACTTTTTCAAATAGTGTTTGGCCATATTTCTGCTTTCCGTGACACTTTACTCTGCCGGAGAGTTGTCGTGTTGTCAGGTTATTTGGCAATGTCGTGCATAGATTATAACATCACGTATCCATAGGTACGCTTTTAACAAGGTTTGTAAAGGTTTTAGTTATTTGAGAAAAATCATTTTTGATGCTGATGTTACAGATGTTACAGGGATGTCTTTAGTGGGACTTAAGTTTGAGCTGTTGATGATCAGCATTCATGTTCAGAGCTTGTGTATTTACGTGCTCACAGTTATCTTGGATATCATCAGCGTTGCCTGTTGTAAGTCAGCACTCAGTGAATTGAGAGGATTCGTTTTTTGCTCTCTCGCCTGATCTCGGTCGAACGAATGAGCCGTAGTGGTAAGTGCTGGTCCGTGGTCACGGTAAATGTGACGACAATCAAACAGAAACAAACAGCAATAACTGCTTTCTAGCTTGGACGTCTTGTGCATCACGGAAGTGGAAAACAAAAGATTTGACGTTTTTTAAACTATACTACCACTATAGGATTAGTGTAGCATAACTGAATTTTTTTGAAGTTATTTATTTTTAAACATTTTTGATGAATAGATTGGGTTAACAAGAAGAAAAAAACAGTGCTGTATAATGTGTCATATCTCTGCCTTCACATGATGTCCTGCCTACTCAGTGTTTGTGAATAACATTTAAAGCCTCAGTCATCCAGCAGACTCAAACACTGTACTGTTAATAATGTTGCAGTTGTTATAGAATCAGTTACCAAGCTTTTACGTGTTCATATCTTGACGTTTTCAAATTGGCGGTGTCGCTCTAATTGAAAAGGCGACTGAGAGGCGGGTTGGGCTAATTGATTCCTGCTGAGGCTTCGCTATCTCACTTCAGCCTCTCAAGGCGAGAGCCGTCATGATAAATGTGTCGCTCCTTCACGTTTAGTGTGTGTGTCAGAGAGAGTGAGTGTAAGCTGGCAGAGAACCCGCGAGTGAGAGTGTGTGCGAGCCAGGCCAGCGTCTAATTAATCCAAACTCCTCGGGTCTTAACAAGTTCTTAATTACTCTCACTGACTCTCTCAAGACGAGACGGCAGCCACCTCAGTGTCTCGTGCGACCATATATGATTGTCTGGTCAGAAGGCAAGAGCTTTCACTACATAATTAAGATCCCCCTGTGTGTTTATGTGTGTGTGTGCGTGCTCGCTCATGTGTGTAAAACAATTGTCGCCTCAACCCACTTCCCACACTAAGCGAGGCGGCCATTGTTCGCAAGAGGCTCATCTTTAAGAACCAGTTTCCCAGAGACAAAGTCCATTCAAGTCCAATTAGGGGAGCCATTCAGGGCCCTAATTCCCTTACAGTGAATCTGCCTGATCCTTCTAACACATGCTACTTATTGTTCCCCCTGTAAGGAGGGGGGGGGGGGGGGGGGCGGAGGAAGAGATAGAGGGTGAGAAAGAAAAAGAGAGACGGAGACATTGACCCGGATTTTGGAAATATGGTAATAATGAGGGTAATGAATGCAATGGGACAATAACACGGGACACACACATAGACACAGGCAGACAGCAACAGGGCACTCTCACCCCCTCAGCCTGACCCACACACACACACACACACACACACACACACACACACACACACTACGAATGCCTTGAAAAGAACAGCCTCGCTCATCACAATCAGGATTATCCGCGATTCATTTTTTTATTAAGCAAAGTAATATGAGTAGAGTTCCTCCCACATGAAGATACGACGGATTATCTGGGATTATAACTCAATTAAAACTCAATTTGACGACAGACCTTTATTTGCATAAAATGAGAATATTAAGAAAGCAGAAATGTCTTAAACAATAAGATGATTTTCTTCTTCTTGGTCAAAACAAACGAGAAGAACAAAGAGTTTGTCTGCTGTTTTAAGTTTGTCCTCCTCCTTGTCATAGAGCTCCATTGTGTCCACCAACTATTAAAAACACATCAATGAGTCACACTGTTGCACTGCGTGACATGTTTGGTCCTTACAATGAACACTTGCACTGTATTTTCAGTCAATCCCATTTAAAACCCCCACGCTGCCATCAAGTCTCACTGAAGCAACAAATGTCGTCCACGCAGAAAAAGAACACTGCTGCGCAACATCTGCTGCTTTTTTAGACTCTTTTACATTTACCTAACATTACAATGTTGGCAATCTGAACGTAAAGATTCAGTCTGAAAGTTTTGTTTTTATTTTAATGTTTTTTTTGTTTTTTTTAAATGATTCCCTCTCTCTCTTCGACCCAGAGAAATGAAAAGTGGCAGATTTGAAAAGACTGGCAGCAGAACGACAACAGAGATAATTCAGCTGAAACGTTTGTGAAGTTCTGAAGCTTTTTGTTTGTCTCACTTTTTAAAGTGACGTTTAATCCAGAAGCGTTTTGTGTTTTTATGAGCTCAGCTTCACCATGCAGAGGAGAACCAGTTTCACTGGACTCACAGTTCATCACACTCGCTCTTACTGGGAGCAGGTAAGCTTAGCAACCTTGTGTTTGCCTGGCACCTGGTGTCCCTTGTTGCCATGGCAGCGGGTGAGGATGTGGCACCACCACGAGGAAGTGGTCACCACAGATACGAGCCAAAGGGCAGCTGGTGTGTGTGTGTGTGTGTGTGCTCATTTGAATAGAGCGTCCTGAATCCGTAGAGGAGCCGTATGCTCCTTTTGCAAATCACTTTTCAGCCTGTAAACACAAAACAATCAGCGCCTTTGTTTTTAAAGCTGTTGTTCTGTTGTCTTCTCTTTCATTTGTTTGTCCTCCGCTCCTCTCGCTCCCTCTGTCATTTTCTCAAACACCTCCCCCCCAACACACACACACACACACACACACACACACACACACACACAAACTATCCACCTTTTTCTCTTAAGTTCCTTCTCAACCTGCGCATCCCACCGCCCGTCAAATCCAACTGAAGTTATTTGTCTGGTTTAAATGCTAAAATAAAAGTTTGATATCTTTCTTTATGTTGGTGACAGTGAGAGTGAAAGGGCTGGTGTGTGTGTTGGGGAGGGGGTGTTACAGTATGTGTGTGAGAGGGAAAGTGGGCGTTTAAACCCCTCCCTCCAACCCCCGGCCGATTAAGGCCAGAAACTCTAATTATGCTGCAAAGACGTGACAGACTGGAGCACCCATCTGTGCCACACGGCCTCCTACAGACACACACGTATACGGAATAACGGAAAACACACGAAAGCAACACAACAGAATAAAATCACACAGTAAAGTGTGCAAAATCTAAAAGACACACACCTGTTCACTACAACTCAATTTTCCAATCAGTCAAGAAAATGTTGTAAATGTTGAAAAGGTGATGTGATTCTAAAGAAGTCTTTCATCTTCACAGTCACAGCAACACTTCTCACCTCGCTCGTCTATTCTACTCGGGCTTTGAATTACTTCTTCACCTCTCCTTGAAATGATGTACATGTTCACTGTCGGCTTCATCTCTAAGTGGTACTCAGTGCGATATTACGAACTTCTCTCGAGGTCGTTTTGAAAGAGCAAGAGCTTGTAAGATTAAAGCAGCTAGAGGTGACTTCTTCGTCTCTGTTCTTGCACCCGAAGATGTTTTGTATCCACTCCTTTTCTGCTTTTCAGTGAATTGCATTTAGTGACCTGCCAGGTTAAGTTGTCTATTATTGAGCTGCTCTAAACTTTACCTCTAACAATCTCTGCATGGATAAACGCTCATGAACAAAGAGATCATGTATGTTGCAAGAAAAGACACAGAAAAGACAAATCACAGGGAGAATTAAAAAAAAAAAAAGAGGTGAAAGTCTTACCTTGACGTCAGAGAAGAATATTTTCAGCATGTTGGAGGACGGGTAGCGGGTGTAGAAGAACATCAGCTTGGCTTTCTTCAGGTGGTTTGGAGACAGGCCCTCCTGAATCTGAAGTACGACTTGTGAAGGAAACAGGGATGTGTTGTTTCACCAAGACCTTTAAATCATCTCAAAATGGGCTTGATATAAAAAAGTACTCCTTCTCACACACACTCTGAAACTGTTGAACATGAAGTGAATACATTTGGAAGTTTCATGCATGTGTCTTCTTCGAGGAGAGTCGGTCGTTTGGTCATCAGCTTTAGCTGGAACACACTTTGTTGTTCTTATGCGTCCCTGCTTCCTAAGTGAAGATCTGCATTTTTTAAAGTGTTAAAAATGAGTATAGCCTATTTGCTTTATCGAATCGAAGACTGACCACTCGAGTAAAAGTCGTGCAGACGACAGCACAACGGCTGAACAAAACTAGAGAACCAGTTCTTTAGAAGGCGTGCTATTTTACTCCCACCTCAAAAGTATACTGGAGCGCCTGCTGGCTTTGGATCAAATCCCACATCTACTTGTGCATCTCTGCAGCCTGAGTGTGCATCCCACCGTCTCAACAAGGAAAATAATAATTGCAGAGGAGGCCCCGGTCGCAGGGACGCAGAGAGAGAGTGTGTGACAACAGCTGTGCCCCACCACGCTGCCATTTCCCCACCACATTAACAGCCCTATAATCTATCAGAGAAGATGAGGCAATCAATGGAACCCCCTGCAAGGTCAATTAGCACACAGACAAACACACACACGTACACACACTCGTACAGAAACCCCAGGGGCCCGATATGGCTGGGGAGAGGGAGAGGAAAGCATCAGCAACTAGGCGAGAGAAGAGAGAGGGAATAGCTTCACCACAGAAAAACAGAAGGACAGTCAAGTCTGCCACCGCACTTTTTTATTATCCACGTTATTTGTTTCATTTGAAGGGAAAATGTCACATCAACCCAGAAATGAGAGCATTTAAGACCTTTGCCTGTTTGACAAACGCTGGTTGGATTGAGTCAGGAAAGCGAAATTGACATTTTTTCTCGAGTTGGGCTATAAACTGACTTTATTTGTAGTATTTACAGTTTATTCTCTTTAAAAGATGGTTATCAAAGTTTTTGATCCCAGGTGACTCAAATCTGTAATTTGCAGCTGAAGCCACATTGCGTATTTGAAGTCTATTCATACTTATAAAGGGAGGGAAAAAAACCTCCCGCTTGGCTTTTTCTGCTCACAGTTATGGTTCAAATGTAGGTATTTGTTCAGTGAGCGTTCAAAGTCAACATGGCGGTATGTTTTTGCACGAACAAAGGTGAGGAATTTGTCCCCCAAACCTTGTTTCACTCGTCTTGAAGGTGTTTTGTTTTTTTATAGCATCAGTCCTCACTGCACGCTGGAAAGTCTTAAATCTCTCTCGACACCGTCTGTCTGCATGATGCACAAAACAGCAGCAGCCAAAAACTACCATGATATCAACAGTGTCCTTTTGTGTTCTCATTGTCATCCATCATTCATTCAACTGCAGATACGTCAGGTCACCCAACAACAACACCGTCCGCTAGTTAACATTCATACCAAGCTGTCACTGTGTGTGTGTTCAGAGCAGGTAACACACTCTGTTCTCTTTCTGCAGACTGTTTTCTACTCTAACACACACACACACACACACACACACACACACACACACACACACACACACACACACACAGACAGACACACACACACACACATTGAAGCACACTGACACACTAAACCTCACAATCATGACTCAGACTTAACAGTATGAAGCCAATACAATGAAAAAAGGAAAATGGCCGCGTATTTGTATCATAGCAGCTAAGTTGAGTCAGTGAATAAACAAAGGTACCGATGATGTTCCTGTTGGTGTGTGTGATCAACCTGATGTACATCTGTGTTTGTGTGTGTTTTGTGCAGGGCTCACTGTATCAGCTGTAATTTGACCTTGCTGCCAGGTGTGTGTGTGTGTGTGTGTGTGTGTGTGTGTGTGTGTGTGTGTGTGTGTGTGTGTGTGTGAGAGAGAGAGAGAGGGGATGGGGAGGGGGGATAGATTCATAAATGAATGGGGGACATCTGCTCAGCTCTGTACAAAGGATTAAAGATACACAGACCTGGGGGGGGGGGGGGGGGGGGGGTGTATGTGTGACTGTTTTTGTGTGTGTGTGTGTGTGTGTGATCGATGCAAAACACTTTAAGCTAACTGCCAGGCTTTCTTGCAGCCTTAAATCAACCTGTACTAATTTAGTTCCTACTATGCAAATCAAACACAAAGGTAGAGAAAGAGACAGAACAAAGAAATAAACACAATCAAACCAAAGAATAGGAGAAGACCTCATAGGAAATGTGGCTTATACTACAATTTCAAGTGCACATGTTAGACTACATATTGTATCAAAATGAGGAAACAGAAGTGTTGAATTAGATATGATACTGTTTCACAAAGACAACACATGCACTTGAATCATAATGCAGTATGTACATTAATTGAGTAGTCATCTGGTCAAGCATTTATCTGAATGAAAAAATAGAAACATAACCCAGGATTTTCAGGAATCAGATTTTCTTGGTCTTTCATGTTAAAGCCAAAAATCTTTCTTTTAAAGTGAAATAAGTTTGAGAAAAGCGGCAACCGTTGACAATAAGGACACTTCTGTCTGCCTGAATCACTTATTTTAATATCAAACATTTGTGTCATATTTTAGAGCAAGCTGTATTTGAGCAATTCCTCTAAAACATTATCCTCTAATAAAAGAAGTGAATAAATTGAATGAATTCATATTAAGAAAGATATTTTCCTAATTAAACTGTATTGACTTAATTTTTCAAATAAAATGTATTAAAAACACTTTTTTGTTTTTCTGTAGTAAAAGAAGAGAGGTTTAAAGGGTGGTCAACATCTTTGAAATACTAATGTCCGATTTCAAAGACTTTTGTTCTTCTTCAAATGAATAGAAAAGCATTTTGGAATGAAACGGCTCAGCTGGATCAAGAGACGTGTCAAATATTTCTTCTTTTTTGTAATTAAAGCAACATCTAAATTGGCTTTGAAGACGACACTGTGATCACATCCCACATCACAGCTGCAAGGAGTTCCTATTTGTCAGGTTCAAAGTCTTGTTTTTCTTTTCACTTTGTTCTTCAAGCGTGTGTCTGTAGGTGTGTGTGTGTGTGTGTGTGTGTGTGTGTGTGCGTGTGTGTGTGTGTGCGTGTGTGTGTGTGTGTGTGAACATGTGAGTCAAAGTGTGCATCTTAAGTGGCCCGGGAGAAACCCTCTTCATATAAAAGGTTAAGGCTGAAAAGATAAACAGCTACCTGCAAACACCTGTCCTCGTGAACACGCCTTGAAAAGGAGTCCGTGTCTCGTTAACGTGTGTGTGTGTGTGTGTGTGTGTGTGTGTTTGTGGATCGTAAACGGAGGAGACACAGAGAGTAACAGCAAGCGAAGGCCAGCAAATGAAAGTGAGCAGGAGCGCTCCACAGCGAGAGGGAGGGGAGAGAAGCAGCTCAAACCTCTAAAAGATAATGCGAGTGTGTGTTTTAGGTATTACACGCCTCCTAATGTGCACCCACACGTGCACACGAATCCTCTAAACGCACACACTGAGAAAGCTTCCATCAATAAAGCCAAGCATTCACCTGTGCCTCTCCCTCGCTCTTTGAAATATGATTAGCTTTGAGCTCCTATGTACAAGGTCTTACCCCACACGCACACACAAACGCACACAGACACAGTGAAATATGATTTGCTTTGAGCGTTTATGTACAAAGTCTTTGTGATGAAAGAGAACCTAACGGCACAAGAGTGTCTCAGACAGTGTGTGTGTGTGTGTGTGTGTGTGTGTGTGTGTGTGTGTGTGTGTGTGTGTGCGACGAAGAGGAGGCTCACTCGCCTTTCTCAGCACCTTTAAACAGCACAACCTGCTGCACAGACTTAAAAGAGCTTGAGAGAGCAGCGTGCGACCTGTTTAATCTTCCCCCTCTTGCAAGACCCATCGCGCCCTGTTTCATCTTCCCCACTCGGCGAGGAGAAAAGAGGAACCAATTATTCAGATTAATTGATATTAAAGACTTTGTTTAGTGACTGCCTGCCGCTGTTGTCTCTAAGTAGTCTCGGTACATTTGACTGTATTTCAAATGTGACTCTTGTGGAGCAAGGAAATACAGTCAGAGTCAAATGACATCACTACACTTTAATGCATTTTAATGCTTGTGTAGTAGCAGAAGATCGATGACAAAAATCATCACTGCAAATTCATTCTTGTTAAATGAGGTGTTCAGATACTTTTACACATTTATTCTCTTCCTGAAACCTTTGCACACAAAAGATTTAATTTAGCTTTCCATTTTCAAGCAGCTGTAATATTTACCTTTTGTGCTCAGTAGTTTACACCCCACGAGTTCATGCTTGTCCTACTTTTGTTATCGGAGTGAGACCGATACCTAAACATGACGTAATTATAAACCTATTATGGTGACGATTGAAGGTTTGAAGTGGTTTGAAATGCAGGAGCAGTCACATACACACGAGCTTCACAGGTGAAAGGATACGGTGTTGCCAGAGTAGGGCGATATGTCGGACATGTCTTGCAGGTCCCCACACTCAGACTTGATGAGGGACAAGGACAGACCCTCTGGCCCATGTTGGTTCGGCGAGCTCTGCCTGTGGTGATGATGGTGGTGGTGGTGACTGAGATGGCCTCCTAGAGACGCCATTTTGGTTCTGAGGCTGATGGATTCCCGGGTCATGTCCATGGAGTCAGGAGAGGACCGATGATGCTCCTTGGGCGCTGGTGGATACCCGTGTCCTCCGTGCGGCCCCAGGTGGCTCTGAAATGGATAACCCATAAGGGGAAGAGGGAACGGGTGGCGAAATGATGGGGGGCTGAACCCGAGCGAGGCTGTGAGGGGAGAAGGGTGGAGGGAGGGATGGTGAGGAGGGGGAGGAAGAGACGGGTTGGTGTTCTCTCCCCCACCTCCACTATTCTTTCGCACCACCAGTGGCAGAGCCTCTGTTTGGTCGTTGGGCGTTGGAACGCCGCTCAGTCGGCCACTCAAACCACCAAATGAATCCAGCGGGCTTGGGACGATCACATCGCCAAAGCAGTGCAGCCTCTGGTTAGAGGAGTGGTAGTTTGGGGTAGGGCTGCCGTTGCCGTTCAGGGCCAGGGCGCCTACACCAAAGCGTGAGTCTGGAGTAAGAGAGGGGAGGGGACCAAAAGGTGGAGGACATGATGAGGAGGAGTTGGAGGATGAGGAGGGTGCAGCTGGTGTGCTACTGTGGCAGCCATGATGGTGGCTGACGGCTTGCTTTGGCGAGGAGAAGCCCTTGACGACCGTGTCGACCACCTGCGACACGGCACAGTTAAGCTCCTGTTTCAGCGTCTCCGCTAACTGCCTTCCTCCTGCCCCTCTCCTCTTCACCACCTTTTCTCCTTTCCTCTCCTCTTGTTCCCTGCCATCCACGTCTTCCTCCAACTCACCATCTATCAGGGCCTGCTCTCGGAGGAGGGCTCTGGCCCGATCTAGGAACAGGCCCGGGTCTAGCTCTGATAGGTCGTCATGGCTATGCCGCCCTCTGTCTCGGTGCCTCTCCTCCAGGCCGTCAGAGCGTATACTGTCCTCTGACAAATTGCCATCCTCCTCTCTTTCTCTTCCTCGGTCTGGCTCGCCGTTGTCTTCCTCTTCCTCGGACTCTGAGTCATAGATCTGGTAGAACTTCTCCTGGAGTTGGCGAAGCTGTTTCTGAGTAACAGAGGAGAATGTTAGAATAGTCATCTTTTAATCTTAACGTTGCCTTTTACCAGAACTTCACTGAAGGGGATGTAAATTGAGCAGTTTTTCTAAGCTCAAATGTACCATACTTTTTTGAAATTTTGAAAGCAAGTTCTGTCTCACCTCTTATCCTGTTTGCATTAATGCCACAGAGACAAGACAATAGACTTTCTATAATAGATTTAGCCTCTGTCTAGGTATTATGGCAAGGAGCAGGTGGATATTTCGTCAATAGGTTTGAATTTGCAAAGTTTGCTGAGTTCAAATTCAGGGTTTTTTTCAACAGAAATGTATGCTATTCACAACCAACCTGCATGTCCTCCAGTTGGAGTTTGAGCTGCCGTCTCTCTTCCTGCCTTTGCTCCTGCCTGGAACACACCAGCTGGGTGAAGCTGTGTTGCTGCTGCGGCAGCCGCTGCTTTCTCTTATTCTCCCTGTAAACCTCGCCAACGCTGACCACACCGCCTCGCAAACCCGGAGAGCTCAGCAGAGAAGAAGGCCTGTCGCTCCGGCTGTGGTTGTGGCTGCTGGTATTGTGGCTGTTGCCATCTCCTCTGTGGTCATTGCTGCTGCTGCTGTTGTTGCTGCTGTTCTCATTCTCGCGGTTGCTTTCTTGGCTGTGGTCGCCGGCGTTGGGCCGGACCAGTGGGGAGTGGCTCATACCGCGGATGATGTTCTCCACACGAGCACGCTTTGCGCGAAGGTGCTCGTCTGATAGCCTGTCCAGGTCGAAGGAGGAGAGCGAGAGGGCCTGCTGAGAGGGAGCGTGCGTGTTGAGACTAGAAGCAGGAGGAGGACGCCCGAAGGAGGAGGAAGATGGAGGGGCATGAGGAGGCCCAGGAGAGAGGCAGTCAGAGGGGCTGTCCCGGTCATGAGAGGAGTTGCTGCAAGCATCCTCCGCCTGGATCTCTGAACCTCCACT
Organism: Symphodus melops; assembly: GCF_947650265.1. Taxonomy (NCBI): domain Eukaryota; kingdom Metazoa; phylum Chordata; class Actinopteri; order Labriformes; family Labridae; genus Symphodus; species Symphodus melops. Next base: position 9,330,938 of record NC_136713.1, read on the forward strand.
GGACAAAGCTCCACTCCCCTGTGATTAAGAACAAGAATACTGAATTAAATATCAGTTAGTGATTGGTTATTGGGCAGAGGAAATAAATGTTCAAAGGAATGGCAACTAAATAGTGACTTCATGAATCATTTATGATAAATATGCAAATTGACAACTAGCTGTGTACATGTGTTTACCTGAAAGCCTGAGTCACTTCCTCCATTCTTTCCGATGTTATTCTTCAGTAGCTGAGAGATAATGGTGGCCCCGGGGAAGGGCATCATGGCGTCTTCGTACGAGTTTGCCCTCTTCAGCAACTTCCTGAGAACGTTTGACTTTTCCCCGTCAACGTTGGTACTCCCGTGGCCGTGAGCGACCAAAGAGCAGTCTCCGTCCTGGTCCATGCAGTGCGATTGGTTCATGCTGTCGAACAGGGTGTCCCTGGTGCGGCCGAATATCGTGCTACCAACAGTCCTTTTCACCCCGATGTCGACACGTCTGCGCTTGGTCTGTCTGGTTAAGAGTGTGGTGCTGTCATGATCAGGCATCACGCAGGGGAGCTAAAGGGACATGACAAAGGGTCCTCACAGACATTCACTATGAGAGGAGTTACCTGCACAAGAAAAACACAGAACAGCAAAAAATCATTTCAGTAAAATTTAACTGGAAATTCCTTGAAATGTAATCTTTGTCCCCAAGCATGGCGACCCCTTTTTTCTGTCCAAGAGAAACCAAATCATTGACAATGGTGAGCTTTATTTTCCATATCTTTAAATAAAGTGTGTCTGTACTGTATGAACAGTCCTTAATTATGAGGTACATAGGGAGTCAAATTCAAAACTGTTCACATGATGATCAGTGTTCAGTGGTTTGAAATAAATCTGAATTTTCAGAACTTAATATTGACATTTTGAGAAGAAAACTTTCTGAAAACACCATTCATTAACAATCACAAACATTTCCAAAGAACTTCCGTGAATAACAAATAGTAGCAGCCACATTAACAGACCACTCAAAATACATTCTTGACTAAAATAATAGCCACACAGAGAAAACCCAGTTACGTGTTAATCTTCCATTTCCTCTTCGTCCCCTGAGCAGTAACCTTGATTTCTGCACCTTGTGTGGAGTTGTGAAGAATAGACAGCGTCTTTGTTCTTGTCAGAGGGAATTCATCAACTCTAAAGGATAAAAAGCTGCAATTTATTTCATATTGATGTCGTTTTTTGCCTGCTTTTGTTCGACTTCACATAATTTGAATGAAATAAGTACCTTCTTTATTTACAAAAGCAGCAAATATCAAGGTACGAGAACTTCTTGAGTTTTGTGTTAATTTCTATAACCTGGGGTTGAAGCAGTTTTTTTGTACGTACTGCATATTCAAGGCATGCTTTTTCTTTTTCCAACATATTTAAATATTTCCTCTCTTGTAAGGCAAGAGAGAGACACCTGTGGTATTGAAAGCATGCACCGTAAAAAGGAGCAAGTCACTTTCTGAATTCTCTAAAAACAGAAAATTGGGTGAGCAGTGTCTGCTGACAAAGGGCCAATATCTTACCCATCCAAATAACCGAATAGCATTCACTGATACACAGTACATAAATCCTGGAAGTGCAGGAAAACCAAGCATTCATCCCGTATTTCTATAAAAACAAAAATCTCAATCCAATGATTATAATGTACTGCACAAGTCATTCATATCTTTCTTGTTCTTGCTATTTCTCATCCATTTAGTTTTCAAGTCCGAAAGACAAGAAGAACCCCAGAAAGAGTCTAGGGCACTTCCAAACGGATCAACAGTGGAATATTTGTTTGCACTTTTGCCCTATTGCACGTGTGTACAGGCAGCGTTTTCCATGTTGCATGTTTGCATCTGCTTTGCAAAGGATTTCAGGGTCAAGACTATGAAAATATTTCACAAATTAAATCTGCTTCCTACAACAGTTCGTTCGAGCTGTGCCTTCGATCACAAGAGTTCAGCATTACAATTCATTAAATTAAAAAAAAAAAAAAAAAACAGGACAGTCAGATTCTTCAGAGATACAGTAAATGTAAAAATGCACAAACAGACTAAATCAGCAGCAGACTTTTCTCTAAGCCCACAAAGCAGACTGTTGTGTTCCTGCTCGGCCATTACCTAATGAAATACTTTCAAAGCAGAGGAGAGGGGTCAGTCGAAACGCTGTAGACGAAGAAAAAAACACCCGGCCATCAGCACAGAGCCCAGCAGTGACCCAGATACACACTCTCACATTTAGTACATGCATATACACACATGACTCTGTGTTTGCATTATTTGTTCCTCTCTCTGTCTCACACACACACACACACAAAAGTGAAGGACAAACAGTTTAGATTAGGGGGTCCAATGAGCTCGAAAACGTGCTTGTTTTGAAATGTGTGTGTGTGAGGTCAAATGGAGAATACAGCTTTCCATCCTCGCCAATAAAATAAAACGACAACACACATGAAACGCCTTCATCACCTTATCTATGGGCGAGGGGGACGTAACACAAACTAAACTTTACAGACCATACACAAGATTTAAATCGACAACAAGTTCAAAAACCTTCATCACTATGTTGAAAGATATTTGAGAAAGGTGTGCATTGAAAGAAGATGTGAGAGTGTGTCTGTGGTCACTGTATTCAAACAGAAAGTAGTGTTTTAATGTGAATCTGAAGATCACAGTTTCCCTACAATTGAGAAGTGAAATAGGAAGTCACAGATGAGTATCCGTAAATGACACCTTTCTATTCCCTCGTGTTTGTTTGCCTTTGCTCATTTAATTCATATTACTGAAAAATGATGTAAAGTACATCATGAGCTCACTTGAAATTAAGTCTCTATTAAAAATAATTACAAGAATATATACTTATATGAAGCGGGACCTCGTACATCTGCAAGAGAAACTTTAAAAACGAGTTTATTATTCTTGAGTGTCAGCTGGCTCTGTCCTCCTCTCTGTGCGCTCGGAGCAAAGAACACCGCGGACCAGATACTTTGACGCACGGAGTTTAGAGCGGCAGATCTGGACGAAGATGTTTGTCATTCTAAACGTCAATCAGGCCATGTTTATGACACTAAGGGCACACTGCGGACATCTCCAAGTTGTCTTAAAGCAGTGAAGAGTTTTGCTCATGGAAAGAGACAAATGTTAAAGGCATATTGGTTTGTGAAGAGTCAGAAGCTTCTGTGGGTACAAGGCTGAATGTACAGATCAATGAAATAAGTTTGAAGATTAACTTTATGTTGAAACAGGAGGGCATAGTCACCTGAAAGAGTTTTATTTATTTATTTGACAGATGGCAAAATATGACAGTTAAGATTTATACATTCGCCTCTACTGAATGACTTGTTAAAAAAAAAAAACTAAAGTAATGACAGGTGCGTCGATCCAAGCGAGTTGAACTCAGAAGTTAACAACCAAACCAATGTTAAACCAACTTTACGGAGGATTACTCTCCACATCTTTTGCCGGTAAAAAACTGGAGCAACCCGAGATCACACAGCAGAAAGTTGGTCAAATCCATCTAAAGCATCCGGATCCTCGATATGTGCGACGAGGATAAACCCGCTCCATAGACAGTGGCAGCAAAGTTATACAGCGCAAACACATTCACACAGCCTGTAAAAGTCCACGAGTGATAATGATTATTAAGGTTATAAACAATAGGTGCTCTACTCACTTCTCTGTCCGTTTCTCCAAGTCGCTTCGTCGAAGAAAGCACGAACACCAGAGACAGATCCGCACTCGCCGTTAAGATCAATGCCGTAATTTACTCTGGCAAAGTGGAGACGTATGAAGAGCGTGCGTGCACGCGGGCCTCCCTGTGTGTGTGTGTGTATGGGTGCGAGAGAGATACGTGTAGAGAAAGTGTGTGTGAGAGCGAGAGAGACCGATACACTGAGAAAGCGACTGAGAGAGAGAGACTGCTCTTGTGCGCCGCTCTCCTCCCGGGATGGGAAGTGTTGAGTATCGAGCGCACCCGGGTCCGCTCCTCGCACTCTCTTCGGCTTGCTGACAATCCCGCTTTTCTCCCTCCGACCAACGACAAGACTCTCAATAAGAAACAAGAAGAGACGCGCGTGAAGGATACGTGAAGACGCTGCGTCACGCACCCCGGAGTGAGGTAACGGCTCCACCTGACCAATAAGGAAGAAGAGCCGGGGACGCTGGATTTTATTTATAAGGAGCTCCCCGAATCCAGCGCGCGGGTAGAGCGGAGTGGGAGAGGGAGGAGAGAGGAGCAGAGGAAGAAGCGGATGGTAAACTGAAAATCTGCTCTTTCTTATAAGCGGAGAAGCTGCAAACAAACAAAAACAAAACAAAAAAAACAACAACAACTTTATGGACTAAAATTAAAGTTCAAGTTTAACTGCCTATTTTCTGTGTTTGATTACGATTTGTTTAAACACGGTTTGTCATTTAAAACATGTAAAAGATAAAACAGTTAATGTCTTACCTTCTTAATTGTGATTAAATCCAAACAACTTAAATCGTTAAAAGATTAATTATTACATTGTTTGGATGTTTTAACTCGTGCTACTGTAACAGCTTTATCACTATTTAGTGTTATAATAAAAGCAGCTTTCAACTTTATCTGTTTCCTTTTGTTCCTCTTTTTTTTAAACTATAAACAATTGTGTGGCTTATACATTCTCATTACGTGCGCGTATAATCGAAAACACTCGTGCGCAAATGTGCAGACCATGTCACTGAAAGCGCTGATAAATAATGGCAGGATATGACAGTCCGGGTGAAAAGCCATCATCTTCTCTGGACTTTAGAGAGTCAGACCGACGAGCTGCGAGCAACTCACGGACAGCATCGCTCATTTTTTAGACATTAAGAGAGGAAACTTAATCCCCTTTGCAGGAATCTATTAAAACAATATTTCCGCGCGGAAGCGTATTTGAACAACTGAGGCCTTTTTGTGTGAATGGCTGTTTGATGAGTCAGTCCTAAATCCTGCATCGTATTTGGATGTATTTCTTAAAAACACATATTTCCTTGTCACAGTTTTAATGAAATTGTTTATGTCTCAGGTGTAAAAATAATAATAATCTAATTAATTGGTAAAGGATAGGTGTTGTGAGTTTGATGCATTGTTATGCAGAGTGAAGGCGCACGTTCCTTTAGTATCAGGACTCACTAATGACTGCTCTCTCCATAATGAGTGCGCAGGTACAATAAAAGGCAGACTTAATACACACTTTTCCGGTCCATGGCGCATCATGTGTGCTTCCTCACGCGCTCAATGGATTATCAGAATTAAATTGAATGTAATGGCTTGATGAATAAAAAAAACCCAATACTGTAAATTTCTGTAAAACACTTAAAACATGTTTTGGGGGAATAACATGGAGGTGTTACTGAGAGAAGTGTGTGAGGCAGAAGGAAATCGCACGAAAGTATGGAAAAGGAAACAATTCCGAATAAAAGTTGAACTATATAATTTTCTACCTTTTCTATATATTTGTTTTATCAGTTTGAAGTGAATTGGATGTGGACTTGATGGATAGAAGCGAATATCCTAAACCTGTAGGATATATTCATGCAGAGGAATGTGTGTATGTGCGCCTCATGCCACATTTTAAAACGATAAATTAAAGCGCTTCCAAGCTCAAAATCAGCTTCTTATTTATTTGTTTTCATCGTTATTCAAAGCTGATACGGATTTTCTTCAGTTTTAATTCGTTTTCAAGATCAGCGGACACTCAGTTTGAGAGAGCATCGCAGCGCCACTGATCCAGCATCCCTCCTCTCACCTTAATTACGCACGAGAATTATCGGCATTTGCACGAAGTTACACAATTATTTTCAGCACTCTGCAGCCGTGCCGTGCTACCACGCATCTATTAGAGATAAATATTGAAAGAGAAATGTCCGGTGAATATTTCTCCCTGAGGAGACAGATGTGTGTTCCGTGCAAAAGACGATATAAGGAGCAGCAAACGGGCCCCGCTTTTCTAATGATCCCTTGCCAATTATTTGGCACAGACATCGACACTGAAGGCAAATTTTATTTCCCCACTTAATCCGGACTTTAAATGCGGTGACCTATTTGTACAATTGCGCCCTTGGTGATGCCATTTTGTAGTTTGGTAACTTATATGCGTGCAGGACAGTGTGCATACCTGTGGAGGAGAAATTAAAACTCAGCCGGAATGGGGTCTGTGGGAAAAATTGTAAATGGGCTAAAAAATCCCAGTTTTCTGCATTTGTGGCCAAAAAACGAGGGAGTGACGGTGCATGCATTTGATTGTCAGAAAGAGTCATCTTTTCAAGGTGGAGGGGACTTTGTTTCATTTTGATTCAGACAGTTTTGCTGCAGAATAAAAATGTCTGAAAATAATAAAAGAAATGTGGAAAAATGCAAAGGGAGTAGGAGGGAATTAGCTCAATCTAAAACATTTAAAAGCATAAAGATGTGTTTACTTATCAGCCACAGAATGAAGTGATAAAGAGCTGAAATACTGAAGTCTTATTTGGCTTACAGCACAGGTGTTTGGGACATTTTTTGGACTATTTTTCAGGGGAAGAAAATAATTGCATTAATGTTTAACAGGTGACCTCCTCATGTTTACCTGCACGAGGTGGCGATGACCCACACAAGTGTATGTGTGTGTGTTTGTGTGTGTGAGACACAGAGAGAGTTACCAAATGAGTGAGAATGACACACACACAGACTTTGAGCTTGTGTAGAGAACAGGGAGATAAAAGGGAGACCTCTCTTGTGTTTTGGTCACTCTTGTTCATCCTGAATCCTCCTCACGTTTTACCCAGACATCCCGTAGTAAACTCACAACCAGGAACTTTCTGATCGACCACCATTTTCTTACTCACATTTCAGGATTTAACCAAAGAGCCAAACTGACAGTCAAGCCGAGCGGTTCTTATGATCATTCAGCACAATACTCTTCACACTGAGCAGAAACTCAGCAGTGACAGAGCGCTCAGTTCTCCCACGAGAGGAAAGGGAGGAAAAGAAAGAAAATAACACTTAGAACCTGAGAGCGTTATTGTGAAGTACCTAAGAGAGGATAAATCTGACATGAAATGTTGATTCATTTCAATAGTTAAGAATGTTTGGATCCAAATAAAAGGAGTTGTTAGCAAACTGCTCTTCTTAACTCAAGCTGCACCATAAGTCTTTCAGTGTGACTTCTTCATGTCATTTTGACTCTTTTGCTGTATTATGCTTCACATTGTTTGCAATCAGCTGCCTTACCACCATAAAACAACACTAAACGTGAAACCAGACGGCGTGCACGCAGTTAAAAGAGCCAATTGTAAAGAGGTTTCACAAGTCATTGAGTCAGATGTTCAGACGGATAATCCAAACTTTATCTCTGCTACGTTGTGGGTCATTAACCACAGGTTCACATTCTTTTTGGGGAACAAAACAGGAACCGGTTTTATCTTGTAAGTCTTAAACCGTCTTCTCCTAGTCCACTTTTCTGTTTCAACCATACAGTGAAGAAGACACGCAGGTAGCACCAGTGATGTCAGCTTTTGGACACTTCTTAAGAACTGTTTCTTTATTTGGCGTCACGCATAACTAATCTGTATCAGTCACTGAGGTTCTTTCATACAGGTGGAGGAAGTGTTGGTGAAGCTGAGCTGGAAATACAAGGTAGAAACCACAGTGGGTGAAACCAACATCCCTGACATGGATTCTTACAGTAAATTACACGACACTTGTGATAAGAAGTAAAATGTTGAAATCTAAAACCTTGTGAAAGGAAATCAAATGAAAACCTTTTATTTTTTGGCTGGAATTTGGTGGAGCTGGAGCCAGCAACTTTTAAAGATCACAAAATGGAATGTATGAAGGACCAACCTAACCTTGCACATGAACACAAAACATTGCACTTTTTGACTTGAGTTTGGTTGAGCTAAAGCCAGCGTCTCCCAGAAATATTCAAGAGGAAAAGAAACAACCTTGCAAATGACAGTGAAAGCTTTCTTCTTTTGGCTGGAGTTTGGTAGAATTAGAGCCAACTTCAAAATATATTGTGCATGGAGGGAAACAATTATCTTTGGCCACACCTGGCAGAAACTTAAATGTGTTTAGACTCTTGAGTGGAGTTTAGTGTCAGAGCCATCATCGAGCCAGAACATCTTAAATTTGTAGAGAAGGAAAACATCAACAACTTTTATGATCAACATAATATTTGTGTTGCGTTAGCTTTAGAGTGTGAGGAGAGACAATATTGAACTTTGAAATGTGAACATTTCAAATGAGGTTTGGTAGAGTCAGAGGTAACCTCACACAAATATTAAAGGCTTAAATTAGTTTGGAAGACATGAAACTATCCCTGAATTAAAAGAAAATGTGACATTTTTGGACTAGGGTTTGGTTGAGTTCGAGTCAACATCGAGCAGTAATTTGTGAGGCTATATCTTGGAAGATGTGGTGGCTTCTGTTGCTGAAAACAGCATATTCCCTTTTTCCGTAATGATGTCATCAAAAGTTCACTTTGCTAAAAGGCTGCCGTACCACACGTACCTTCAGCGCTCACACACTTTTTGTAGAGAGAGTAAAATCTCAGTGGATCACCATCATGCTGTAATAAAGAGACAAAAAAGCGAAAAATGAAAATAGAAAGGCAGAGAGCGGGAATAATGATAGTCCTGTCGCTGATGGAGGTCTGGAGGTAAAGACACATGAATGCAGAGGTTTCTCTCACTGTCTCTTTCTCCATCTCCCCCCCCCCTTTCCTCTCTCTGTCTCTTTTTCTCCCCCCTTCCTCTCTTCCTCCTCTCTCCATCAAGATGCCATTATTCAGGACATTAGTGAAGAAGAGCTAAAAGCTCTCACTGTCGAGGAGGGTCCAAGGGTCCTTTCTGAGAGCTGTGACGCAGGCGCACACGCGCGCCTGCACGCATGCACTCACACTTTGACTAGAGAAGTAGCATGTAGCACAGGTGAAGAGGTAAGGGGTGCTAAAAAGGTCTTATTGCAGACATTACCAGGTAGCTCGGCTCCTCTACTCTCCTGTGTGGCCAAAACATGGACATTAGCTGACACAAAGAAATAAAGCGCCTTACAGTGTGCAGCACCGAGCAGGCAGCAAGCATGTCCTTGTGGATTTATTTATACTCTGTGCACTTTGATACCCTCCACCTTCTCTGTCTGCTTCACTTTCTCTCCAAATGCCTCGAATAATGTGTGGAAATATCTGCAAATAATCAGGTAAAAGGAGATTAGGATATGGATGCTCTTTCTAGTCTAATAATGATGTGTTCCATGTTGAACTTTTCTCACCTCTTTTATCTTCAGCTGCTCCGAGAAGCTTGTCAAACTTCATCTCTCTGTTAAACAGTAACCCAACCCATGTTACATCATGCACACAATGTCATTTTCCCCAATTATTTGACACATCAGTCCCTTAAGTTTTGATTAATCTGCCTCAGTTCAGCACTTATTCAGCTTTTTGTTGCAGTAAAGGAAGTGAGACTTTTTTCTTTTGTCACTAAGATGCAGAATTGCTTCCCCCTAAAGTGTTGCCATGGCTCACAGTGTTTCAGGTTTATCTCTGTGGTCATTACACTGACATGGTTAAAATACTAGATGTATATTTCTTAATGGAGTTTAGATGAGCCTCATTTTATATCGAACACAGACTCCATGCAAAGGCCTGACCAGTTTCTTACGTCACATCTGTACAAAGTGAGTGTTGAACAATGAAACAACCTGGCTCTGTCAGCTGGTCAACAAACCAAGCAGTGCAATCAGACCGACGGCGACATGGAGTGGAAACTGTAAAGCACTAAAGCTCTCCAGTAAGACAGCAGACGTGACAATCTGCAATTATTGTGAGATAAAAAAAAAACACAAGTAAAAGAGCGACTGAAACTGAAGTGTGTGAGCATTGACTGTGCTTCCTCTTTCAAAGCTGATTTTTCATGAAATAGCTGTGATGCGTTCATTACTCGTGACTGATGAGGTCATATTTGTACGAATGAAAGTTAGTGTTGAAGCTGCAGAACACAATTCATTAACCTGCACTTTAGCATCTTTATGTTGCTGTGATTTAAACAGTCAATCAGGCTGATACTGTCACAGCAATACTTGAGGGAATGTGGGGGAAGCAGCGTCATAAATCAACGGCCTCTCAAAGTCCATTTCTGCCATTAACTTCCAAACTTGTCTCTTTAACTTTTCCTAATTATTCCATTTCCTGAGCTCAGGGCCTTGGAGGATTTTCATAATTCATCCCCCTCCTTCACCTTGTTTCCTTTTTTCTCTCCCATCACAACTACTGAAGGACAAAACCATCAAAAAATTATTCATCTGACCCTTTTTTTTTTCTTTCAATTTACCATTCTTTCTTCCCGTTCCTGTAATTCATGTGTTCCTTTCTTTTTATCAGTCCTATGGAGCCCGACACTGCTCATGTATTTATTCAGGCTTTCTCTGCCTCTGATGGGTGACATGGATGGAGCTGAATAGACGCAATGTGTGTGTGTGTGTGTGCGTGTGTGTGTGTGTGTGTGTGTGTGTGTGTTTGAGTGTTTGAGTGTTTGTGTGTGTAGACCTCTTCTATTGTGCTGACTCGAAGAGAAGGTCCTTAATCTAGCCACAGCCATTACCGCTGCTGAGACCTCCAGCCTCCACCGGCCCTCTTGCCCTGATGTCGTGCCCAGCCACGGAGGCCCTTTAGTGGGCCGCTTGGCAAGCCACATCAGGGTCTTGGGTCTGGAGCTTTGGCCTGGATCCCCTTGTCCTCATCCTCCAGCACCTATGCCCCCCTTTACATCCCACTATGAAGCTGCGTCCTGGCCCTGCTTGGCCCAGAAGCCGCCTTCCTGGCTCGGTTCCTGGATGCTCAGAGAGAGGGGAGGGGGTGGTGGAAGAAAGCCTGTAGCTGGATGTGCAGCGGAGTGAGGAGAGGTGCAGAGGCTAACAATGCTATCAGAGAGCTGGCGTCCGTCTCTTAAACACACACGCACACACACAAACACATATACCACTGTGTTTGTCTTTATTTATCACAGCTCTTCACACATTACAACAACAACGGAAGAAAGGCGGCGTGCAGAATGGAGAGGGTCGAAAAGAGAGAAAAGTGGCAGTGAAAAAGAGGGAAACAGAGCCAAAAAAGAGGGATAAGAAGAAAACAAACGGCACGGCAAGGAAACGAAGAGAAGTGTAAAGAAATATAAAGAGTGCTTAAAGAAAAAGAGAGATGTAGCAGAGTGGATTTAAGGATAAAAAAAGGCAAATAAAAGATGGAAAAAGGCAGCCTTGTTTTCCACCAGCCTGCTGGCCGGAGCCTGTGTGACATTGTCAGGCCTCCTGGATCCCCATGGAAACAAAAATCATCATGTTTGTTCGAAATGCTTTCATTAACGCCTTGTAGCTGAGCCAAAAACAAAAAAAAAAAAGCCAACAAGGGACGAGGAGATGCCAAATAAAAAATCCCAACACAAATAATGCAAACAAACAAAGGATAAAAAGAGCAAAAGCAAACTTAGTAAAAGCAGTTCTGTTATATTTTTTCGGACTCTTTTTTCCCAACATCTACTCACTGACCCGTGTCGCTTTGTACACAATGCGACAGGCGGACTTTCAGGACGTTTTTGAGTCGCCATCACTTTGGGGATCAAACTGTGCTCGGTGTAATAACGTTGCCATGTTGTTGCCATGTTTGCATGGAGTATTATAATGATAGCCTTTGGCACATTTGAATAAGCTGTGGAAAAGACAAACAGTTTGATTCAGTTTGTTGACTTGTTTTATTAAATAAAATGAACCAACCTTTGAGCACTTTTTAATCTGATTTAGATGATTTATGACCAACTTTTCGCTGCATGTTTTTGTTTCAATGTCTCAAATTTATTGACAGAAACATTTCTCAGTCATGACATTGTATCATGAACTGCCTTAAAAAACCTTTAAACCAACACAAGGAGAAAGTAGGACATCCGTGTACACACACACACACAGCTCTGGCATAATGACAATCAATTAAAGCTTCCTCCTCTCCTCTCCTTTAATTGAAATTGAATTACTGAGTTTTTCCTCCCGTCCCTTTAACAGAGCATGTAAGAAAACGCCCGGGGCTGATCTAAAGCCGAGCCGCGCTCCCATTTAACCGCCGAAGAAGTTTAAGGTCCAAACACAGCAAGTAATAAGGATGTTAGGCTATTAAAGAGACACACGGTAAGAGGCATGCATGCAGAAACACACACGAGTCGGAACATCAGGGTGATTAAAGAGTGAAGCTCAGTGTAGCTGAACTAAACATGTCTAGAAGGAATGGATTCAACATCATGGATGTGACCATCTCATCATTGCAAATATCATCACAACAGTCTGACTTTATTTTACTGCAGATAAAATGGTTCATGTCTCATTAATTGCAGTGCTGTTTCATCAGTATTTAATTGATTCAAATTTCAGTTGTGTGATATGATTCCTGTTCTAACGCTGTGCTGTTTACCAGCCCTGAATGATCTTATTGAGTGTGTGAAACTCATGACAATGTATGAAACAACATATCACCATGCTGCATGTATAATGAGGAAAGATGAGTCATCCTATACTTACGCATGTTGATTTTTTTTGTCTTTTCTTGATGTGAATACGTCTCTATTCTTTATAGTTTATTTTCCATCCGCTGTGCTTCCTGTCCCTCTCCGACAGGTCTCACTTTGGCAGTGCTTGTGTGTCTGTCTGTGAGGGTTTTAGGCATGTCAGTGATATTTCAGCTCACGTCCCCCTTACTCCCACAGGCTTGCAAACGGAGGGACACATAATGCACGTCGAAGGAGGGCGTCTTTGTAAAATAGAGGTCACTGTAAGTGTAGATTTAAGTAGATGTGGCTGCAGACTCTTTTGGGTTCTATGCAGACAGAGAAGTTGGAACCCAAAGTATGGTAATGGAGATATAAAAAGAGAGGAAAACTATGAGTCAGAAATATTCAGGTAAGATTAGGAGCGTCCGAAAAGGTTGAAAATGAGATAAAAACTCTCCAAACTGACAGGAACAGGAATAAAGAGAGTGATTTCAGACAAATGAAAGACAGAAACCCGAGCCAAGCTGTGATTTCCCAGTAAGAGGTTCGCTCTTCATCTGCCACTGAACCCAAACCCTTCAGCAGAACAAAGCCACTCGTTTATCGTCCATTTTTCATCTATGCGCCTTTTTTTTCTCCAACATGCAAGAGAGCTCCCTCCCTCTCTTTTCCCTCTTTCTCTCTGACGCAGTGGGATAACCCTCACCCTCACAACCTCACACCTCCCCTACCGCTGCACAGACTCGCACACACACACACACTTTGCCAGATCCTGTTGGAAACGCACACACGCATTTCTCTTTTTGATTTTGGCTCAGTTCTACGGGCGTTCAAGTTTCTCCTACTTGTTGGAATAATTATGAGATATGTTCAACTCAAGTTTTATAAATACCACCTTCCCCTGCCTAGACTTAACTCCGCCCCCTCTCTCTCCAGCCCAGTTCAGGTCGAGAGGCGTTGTTTCGACTCGGCCACCTGCTGTCTGATAGAACATAAACAAGCCTCACACTTGTTTCCTCCTGAGCTGTACCCCGCAATCACTGCGCCAGTAAAACCTCACACTCCATTTACCTTCAGCTCAGGTGACTTCCTGGGCAGTGTGTGTGTGTGTGTGTGTGTGTGTGTGTGTGTGTGTGTGTGTGTGTGTGTGTGTGTGTGTGTGTGCGTGTGTGTGTGGAGACTCAGCCGAGTGTGGCACTTTGAATAAGTGAAAACAGATCAGAAGCTCAGCTTGCAAATATGAAGAAAAGTATTTCTTTCTTGAATAATCATTGTATAGAGGAATCTTTGTAGGGGCTCAGATTGTTTTAGCGTCAGGATTCTTTCAATGTCAAATAAAAACCTGCTCACCTGCTGATAAGATTCAAAAGTTCTTCAAAAGACGGGGCTTATGACAAACTATAAAACTGATCTGACAGACTCATGCAGGATGATGTTGAAGTTTGGACGGTACAAAGTTCAAACAACCAAATCCAACTAGTCCGACAACATTCAGAGCTGAATATGATCGAAGTTCAGGCCAAGAGAATCTCAGCGCTTCATCATATCATGAATCAAATACACAATAAACTATTTACAATCGTTCTGCACGGCAGTCTCTCCTTCACCGGAGCCAGGTCTGTAAAAAAACAAAAAAAACAACATTTTCTCTGTGTGGTGTGAACAAACACAACCTAAGCCATGACCTCAACCCCGATCTAACACCTTTGGGTTGAACTGTGAGCCAGGCCTTATCACACAGACTCATCTGCCAACCTCACCGATGCTCTCGGGAAGAAACGGGAGCAAATCCCAGCAGCAGCAGCGTTTAAAAGTATGGAAGAAATATGTCCATGTTGGAATGAAGCCTCTAAAAGCAGAAAATGCTTATAGTGTCGACACACGCTCGTCAATGTGGGGCCGAAAAAGAGTGTGTGTGATGGAGCTGTATCGCACCATCACCACAGAGAAAGCCTGACCCGCCGCTCACCCTCCATCTTGTTTGTGTATCACTTTATTTGTTGGAAAAACAACAACAACAACAACAGCAACCAGCCTCTGTAATTATTCCTTAGTGCTGCCTCACTCACTGTAATTATACACCCATACGGTGTGTGAGTTTCAGCATACACACGCGTGTGTGTCTCTGTGCGTGTCAGTGTGTGTGTGATGGAGAGAGAGGGATGAAGGGACAACAAGCTGAGGTCTTTGTTGCTAAATGACAGTGATTCACCATCAGGCCACCCATTTAGTTTAAGTGTGCTGCTCATTTGCCCGTGTGTGTGTGAATGAAGTTGAGAGGATGTAGCACACACACACACACACACACACACACACACAGGAAGAGAGGGAGCAGGACAATGCATCCAAAAGTGTGTGTGTGTGTGTGTGTGTGCTCTCCCTGCCATCAAGACCTGGCAGCACACCAAACCCTGCATACTTTTTGTTGACATGTGTGAGTGTGTGTTTCTGTGTGTAGCAGCATCTGTACTCTGCACTGGGTGTGTTAGCGTCTGTGTGTGTCTGCGTAGGGGCCTTTGTAAGTGATAGTTAGCTCGCGCCCTCTCCTCGTCGCTCCTCTGATGCAGAAATTTTTGTGCAGTCTGATTTTCAATCTGGCGTTTAACCACCATCGTTCGGGATGTTTAAACTCAACCTCTGCGCTCTTTCCGGAAATGTTTTGGTGTTTTTTTCTGAAATTTCATTTAAAACAGAGGCTTACTGTGATCTTTTTAAGGGCCACAGTTTAACCACGAGTCTCTGAAAATAACTTTTCTTACAGCTCATTTAAAATGAGACTAAGCAGCAGATTCGGCATGATGATCATTTTAAAGCATCTGATTGAGATGACCACCATGTTTTGTCTTTTTTCCCCCATTTATGATTGTCCAAAACATTTTTTCCTTCAATGTTGTAGCTTATTTGTTGTTTTTAAAATACCTCTACTGCCAGGTCGAGAGTAAGCCAGTATTTAAAGTCAAAAATGCATAATGGTGCAAGCAAACTCAGTGTTCACATGGATTAGAAAAAATGGCCGACGTAGTTAATTAAGACTTGTGATTGAATGAATTCACTTGTGTGATAGAAAGTGCTGTATCCAGCAGCAGATGGTTCCCTCTCAAGGCGACTCAACCACCCACACCGATTGATGGTAAAAGAGTGAGAATAATAGAGACGTCTGGTGAAGAAGTTGTTGAAGTAACCGATTATGATGCCGAGATCAGAGATATGAGGCCAACTCGTACTTTCTTGTTTCCTCAGGTAGAGTCTGACGAGGCGTTTGCTTGCCCCCTCCAGCTGAGTCTTATCCATTATTAATGTCTCAACATGGTCTCTAAGGATCTGCCATCCATTATTAATGTCTGACAATTTCTCTCCTTCTCTCCCAGGGCCTCCTTCTGTCTCCCCCTCACCGTCCCTCCTTCTTCGATCCCTCCTTCCATCCCATCGAGCGTCTGGACAAAAGCTAATAACAGGTGTGTTCTCCTCCCACTTCATGTTTCCTCCTCCTCCTCCTCCTCTGTCTTCAGTCCGTCTGTGATTTCTTCCCGGTCACTTGGGATTTCTACTGAGTGTTAAATGTGCTAAATGTGTGCGTGCGCACAAAGCCTGTGTGCCACCTGGGAAAGGTGGCAACCTGCTAAACATGTGTGTTTGTATTAATAATGTATGAAGGCTTGTCTTACTCCTTGAGACAGTTAACTGGCACATATACACACATGTGGAAACACACAGTAGTGACTCACACATCATCTGTCGTGTGGGTTTACTCACATCTGTCCCAGACTTAAACATCAACAACAGTATTTGATCAGTATTGAGTGAGGTCTGTCTCATAACCAGAAACATGCATAGTCTTTTTACCCTCACCAGCTTCACATATCAGCTGAATCTGTAGAATACTTTAAGTGACAAAAATGCTGTTATATCAGTCAAAAAAGTTTTTGAAGAACAGCCTGTAAAAGTCCTTGTAGACATATTAGGGAGTGAAACATGCTCTGAATGAAGATACGTTTAAAAACAATAACATGCAAAGGGAAATAAAGTGCTCAAAAGTAAGACAGGAGGTGTGTGTGTGTGTGTGTGTGTGTGTGTGTGGGTGTGTGTGTGTGTTGGAGGGGGGGTGGGTGGGGGGGGTGGAAGGAACAGACGGTGCCATGGCCTTATGTTGGCACGCATGTGTACTCAGGTGCAAGGGAGTGTGTGTGGTGACAGTTATTCTTTCCTCAGGTGCATCTAGGAGGGGACGCATGGTGGTTTTTTTTGGCAGGAGTAGTGAGTGTGTAGAGTGTGTAGAGTGTGTGTGTGTGTGTGTGTGTGTGTGTGTGTGTGTGTGTGTGTGTGTGTGCTCCTGGATCTTCTTCCAGAGAGAAAAGAGAGAAGGTGTAATTACAGTTGTTAGAAAACTCTTGCCAGACGCAGAAGATTTAGAAGATTTAGTTAGAAAAATCTGCCTGGGAAGTCTTGTTTTTATTTACTAATCGCAGCACACACCTCGTTTCCTACTAAGCACAGCTACGACAAAGTGTGCCTCAGATGTTCTTCAAACTTTATCTGTCAATTTAAAGAGCTTTCTAAGTAACTCCAGTGGATTTCCTTTGGCTGCCTGAAGATCCTCTCTCATATGAAGGAACTGATGTTCTGATGATGAATCAGGTTAAAAAGAGGAGAGGGAGTTTGAACCTTTTTGAATCTCTCATGATTCCAGCAGAGACACGAAGAGTGTCAGTAGTTATCACTCTGTTGCTGAACTCATTGTTTTCTTGTGTGGATTTCGGACACACGTAACACTCCTGGACATACTCGGTTTACCTGAGATGAGGTGTGGCAGCAGGTGGAGTGCTCTCATATAAAGACCTTTAAAGATGCAGAGCACCAAGCCGACTCTGCTTTATTTTAGGTACCAAAAAAGTTTGTCATCCTTGTCTTGCTTTGGAGGATGTCCACATGGCATGAGTAGAAACTCTTTGTATCATATCAAACAGCTTGCACTGGGAAGGTTTGTAAGTCGTACGGCTCTATTGAAAGAGTGCGTCACATAAATGAGTCTTCTCTTCATAACCTGAAGAAACAGAAGGCCGCATTTTCAGTAATCAAACTGTGTGTTCAAAACACTTGTCAGTATTTCTTCTCCTCCTCAAAACATCCTCTCATCTGTTTCAAACCAACACTGAACACATCTCGCTTTTAACAGCTCCTTGTCATAAAATGCACTTCTTTGGTTTTAATTAGTACCTCAATCTCCTGTTGTGTTCCTGTGATCTTTATAAATGCCACATATTCAACAAATAACAATTAGGCTTAATTAAGATGATTAAAAACTCCTGTCTAATCCGTCATCACTCCCTATTCATATCTTACAATACACCAGTGTGTGTGTGCGTGTGTGTGTGCGCTTCTCTTCTTCACGCTTGACAAATCAAGAAGATCAGTGTATAATGACTGCATAGCACACTAACAGACACACACACACCTTACATATTCACAAACAAACATGTCCTTAAGACAGATGAAGCTTATCAATATTTGTTAATTAAATTCTTGTGCGTATTAATGAAAGACTTAGAGTTGCTCTTTGTGACGCTCTCTTAAGTGTGTGTGTGTGTGTGTGTGTGTGTGTGTGTGTGTGTGTGTGTGTGTGTGTTTGTTTGCGTTCTCTGCATGTTTGTTTTGCTTTAATGAGATTTCACCTTGCAACACTTTGGGTTGTGGGAGGTTTGTGTGTGTGTGTGTGTGTGTGTGTGTGTGTGTAAGTGTGTGTGTGTGTAATACAGTAGATTGTTATTACTCCAGGGTGAATGGCAGGTGATGGGCACATCTGACAAGAGAAAAACAAGTCAAAGTTGAAATTTTGAGAAAAGGAAATAAGAGAATAAATGGTCTTAAATTCTTAAAGAATGATGAACACACTTAGTTTGTGAGCCGTTTAGTTCAGTGTGGCTTTGGCACGTTGACTGGACAGTTGCTGTTCATCACATAGCACCATAGATTCCTTGCATTTTGTACAAACATTGGGAAGAAAGCCCACTAGTTTGGTGCTTCTGTCTTTTTTACATCTTTTGAATTAGTAAAATTTCAAAAAAATCTCAACTTGAGTCTCTGTTTGCTATTAAAATTGGATCAGAAATTCATGTTCACCTCAACATCAACCATTGTGACTGTTTGTATTCCTGACTTCTCCATTAGAGGGACCAGAATGTAACACGTTGATCCAGATATTCTGATCGTATCCATAAGTTTGATATTTCCATGAACACCTGAAGTTTGATGAACAAGACAGTTCTCACCTTCAAAATAAAAGCCTCTTTTGCCCGTTTTGCCTGCTGCAGGCCTTGATCTTTTTTTTTGGGTTTTTTTTTAAGTATCAAGTCGAAATGCTAGGCAGCTAAAGAAGCAGCAGAGCCGAGTCTATGTCTGGGTTTACAGGAGGAAGTCCCAAAGCAGTTGACTCTCAGATGAAGAAGAAGTAGTGAGGCGTGTACCTTGTTAAAGCCAAATATCCACCTATCAGGAAAATAACGAGGTCAGGGATCGAAGCAAAGGACTCGAAAAAAAGTAAGTTAAGATGGCACCATGAAGGCCAGTTCAATGTGAACATTTAAAAAAGGAGTCCCTAAAGAAACGTCAGAAAACAGATCTCGACCCTTCTGTTGATGTACTGAAATCACCCCGATCATTCAGGAGCCACAAATTAAAAGTGGTAAAGTGATCAACACATTTTATCTGATCGTTGGTGTCTCTTTGACATTGTTTTTGTTGTAATGGAGTCTGGTGACAGGAAGAAATATTTGCAGTGTGGACATGATGTCTGGAGACTCAGTGACTACTCTGATACAAATGTGGTAACTCCTTGAAATCCTCTCATCCCTCTCTCTCTCACTTTAACCTCATCCTGTCTTATCCGTCCGTATCTCTTCGCTCATAACCCAACACCATCTGTTCATCTTTCGCCGAGAAGGAGCTCGCCCTCCTCTCTGGCTCTCTTTTTCTCTCGCTTTTAAACTCGTTCTCTGACATTGGCCCTGCGCCCTTGGCTCTCATTTATTAGAAAGTAATTCAACATTGGGATTGAATCAAAGTGGCAGAAATATGTTTTATTTCAGATTTTAAAGCAGAAAATTAAGCTATGGAGAAGGTATCCTCGTTCGCTCCTCGAGATTAACACCCTCCACCCTCCTTCTTCCCCCTCTAATATCCCTTTCTTTCCCCTCCAATTCCCATCCACCCTGCTCTATCTCGGGGGCATATGTCAAGAGGAAGCAAGCATCTGCTCCTTGAGAGGGATTCTGTGTCCGCTGCTCTGCCATTCTGTGCCAGAAGTCCGTCAGTCGCACGGCGGCAGTATGGCCTGGCGAGGAAACGGGACATGGACCCGGGAGGAGAGCTCTGCTTGATTAAATCTATGTCTGTGTCTTGGTTTGAGTTCCTCTGTTGCACATGTCTATGAAGCTGAGCTCTTTATAAGACAGCAGCACCTGCTGTTAAAAGAAATGGGCATGAAGGACAACACAAGTAATAAAAGCTGGACGAACAAAAGGTACGAGTGTTTGTTGGTAGAGAGGGTGAATTGTATGCCAGTTTTTGAAGATGAACACTTAAACATGAAGGCCAAGTGAACGTGTGTGGGTCAGCCAAGTGGGAGAAGGGAAGTCTTCAGGAGCTAATTTGTGAAGTAGCTGAAGTTTATCTTTATTCTCCCAACAGGTGTTTGAAAGTGTGGGAAGCATCCACTTCTAGGTCATTTATAGTTTTTATTTTTCTTCCAACATAAGAAGGGCCTCAGGTTACAAAACATCAGCCAAGAAACTGAATGTGGACTTAATCTTTGAAAACATTTGAACTCAGGTTCCTCTCAACATAATACATTTTAGGTTCATGAGTTTCTCAAAAGTTTCTTCAGACACACAAATGGCGAGCCTCGGTCGAAACTTTTAAAGCTTACAACTCCACTAAGTTGACTGATACGTCAAAAACCACAGAAACCACATTTTCAAGCGGACTAGAGTTTGTTGCTTCGGACTGCATCAGAGTCAGTTTAAAACAGACCGAGCAGCTCCCTGAGTGATAAAACCTTAATGTTGGACTGCAGAGGATTTGTAAGCCATTGTTTTGCTTTCTATTAAATGGTACCTGTTTTTGTATTAAACAGAAACCCTGTTAAGCTTATTGGTTTTATAGAAATAGAAAACAACTATAATGAGCCCTAACCATATTCGAATTACCCATGCTGCCACACGTCTACACACTCGGCATGCACTTTTAAGACCTCTTCGCTCTTCAATTTGGCCCAAGAATAAACAACAGCGAGAGAAAAGAAAAGAGTAAATGTGTCATTAATAGAAAAGGAAGATGAGCTAATTGTGTTGCATGCTCTGGAAAAATCAAAAATCCATTAGAGAGGGGAAAAGGACACTGAACAAGGCTTTTTTTGTAAAAATCAGATGATGTCTCACCGAAGAAGAAAACCAAGAGCGCTTTTACCTTTAATTTGGTCCTTTATCCTTGATTTAAGATGGTCTCCATGTGCATGCCTGTTAGTGTGAGTGCGCGTTGTTGTTGTTCTCTGCCTAATGCATGCCAATGAGTCACGCAAGAGGCAACTTTATCTAATCTCCATAAATGGCCGTACGGTTCAGGAAGGTCAGCCGCACACACATATGCACACACGTCGCTAAGAGACGGAGCATAAGGAGACGGTAAATTGAGAGAAATTAGAAGAAATGATGGAAGGGACCGGTGGAAGTAAAAGAGGAATGAGGGACACTGAATGGACTCTGGGGTGAAACAATTAGCTCTGTCATTTAATGTTTGCTCTGCTTTACCAGCTCAGAAAGGTCAGAGCACTCCTGCAAAGATAAGTCATTCTCCTACGGGGTCCTGTGAGGGACAACATGACTTTAAGATGGGGTTTTTTTCTTCCCAGAATGATGGCCAAGAGTCGATGAAAAAGATGGCAAGGGTAAATGGTTGGCATTTTAATCTAATTTAGCTTGAAAGTGCCGAACTATCAACCAAGAAAAAAAAAAGGCTTCTGGAATTATGGATGGAAATTGTGAAACACAAACATGAGTTAATAATCTTATTTAGCATCATTGAAGTGAGTGGTGTGGATTGGCTTGTCCTCGGCTCTGTGTTAAAGGCTGTGCCTTTTAGGGGTCACATTGCTTTGCTCTCCGTATCATATGGGCATTCTGCATCTACATGTGTCTTGCATACTGGTTGATGGCTCGAACACGGACTGGAGTAAAATGTTTGTTCTGACTCTTCAAACTCACTTCTAATGTTTTTTAAGATCCATAATTACGACGTACATGAGACCAGTAAGTAGTTCCCAAGGGTTTTAGCTATACCTCCACAGCCTGCAAATACTAATTTCTGAGGAGCTGTTGAGACTTTGCTCGCTGAAGTACAGGAAGTGATTTTTGACTTTTCATGACCCCACTTTGACTTCACAAAAACTCTGGAGACCCCAGACATCTGAAACGCGGCTTTATGATCAGAGTAGTTTGTGCTTGTTGCAAGTAAACATGCATTGAAGACTGCACTCAGGCTATTTGTCTTTATTATTGTGGACATAGAAAGAAAGGCTCGGGTGACATTTCTGCACACACAGGCAGAGACTCTGCAAGGTTCTTGTTTTGGCCCACAATAGCCTGTTTTCATATATTTTAACATTTATTTAGTCTCATGATCAATAAATAAAAATGACACATGACCTCATTTGAGTTTTTCCCTACCCTGTGTGTGGTCGGGTCCTCAAGGTTGGGAAAACCTGTCAGGAGGACCACAAAACTGAAGCAGAGAAAGTGGAGTCAGCTGATGTTTTCTTCACTGTTTTACTTCATACATAACAGAACGTAGAATATGACGTGTTACATGATGACTGGCTGCTTATCTGACCCATAAAGTGAAATACACTGACTTTTCATTTTCACATTGTGAATTGTTTAGTGTTCATGTGACACATGTATTTTCTCTCTGCTTGCTTTGATGCCCCCTCAAAGATCTTTCCGTTGTCCCTCTTATTGTCAGAAGGTGTTTCTATCCCTCCCGCTTTATGAAGCTACACCTCCATCCGTTTTTGATTTCACCTTCTTCTTTTTTTTTACATTTTGTTTTGATCCCTGTGTGAAACCTGGTTCGAGGGGTCTCTGGGGTGGGTCATTGCTTTGTGTGCTTAAATGCCTGTGTGTGATGTTGGCATTACCCGGTGTCTCTTTGAGGCCATCTGGAGTCGGCACATGTGGGAAAACCTCTGAAAGTAAATATGTCAGTGTGTGTGTGTGTTCGTGTGTGTGTGTCACTTTGACATGCCAGCACATTTATAAAAGATAACAATTGATTTAAATCTATTTTCACATTCGTACAAAAACCAAAGCTGCCCAATAAAAAATAAGGTCATGACAGAAATGACATTCCCTTATTTCATTAGTCTCCATACAAAGAAGCAGAAAACAGCCGAAGCCTTGTGCCCACTGTAATGTTTATTTGACAGTTACATTGACCCTAATGAGGAGTTTAAAACACATGTTCGATGATTATGTTTATGAGCAAATCATCCGATAGTAATCAGGAAGTCAAGATGCTTCCCGGGAAAAAAAAGGAACTACAGTCTTAATTTAACCACAACAAAACAAATTCAAACTGAAACTGAAAACAAAGAGGACATACAAATAAAAACTAACAGACAGTCCATATAGTATTGTACTTTACACTTGACAAAGGTTCAGAGGGTAAGAGATTTTGGTGATGCCTATCAAGAGTAGTGTGCAGGACTTTTCAAAGAGCTAGTTTGATCTCCTACGCAGCGACGTTCAAACAACTTGTTTAAAACAAGGTCCAAATGCCTGTTTGTGTTTTCACTTTAAAAGTCGGTCCACATTCCGATAAGCTGTCAATAACACAACAATCAGCTGCTTCATTAAGACTGTTGGCAGATAGAGAGGAATACAGTCACAGGTTAAAGGGGAGGGGGGGGAGGGGGGGGGGGTGCAGGTTTGGGATTGTGGCTGCCAAACGGGGTGAATAATACATGTGAGGGAACAGAGGATGAAAAGTTTAGGGGAGGGAGGGAGGAATAAAAATGTTCCCCACCTGTTCTCTTCTGAAGTCAGCTCTCTATTAATTTAATTAATCCTCTTGATTAAGGATCTGTATCGATGAGCTCTCGTGCTCTGTTAGCAAGAACTCCCTTCAGGTTTCAAACACTGCTACAGCTCAACCATTTCACTAAAGAGTCCATCTCCTCTTTTAGTATTTCTTTGACATTCAACTTTTAAAAATGGAGGAAATAAAAAAAAACATTAAGTTGAGATTATTATATTTGATTTATAGAACAACAGCTTCGAAAATGCAACACTCTTTTTTTTTTTCTTTTTTTACCTTCAAAGCACCAACAAAGGATTTACACCTCTTTTATCTGAACCACAGGGGAAGTTTTGTGCCATAATGCAAAGCTTTATTTACATGCACTTGGCAGCAAGAAGAATTTTTAATCTTTGTGCATGTTGATTATCAACTCCCTGCTTTAAAGTCAAACTATATGCAACCAGGCTCCTCGATTGTTAGCCTGAATTTAATGTGCTACTCACGCAAGTGGGCTTTACTTGTGTTATAAACACTGGTCTGAAGTGCAGGTTGAAGGATCCTATTTTTCCCTATGTTGCAGGATGAAACACACCTTTTATCTCATATCAAAAAGTCATAATTTTACAATGCATAACATTTTGTCAGTCAGAGTTTTTGGCAAACCAGATGGCTAACGAACACAAGGAAGAAATAAATCAGAAATATCCCCAAAGTCTTTACAAATGTACTTTTTAAAATCTTTGTACACTTGCTTGACTCGTCCTACAAACTTGTTTGCCTTTCTGGTCAGATGCTAAACTTTGTTATATTGATCAGGGGCTGTTCTGACGAAATAAAGGGCATCTCTAACTCAAGGGATACCAATTTTAGGATAGGATAGGCCTGACAGGGGAGAGTCATGCACACAAGGAAGTCCTTATATGGACATGGGATTACGTTGACGATACACTGTATGTATGAAACAAAATGAATGCACTGACCTAAACATTAATCTGTATCTGGATATGTTGAGATATGAACATACACAACCGTCGGACTGTGATCAGGAGAACAATGTTCCCGCGCTGCACATCGATCGCTCTCCTTCTTTCACCTTTCTTTACCACAGACGCACAGATAATAATTTGTATTTACCCCTTGCACACACGACCACACACACAGCCTCAACACTTTTATACATTGCCTCCGATTAATTTTCTTCTCTCATTTGTTTGAATCGAGACCCTTAAGGGTGCATAGAAAGGCTGACCTTGAGACACAGAAGATTAGACACTTGAACTCCGACTGAAGAGAGACGCTTCCTCCGAGTGGAGGAACCTTGTGGAGAAGCGACAGCATACTTTTCTAAGAGATTGGAAGCTCGCACTTGAGAGAAAATTAAATCTCTCCAAGGATGCTGTCGGAGCATTGAGAAAAGATTGGCGTTTTGTATGTACACTGAACGGGCTCGGTTCGCTCAGTTTTTCGATTTTTACATGTTTTTGTTTGTGAGTAGATTCATTAATACAACATTTTAGATGTTCTAAAGGTGGTGAAACTCACCCTGGAAGGCTGAGCAGAAGATTTTTTGTGTGAGAAAAAAAGTTTCAAATTGAATATTTGTTTGATAAAGAGGTTTCTAAACCAAACTTGGGATTCAAAAAAATTAATTGATATGTATGTAGACCAAAGTCAGAAGAATGTCCAATCAGTTCTTCCGACTGATTCTCCAATTGTTACCATCTAGGTCGTTACCTTGTCTTTTATGTCTATTTTCAACTATTTCTCAGAAAGCAGCTCTTTTGATCTCCCCATGAATTGTGCACAGGCTTAAACTCATGGAGCCTTTAAAGAAGACGTATGAGCATCTCATTTAAGGAAAATGGTTGATATTTATCGCTCATTTCTTCACAAGTTTTCAAGGATCCAACAGGATAATTTCCAGCAAGGATCTACAAATATTAATGTGAAAGAATCAATGATCGGAGGACTTTCTTTAGAAGATATGCTCAATGACAAAGCCTTCCTTCTTTAATTAGGGTCACGAAGAAGCTGACAGTTGCAAGTTTATTGAATACTGTTATAAAGACTCAAATTTAACATTTTACCATCACCATCTTGTCGCGTTTTTTTGCACAACGGTATGCACTGTTTTGCCTGCTCTTATATTGCAGTAATAGCGACATGTCAAAATTAGTTTTCCATTTTACTTCAAATGGAATCATGATTTTTTTCTATGAATCAGATCATTTGTTGAAGGATTTCTTAAACTAGAAGCTGGGACCTTAAAGTCATTGGAAACTGACAGCTGACATTGTAAATCAAAAGTAAAGTGGGGTTTTCTCTTTGTTTTCACAACTGATAAATGTGCCCCCTACTGGCTAAGATAAGGAATGTTTCTTTAAGCCGATGGATGCTCATTCCACCTCTACTTCGAAGTATTTTCCTGTTACTTCTTTCAGAAAAGTCAACTGCAATCTATGTTTTTTTTTCTATTGTGGTTGTCATGTTTGTAGTGTGATGAAGGCCCACGCGCACTGAAGCCACCAGCAGTAACTTCAGAATAATCATGAAGGCTTGACATTTTCACAAGTTCCATTAACAAAGGTTAAGAGACTACTAAATGCTTTAAAAAAAGTGGTTTATTAACTTATTTTCAGGCTTCTTTCCCGTTGTAGGCCCTGACCTCTCTGCATCTTGTAATAATGACTTCCAGTTTTCATTCAGCACTTTGTGCGGGACTGAATTGTTAACGAGAACTTTCAGAGAGAGTCAAGGTTTTTTTGTTCCCACTTTTAATGGACTAACAAAGCAGACTCAGGCAAAGACAATTGATTTAGACTGACACAAACACACATGGGGACGAACACACACTCGCACACACACACACACACACACACACACACACACTCACTGGCGTAAAGATGAAAGAATCAATGATTGAAAACTTTCTCCGAAACCACAGGTTGCATCGCAGAGGGAACAGAGGGATGAAAGGCGAGGAGAAGTGCGAATGAAAGAGAGAGGTAGAGCGGCAGGGTGACTGACTGACAGAGCAGATCGCATGCCAAGCCACTGTCACTGGCACTTAAAGGGCAGACACACATATGCACAAACACACACACACGTACAAATTGTGGAGTTGCATCTCTCAGCTCTAAATAGATTCACCTGCTGCAGCGTGTTCCAAGCAAAAGTCAAATAGTTATGAAATTTGTGCTAAATTTATCAACTATTTGAAGACAATGTATAGATTCAGCTTTCTTAAACACACACACTCTAAATTACTAGATTAGGCAGGTTAATGCACACAAACACACAAATGATTGACTAACACTGTTTTGTCGAAAGTTTCCTCTCCATCCCGCCACTTTGTCTCTCTACCTGTCTCGTTACCGCAACGCCCAGGGCCTGTCAGAAACACACAACGGTGCAAAAGATGATTTGAACGTGTATGTGCGCACACATATACACAAACACATTCGCACACACACACACACACACACTAATTCATGGTGGGCGACAGTGTACAAGTGACGGCTGGTGCCCACATCAGAATGCAGGTTGGAGGTTTGACATTCCTGGAGGCTGTGTCCGTCTAGCCAGTTAGGGGGAGGACAGCCAATAACACACACACACACACACACACACACGTGTGTGTGTGCTCATAGGTGTGGTCCTGTATGTGTTTTTCCTTGATGCTTGTCTCTGTGCGTCCATGTGTGTGTGTGTGTGTGTGTGTGTCTGTGTGTGTGTGTGTGTGTGTGTGTGTGTGTGTGTGTGTGTGTGTGTGTGTGTGTGTGTGTGCGTGTGTGTGTCCTATAACAGTAATGAAGGCAGTCTGAGAGATTATCACAGTTGGGTGCTTGCAGACCTCAAGGTTAAAGGAGCACAAAGGCTCAGCAGAAACAGTGTGTGTGTGTGTGACGGTGTGCATGCCTTTGTAAATACGTGTGTGTGTGTGTGTGTGTGTGTGTGTGTGTGTATAAGATGCATAATGATTGATTGGTAAGATCTTGAGAGAGAGAGGTAGAAATGATTAAAAGCAAGAGAGAGACAGGTAATTGGCAGGGTTCAGGATTTATATTAATGGTTAAAACATTTCATCTAAAAATCAATCAATTCCACATATTCAGTCTGGGCCAGATTTTAAAGGAATAATTCGACATTTTGGGGTTTGACTAGTTCAGGATTTTTTTCAAATGTTACTTCAAGCCACAGTCAACTATACTTCGAATGAACAGCTCTTTTTTCGTGTGCTCTTTGAGTTGATTTTATAAGCTGGCAGGGTTACAAGATAACAATAAACTTTGGTGGTGAGTTTTTGTTTTTTTTTTTCAGAAGGAGTACTATAGTAGTTTTGAGTATGACATATTTTTTTAAGGTGAAGCTATTTCAATTCCCACTTCAGCCTGTCGTTGTGTACCTACACAGATCAATAATTCCCTGCTTGGTCTGTAAACTTGAAGCTCTTCTGCATATTTCCATTTTAGCAGCTTTGATTTTAAACTTTGGGAAAAAGATTATGTTATCTCAAAATATTTTGCAAAAAAAAAAAAAAAAGGCAAAAACGGTACAAAACTTTGCAGGGGGAATTTATTCTGGTTTCTAATGGTGTGTCTTGAAGATGTTTTTATTAAAAGTTTAGAAATCTGAAGACTGTTTCTTTAAATATTCTGGCAATGTCTTTCTTTTGCACCTCTAGGAGTATTAGCGTGTGAAACCCAATTATTATATGCACGTTTTTTAAAATCATTTTGTAGTATTTTGTAAAAGTGTTCTTGTTTAACATGTTTTAAAGCCCGAAGGATTGAACTTAAACTTTCTCATTTAGTATGATAGCGTCCCTAGAGCTAAAGGAAAAGGACACTTTTTATGGTTTGGGAGAAGTGCTTGAAGTGTTTCCTTTAGTGTTTACGACTGTTTAGTCAACCTTGCCAAACGGCCTCTGAAGTTTTTAATGTCGCTCATTCAATTAAAGTTGGAGGGAGAGCTGAACCTGAGGGGGCAATAAGTCACATATTGTTATTATCCTGCCCTGCTAATTACTGAAGCAATGAACTTTAATTAATATCTGAGCTCCATGTCCTCGTGTGTGTGTTTAAGCATGCAAATGTGTCTGTGTGTGTGTGTGGCCGACTCTCCTTTATCTCCAGCCATCTCTCTTCAACACACGTACATACACACACTTATACACACACGAGGCGGAGGCTGACATTTCCCAGAGTCTTAGGTCACGTGAAGAACGCTGACACAGTGAACCCAGGGAGGCTAGCAGTGCTGTTAGCATTAGCATAATTATCTTTGTTATCAGCAGCATTAAAGACCAGTCCAACCACAGAAATGACAACGACCACACAAACATAGCTCTGTGATTATTTCATGATCATATTCAAGTCTTAGCCATAATACAAGATACATGTTGTAAGAAGTCAAAGAAAAACTTTGTACCATTCTAAATAATGATTTTTTTTATGACAAATTTTGGCAAATTAACAGAAAATACATTAAACACAACGAAAGTGCCAATTGACTATACCTTAGCATTTATGTTAACTTTAATGCGTGTGTGAGTGTGTTTTTCTCTCCAAACATTTGAGGTTTCTATTAATTTATTTAGGTGTTTTCTTAAAAGCTGTGAGAATGCCTGGAAGGGTTTTTAATTTTGCTACAATGTCTGATGGCCAATACATTTTGGATAGTTAATGTAGTAAACTGAAGCACTACAATCCTTCCTGCATGCAATTTTGACTGAGACAGCTAAATTCTAAAGCCATGCATACATTGCCTACATGAACCAGGATGCATTGCATGCAAGCAAGCAGCTACAGCTTTAACCTACCTATGCTGCCTTCATGTGCCCCTTGTAAATACAGAATTCACTGCAGTCTTAATTTTGAGCTTTCAAACTGCATCTATCGGCTGTAGCAAGCAGGCAAACCTTAATTATAGAGTATATTAACATTAATAACAACATTTACCTGAAGCTGCTTTTACGCTCTTCATTCTGAGAGAGACTATTGTGGTCGCAGCAAACAGAAAGCTAGACATCCAAACCAGTCTGTGTCTCTGTTAGTGTTTACATCATTTCATGTGCAAATACAACAAGATTGACAAAGGTGAAAGTTGATCAGGCATTTTAATACAGTGTGTCCAGTGGCGTCGGTGTGGTCATTAGACACACAGCTATGGATGAGTATACGTATGATTTTATCCAGGCCTCACGTGGTTGCTCCAAAGGCAGAAAAAAATTAGCTGGAAATGCAATCTAACATTTTGAGGAACCTTTTCAATAAAAATGTATTTTGTGTCTTGACAAAAAAAAAAAGAATTTAAGAAGCTGAAACACCAATTACTGCACTTTTTAAAACGGCACAATTAAAAGCAAAAGTACCACAAAGCGCAGTCAGTGTAAAAGTAAGCTGTGGCCTGTGTGTTTGTGTGTGTCTGTAATGTGTGAGTCACGCTACCTACTGGGCTTTGCCTTAAGCTAGCGGTGCCCTTCACTTCCCTTTGCCCAAAGCTTCACTACGGCCACGACTGCTGCGAGGCACACACAGAAACTCTCAGAACTAAAACAACTACCTGATGAGAACAGTGGCTTCTTGGACGTGTAGAAACACTTTGATTTTCTCCTGTCCTTGACAAGCTACTGTCTGAAAAAGAGTTCTGTTGCCTCCCGTGTACTTATTTTGACAGAAGACATCTTGGTGTCTTTTTTGTCTGATGTGAAGATTAGTCTTTAGTCTGAAAAAAAATGTTTTACATTTTTTTTACTTCTTCTTTTCTTTCACATATTCTAAAGAAATTCAAATGACAAGGCCAGGTGACCCTTTTCTCATGCTCTCCCTGGATTATTCAGCTTATATTTAACAGCATATTCATACTGTGTTCAGAGATGCTGCTATCTCTTTGATTATCCTGAATGTACAGCCATCAATGAGTGAAGAAAACTATTGGAATAGTGCTTCAATTATTCACATGGATCCATGTTTGAGGAGTAGACTAGGGGTTGGAATAAATAGGTTACGTTTTCGACCACACCCACATTTATTTAAATATATGCACAACTTTCAGCTTTCAGAAAACCAACACAAAATCTCCCAATACAGTTTTTAAAAATCAAGAAATGGGCTATTTACACTTAAAAGTGTACTGGTTTTACTTTGCTCCAAACATGTTTCTTGCTGCTGTAGAAATGGGCGTTTTAATATGGGACCTGGTAGATGGTTTTTACAGCCTGAAGTGGACACTCGAGGAACTGATTTGTTTCGTTCAACTTTAGCCTCGGCTTCATTTCTCAGCACTGAAAGTTGTTTGGTCTCACAGTCCTTTAAAAGCCATTTTAAATAATTCACCTTGATCAAAACAACATTTTTTTATAAATATGACTGACATGGATGAGCTATCCCAAGCGGGTTTGAAGAACCTTCAAGTTGTGGGACTGTAACTTTAAAAAGGCGATGTTACAGACGGTTGATAAACACAGTAAAACATTCAGATTTTGGAGCTTCCCCTCTCTCCCCTTCTTCCTCCCCCCTTATCTTTCATCCTTTCCTGTCATTAGCCTCCCTATGATTTTTTTTCCCCTTTCTCCACATCCTTTCCCTCCCACCACTGCATTTCTCCCTCCCTCTGTCTTTTTGTCTCTCTCTGTGATCGTTTCATGTGTGCTGATCTCACCTTGTGTGTTTGAAGCCCAAAGAGCAGCGGCGGGCGATTCTGGATCACACTACTAAGGACCCCCACACATCTGAGAGAAAGAGAAAGAAAGAAAGAAAGAAAGAAAGATAGATAGATAGATAGATAGATAGATAGATAGATAGATAGATAGATAGATAGATAGATAGATAGATAGATAGATAGATAGATAGATAGATAGATAGATAGATAGATAGATAGATAGATAGACACAGAAGGTATAAATGAGCCTTTCATGTTGGTCTTTAATACCACTCATCTGCAGATGTCACCAGTTGGTCTTGCCAACCACACACACACGAACACACACAGTGCTCTCTCAATCACCTTGCCACAGGCTGTGTCCTCCTGCTTGAAGCCGGCACTGTCTGCGAGTATATTGAGTCGGTTCAATCAATGGTAAATTGTGTGTCTGTGTGTGGCAAATGTATGCCTATCTCCCCACCCCTCAAAAACCTTAGATTGTATAGAAAGAAAAGCATGTGGCAACTGTTTCCCAAACAAACAATAAGACTTAAAACTCAGACGGGACATAACTTTTTGCGTATGGTTATATGTCACATTTTGTGAAACATACTCACACGACCAAAGCTTGGACAGTATCTTTCCATATCTTTGCGGATGCAGCTGTAGTTCGTTCCTACACCTGCCCCTGACATTTGACCCAGGAAGTAAAAGTTGTTTCACCCCTTGTCTGACTCTGAACAGGAAGTGTTTTTGTAGACGTTTTCAGTCGATGGATCAGGCTTACAAATAAAATCCTCAAGTTGGTCTGGGTCAATGACCTCCTTTTAGTGAGTGGGTACGATACAAAACCAAACGGTAAGATATGATGTCATTCATAACATTATTATCCAAGTAACATTTTATTCCTTTTGCACCTGTGCACACCCTTAGGACTTTAACGTACTTAGCATAAAGTGTAACTGAGCTTTCTGGGTTTGCCTCAATGAATATACTTAACGCTACAAAGAGGTGTGACTTCTGCAGATTACAGCTTCATGTGTGTAAGTTGATAGCTTGGGATGGGACAAATTATGGCTATCCCTCCCCTATTCAATACTTCTTATTGACCCAGAGCTTTTGCTTGATGCAATGACTAACAACGGTTATTGTCACTATGAGGCAAGCACTACTGTCCTGGATACATCCTGAACTTAATCTGAACTGTCCAAATAGAACAATGCCACCATTAAAACACTGTTTTGCATGACTCATGGGACGCACTATGAGGCGAGCAGGTTTTTAAGACAGCCCTTGTGTTTCCTGTACAGAAATGACAAGACTTGACTTATAGCCTTTAATCGGTGTGATTCCTGCGTGCATGCATGTGAGTAGGTGTGGTGTGCAGTCTTATAGTTTGATAAACATCAGGAAGAGTAAATCTGTCAGCACCCATTATACACATCTGTTGTGAGGAAATCACCAGGTCAGTGTGTCAATACCATGCAGTTCTTAACCGGCACTCCAAATGGAAGAGAAAAAAAACACTTAGGACCTGACATTTTAGCGTTTTTAAAAAGAACACTCTCAATCCACTCATTTGATATTTGTACCAGAATCCAAAAATGTCCATTCTGCTCAAAGCTTAGAAAAAATGGAATTATGATAATTAACCAAAGAATAAACAGAGTGCAGCTTTTCTGAACAGACCAACTGGCCACGCACCAGCAGTTTCCTTTCCAATTAAGCAATGACGCACAGGATCTTCCTTGAATAAAACTAAATGGAAAATGGGCAAGCCTCTGTTGAGCTGTGACACATGCTTTACAAAATAAACTGTTGTGACGTTTCTTCCAGGCTTTAGAGACAAAAATGGACAGAGTGTAAACATTGAAATTAAACTACGGTTCCATCTCGTCATCACGTTTCATTTTAAAGTCTGGCTGTAGATCCAAAGAGTTGTTTGTGGTAATGTGTTTGTATGCTTTATCATAGCTATTACTGCTGAAATAAAGTCATGCCGCTCACCTTGCCCCTTTGGACATTTATAAAGCTGTTATTGTGGAAAACTTCACAGGCATTAGGTAATCATTTTAGACTCCACTAAAACACAGTTCATCTGTGTGAATGACTGCTGGGGTGTTTGAAGCTGTAGCCCCCCTGCGTTTGTGTCTTTGTCTGTCTGTTTTTGTAGGTCGGTATGCTTTCACTTTGGGCCAAAATTTGCACCACAAATACCTTCACTGTGTTTCCTGTGGAAACATCCCCATGCAGGGTGTCTTTTTTAAACTGCAGGTCCAAAAGGTGAGGGTAGAGTCGTTTCACATTGTTTTTTCAGCAGAGGTACAAAGAACGGTGCAGCACTGCCCTTCACGCCCAGGAAGCGGGCACAGATTCCTCCCCATGTGGAAAACGAGATTTTTAGTGTACATGAAAGTAGCAGCATTGGTAGCATATGAAAATAACTCCAGTAATCTTTTTTTTTTGTAATTAAGAAATGCAAATCTGTTGACTTCAACTAAAGAATGTATTTTACAAAAAAAGTAAACAAAGACATTCGGTGTAAATTGTGAGCTATCAGGAGGATGGCAGGGTGTAGTGTAGGCGTCAAGATGGACCAGGCTGCTTTTGATGATGCTTGATTTTTCCCTGACCAATAAGCCGGCATCTTTCTGGCCGTTTGCAAGTCAGTGATCGTCCTTGTTGTGTTGCTTGTTGGTCCGACTGTGTTCGTAAAGGCCTTTAAACCTGAAAGTCTGGTGGCAGTGTGTGTGCTTTCCTTTGCATTCGATTGACCAGCGGTTTTGTGTGTGCATTAGGCGTTTATAGGATAACATTCTCCCACTGAGTCTGTGTTTGATGTCCGATTGATCTGAAAAAGCCTGATTACCCTCCATGCATCTTAGAAACGACCAGGTGAACTCAAATATGTGTTTGTATCTCACGTATTTTGAGGCGCACAGCTGGAGCAGATCAGCTTGTGTCTTTGTCCATAAAGGACTCCATGAAGGGCATTTCAGTTTTTACGATGGAGTGGATTGAAAAAATGGCATCAAGTTTACATCAGGAAGAATACAAAAGCTATTCAGGTCTTACTTTGTGAAAAGTAAATCTGTCTTCTAACTTTGTCAATAGAACAATCGTCACCCTTCCTGACTGTGCTTCCCCTCCATCAGACTTCAATCCTCTGTCTCGAATACCCTCCATATATGTCCCTCACCTCTCTTTACTGCTCTAACTCTCATCTTACTTGCTGTTAAACGTTAGATGGCTAGCAGCTGGTCCTTTCTCCTTCTTTAACCTCTGCCACCATCAGCCTGTGTGTGTGTGTGTGTCTGAAGTCCGGCGGTATGGGCTACATGCCAAGAAGCATGATAAGATAAGGACACGTAGAGTTCACTGTTTTTTATTTTAACCCTCAAGACTTAGAATTTTGGAATACTTCATTTTGGAGGATGGGTTTTTTTAGTGTCAACAGACAAACAGGCGAAAGGTTAATCCTGGGATAAAAGCAGACTGCATTGCTGGTTAAATCAGCAGCACAAGTATCAGTCAGTTAGTCGGCAGTCTTTTCGTCTTTGGCACATGCTAACAGCAGTGAAGCAGTGGCGGAGCAGCCGATGGAGCAGAAAAACACTGAGCTTTTCTTCTGCTTGTCTGATCAGCAGGGTGGCACTGAGGCACCTGGAAGGACTCCAAAGGAAACACACACACACACACACACACACACACACACACACACATGCTCGATGTCCACTAGGATGAGTGGCTAATGTGTAATGAAGAAGAAAAGACACATCTGCACATAGCTGCTGTGTGAGACAGACAAAGAGGCAGCAAGTGGGACTAATAAAGGTGCAGCTGGAGCTGCAGGAGACAAAATGACAAACATCTCGGCCCTATAAGCACGAGACGACAACAAACTCTAAGATTTTGGTTTTAATTTAGCTTATATGACTTTCTGGTTTACATTTCTGGTATTTCTTGGCCAAATTCTTTAAAATATTTGTTTTTTTAAAACCTCTTGTTTTAGACACTTTTTATAACGATGCAGCTTCTTGGTTACTTCCAATTGTTAAATGTTCTTTGTGTCCTCCATTAGTCATCTAAAAGGGTTTAAAAGGTATCACAAAAAGTGCGGAGAAATCTGGAGAAAATGCAGCTCTGTGTAATTTCTTAAAAGCAGGCTGCCTCCTCTCTGCATCACGCACACACTTTTAGTATAAACCATAAGGAATTAGGAGCCAGACAAAAGACTGAAGCAAATCCACAAAAACATAATGTCAGATTACACATGTACCAATTTGGGGAAACTCATAAAATCAAACATAAGATTATGAAGAACAGATTTGAAAGATTTAATGGAAAGATGTGCGGAGACAGAGGCAGAAAGAGAAAGAGGGGATAATAAAAGAAAGACATCTGTAGCTGTTGTAAGGACATGGATTTACTGTCTTAATTCAGTTACATCTCTCCCAAGAGGACCAAAGGATTAGATATGGTCATTTCATCAGACGGGGGGAGAGGATGGGTAGAGGATTAAGAAAAAGATTCACTGAGGACAGAGGAAAAAATAGATGATAAGGAACAAGGGATTGAGGGATAGACGCGAGGAGGAGACTGGAAATCATTTTTGGCTCTTTGCTTTTATGGAATTGAACTAAATCTTTACAATCAGGGACAATTTAGGAGTTATATATGCAGAGCTTTTTACCAACAAGGAGCGACTTTACAACTCAATCCCAAAATCAAATCGACCTCATTTGTCTTTTTTTTCCAAGAACCACTGGCGCTCGAAACCTGCGAGGACCCAAATGGCCCTAGGAATTGTGGGAAGGGAGAACACATGAAAAAGCATGAGGCTTCCTTCCAGCCGGGGTCACTGCCACACCAGCTGTCTCCACACAGGGGACCGCGACACACACACACAAAAGCACACACACACTGCTGATAGATGCATATAAACTCCCCGACGTTCATATTTGATTCATATTTGTTATGATATAGAAATGGTCCTTCAGTGTTTATATTGATATTTGTTCTTATTGTGATTTCCTGAAGTATTCTTGTAATGGTTTAATATCACTAGACTCTGCACAGCCTTTAAGATCATTAAAGGTCACATAAATCAAAGAACAATGGTACAAGATGCCAAATGATTAAGTTGTGAATTCATGTGAAAAAATCAAAATGAGTGCAGTTTTATATCAAATGTTGCATTAACTCAAATCCCGAGGAGAAACATGAAAAGTCATATTTATATGTTTCTCATTCTTAACAAGTTATTTAAATGATGTTCATTTTGACCGATATATTACTGTCATTTTTTGTTCTTCTTGAAGGCATTTCTTTAAATATTTCAAGGATTTTTCAAACATTTGTCTTTTATTGGGTAAAGACAGCAAACTGTGATGAGTGACAAAAAAGTCCTATCTTAAGCGTGACATGAAATGATGGCCAATCATATGTAGGGTTCTTGTCATAACCAGATACATTACCTTATAGAGCTACATACTTACTACATTTCTTTCAGGGTATATTCGAGTTTATAACCTTAGAGCAGCTCGTCAAAGGCACATGTCAAGTGAGTGAAAGTGACTCCCCGCTCCGCTTTCTAGACTTTTTTGAGACTTTAAAAGGTAGAAAAATAGTGTAAAAGAAAATAAAACCAGGAGCAAAAAAGAGACCAAAAAGAGAGAGCGAGAGACAGTAGAGAAGGAGGAGAGAGGCCAAGGCTCAGCAGCCTCAGACATATGGCTGTCTCCTTCTTGATTACACTTCAGCTGGCTGGAAGATTACCAGCTCTGTGTGTGTGTGTGTGAGTGTGTGTGTGTGTGTGTGTGTGTTTTCCTCTACATATGCTTTTGTAAGCGTGCGTGTGTGTGTGTGTGGGTGTGTGTGTGTGTGTTTTCCTCTACATATGCTTTTGTAAGCGTGTGTGTGTGTGTGTGTGTGTGTGTGTGTGTGTGTGTGTGCTTGCAGTATGTGTGGGTTTTCGGAGCTCACAATGACGCTTGGTAAAGATTACATGAAACAACTTAACTTCTGTGTGTTTGAGGCTCTTTACAAGACTATAAGGCACTTCTGAAGTGTGTTGGTGCGTTTGCGTGTGTGAGTGTGTTTGTGTGTCTTAAGAAGTCAGGGCCAGATTATTAGACGGGGCACTATATTCTTTTCTCGAGTGCATGATTAAGTGTGCGCTCACACTTCCTCAGCTGGTCTTGGGTGGATTACTGGCATATTGAGTGCAGAGTGTGCGCGACTTAACACCAAGATTACTCCAAGTCAAGTAGATTGAGCCCTCGGGTCACAGAGACGATGACAAGCGAGATCAGATAGCTTCTGGTCTTCTTTAATCTCACACACTTCTACTGACAGTGTGTAAAAGTGTGTGTGTGCATGTTTGTGTTTTCTTTATACTTGTGGTTCTTGAAACGTGTGTGTGTGTGTGTGTGTGTGTGTGTGTGTGTGTGTGTGTGTGTGTGTGTGTGTGTGTGTGTGTGTGTGTGTGTGTGTGTGTGTGTGTGTGTGTGTGTGTGTGTGTGTGTGTGTGTCTGTGTGTGTCTGTGTGTGTGGTCTCATCTGCCCAAGCTTTTCTTGGAGGGAAACAAGTCCATATGCTACAAGAAGGCAGCCTGTGACCTCACACCAGGACCACGCCGTAGTCTGCCACTATCTGCAAGGAGGGCGAGAGACATAGACTGACAGTGGAGGAGAGAGAGAGAGAGAGAGAGAGAAAGGAAATGGGATGGTGGGCAGAAAGATGGAGAACAGAGGGATTTAGCAAGAGATGCCAAGACAGAGGGAGCTAACAGTGGATACTGACTAACACTGAGTATCTATTAAAAGAAGTTTTGTAACCTGGATTTGGATTCAGCTCTGTGGCTTGAGCTGTCCATGGTGCTGATCTCAAGGAGCCAACGCCAATGTTCCCGAAGGAATGTGCCCTCGCATTTCTGCAGATTAGTGATCAAGAATAGTTTAACCCGCTCCCTTTACTTACTGGTGGTCGTTCTCTATGTTAATGTGTAAAATAATGTGAGCAGACTGTGGGACCAGGGTTTATCTCCAACTCTGTCGAATGTAAGTTTGTGTGTGTGGCACGATCACAACGAACAAAACAGAGGTATTAAATCCAGATAGACACTAATGGGTCAAGGTTTCTTTTGTTGTTTGTTTTTCAAGCGTGCAAAAACATCAATCAAATCCCATTACAGCTGACGTCTAAGGAAGCGCTGTCTCGCTGAAGACACACACAGCCCGAGGGCGAAGGAAGAAGAATAACAAGCAGAAATGACTGTGTGATAGTCTGCTTATCCCATTCCACGCATCTAAGATATTTTAATTATCCACATCTTTATAAATACTCTATATGACTACATACATATCAGTGTGTGTGTGTGTGTGTGTGTGTGTGTGTGTGTGTGTATCCATACCATTACTCCTTCACTGCACTCGTATAGCCAGTGGCCGTGTTGTGGCTGAGAACGCTGTGCTGTCTAACTTACTTTAATCAAATCGCTGACGTTTTATTATGAATACTGTATTCATCCAGTAATTAATTAAATAAATCTGCTGATACATCTACCTACCCTGTATGTAAAGGCAAACCCATTACTATAATATGCATTATGTAAACAATCAGTGTACAGTACAGTACAGTATTATTCCTAAATCAGCTGAGAAAAGTGGCTGTAAAGGATTTTTACCTAAACAGATATTTAAACTATGAAATCTGTAAATGCCCCCCGGGGACAAATACAGTTTTACTGAATTGAATTGATAAAGAAAAAAGTGAAGTGCACGTGGCCTGTTGATATTTTTTAATTTTGCAAAAGTGTGGCTTACTAAAATGTATTTCTAAATATTTGTGGATGATGGCCAAGCTATTATCTGCTGATCAGAAAAAAATGAGTTGGCTTTAGTTGTTGTTGTTGTTGTTGTTGTTGTTGCTCCTCTTATGGCGTTTATTGGCTTTACATCTTTCACTTATCCTTGATAAATGTACGATGACATCAAATACCCGACTGAACTTGATCACAGCTTTTTAATCAATAATGGAAACAACACACCCACCGACCACCACAGCTGTGTCGCTCATAAAAACATGATGATCCCTGATAGTCAGGGGCTGACTTGTCCTGCACAGCTCCCCTGACTCATTTAACCCCTCCAGGCCACTGATCTTAGGCTCTGATTTGACATACATACTCCATGACATCGTCTGCATATAAAGATACCCAGCATAAACTTTCATGTGGCTTTTAAAGGACTTTGGACTGGACGTGAGTGCTGTTTGTGTGTTTTCAGGGCCGTAGAGAGGAAAAAGCTCAAGCATGAGTGCTGCCTGTGTGTGTTGCCATGAAATCTTTGGTAAAATATTTGCACAGCGGCCACTGTGGACGAGCGAGATAACCTCAGAGCTTGAATTCGATCCCCTCACGCACTGAAAACAATGGCTCCGCTCTCTCTCTCTCTCTCTCTCTCTCTCTCTCTCTCGCTTCCTCTGACCCTCTCCCTCTTTCACTCTCTAATATATTCATTTTTATAAACTCCTACTGTGTGCTTTTCTCAGCTCACCACCCATGATGACCAATCATCTATTATTAGACACATTGAGCTGATCACTGCATGTGTGTCCATCAGATGTGAAACTCTGGCTGTCTTGTTCGACTTGCAGAACAGCGTGTCTTCTGGTGTGTTCGTCGATAAAGCCGAGGGAGACGTAAGACAGAGACAGAGGGAAAGACAGGGACAAAGGAGAAAAGAAAAAAGATAGAAAGAGAAAAGGAAAGATTTCTGGATGATGGGAGGAAAGGTAAAGGTGGATTTGAAGAGTGGATGGAGGGATTGGGCGAAGGGAGAGGACTCTTGGCAGAGCACAGTGATAATCCTCTGCCTGTGTGAATGATTAGCATATATGCTAAACACTTCAATTCTATCAGCTAACACTGAAATGCTGAGATAACTAACACAGTACGTGCTTCGCTCTCCACCTCTGTCTCTATTGCTTTCTGTCTCCTGTCATTTGCCCTTCTTGTTACTTTTGTACTTCTGTCCTTTCATCCTTACCTTCTCTCTTATGTCCTACTTGTCAGACAGGTGGGGGTTTTATCCTTGTGTCTTTTCACTTTCCCCCAAAGACACCAGGCTCTCTTTTAAAAACCAATATCCTTCACTCACTCTTCGTATCTGTCTTGATCTTATTTTCTTTAATTCATCCTTCAAAAACCAGCTGGAAATCCCAACAGATAGCAGCATAGAGCGCAAACCATTAAAATAGCCCAAAAAAAAAAAACACATGAGAATCTGTTGTGGATATGGTTTATCAAGTTCAGGTCAATGGAGTACATCTACCAATGGTACACAAGTAACACAGCTCTTGCTCTCAACTTAATCAGTAGTAGGATCAACGTTAATGGCCAATCAGGTACAGTGGGGTGGGATTTGGCAACACTGGAATTAATCTATTGATGTCCTGTTAGCATATTATGCTAGAAAGGCTTTTTCTAGGTATATTTGCAGTCCATTTTATTTGCATTTAAGACCAATCAACTAGGAAGTGATTAATCTCCCTATCCCCTTCTTGAATGTCGCAGTTCTTCGCTCTCTGTTACTTTGGCTTCTACTTGATAACAGACTTCCCCACACGACGTGATTGTGCAGAGTCCCAACTAAAACTTTTTATCCAGAGTGAAAGGCAAAGTACACTTTAATAAGGTCTAAATTCACAAGCTGTTTATTTTCTTTCATATTCAAACTTAAAGAAGCTTTGAAACAAATTTTTCAAGGCTTTTTCAACAAAGGATGATTTTGCATCTTCGCTCTCAAAACACAACCAACATCCTTGTTATTAACAATTGCTGATAATGTGACTGAACACACATGTATACCTTTACACACACACACACACCTCTCTGAGGTGTGAGGGTTGTCGATGACACACTAGCCGTGTTTGTGCAGAGAGCTAGTGAAACACATTGGTGCTCTTCAGATTCCATTCAAATGCAAAACACTCGCACACACTCG
This sequence comes from Symphodus melops, assembly GCF_947650265.1. Classification (NCBI taxonomy): domain Eukaryota; kingdom Metazoa; phylum Chordata; class Actinopteri; order Labriformes; family Labridae; genus Symphodus; species Symphodus melops. The sequence goes on from NC_136713.1 coordinate 9,372,168, forward strand.
CACAAACACATACTTACGCGTACAGTACTCGTCCCTGCCCACACACTCAACTCATTAGCACACACTTGTGATTTGTACGGCTGTGTTTAACGGCACAGAGAGAGGAGGTCACATGTACACGTGAAATTAGAGATTTAAAAAAGTGTACTCTGCAGTTATTGTAACAAGTGTTTATTTAATGTTCTTTACTTAATATAGCTTAAAAAGTGTCAAAACAGCAAACAATTAAAACAAAGGTCAAATATAATGAAAGCTTGAAATATGTAGACGATACATGAAGTTTTAATTGCTGAGATGTCGTTTTTAAACGCATATCCCTTTAGCTGATAATGTAAGATTGATTGTATTGATTGATAGTTTGTGGTTAATATGACAGTTTTACCTGGAACAGCATATTTTCTAAAGGTAGATTTTTAAATCAAAATACTTCCAAACCTCACTGCTCCTATACGAGACCGTTCTCTCCACTTGTTTACATCCGGGTAGCAGAGCAGCGAGAGCAGGTTTATTAACCAGAGCTACAGTCGGCTAATGCATCAGCTTTAAGCACGAAAAGCAATGAATCCTGGATCATGTAGTTGCTGCTGGCACTGCTATGGCACTGTTTAGTCATCCAAGCTCACACATATATATTGATCCAGTTTTCTATTTTTTTCCCTCAAAAAATCTGATTGGACAATGACGATGTGGAAAACAAAAGGTTGCCCTTTTTAGTTTCTTCTTGAGTTTCTTTCTTTTTTTTTTTTTTCATTTTCCTGCCTTTGTTCACTGCCACTTCTCACAAAAAACATCATCAGATTGTAATTTATAATGCATATTTCGGATTTAAATATTCAGTGTATGCAGAAGTTAAAATGGACACCAAATTGGCAAACTTCACCTTTACCAAACCTATTGCATTATAAAACATCAGACAGCTTTAAAGCTCACAAATTTTTGCTGCATTTATTTTTAGTTGAGCTCCAAATTCTTCTATCACAGATGAATATCAGCTTTTTCTTTCTTCTGTCCTCCCTTTCTTTCTTTTCTATCTTTGCCAGCATCTGTTTGTCTTCAGTGCTGAAGCGTGCGGCCTCCCAGCGCTCCTGGCCTTCCAGGCTGACACTTCCCTCCCATCTTTTATTCAGCTGTTGCCCAGCCCAGGGCTCCTCCAGACGGGCCGTGCCTTCAGGCAAGCCCCGGGCTTTGACGCCCAACAAGGCCTCTTGGGCTGGAGCTCTGCACTCCAGCCCTGCCCCCCTTGAACCACACACTTTCACACCCGTTCACAAATAGATGCATAACACCCATTCACATAAACATGCAGCAACGCTTCAGGGGAGTATCCGGAGGGCCGTTCATACTGGTCACGTCACCCTTTGTTTTTATTCATAAAACTAGTTATTCATTTATTGTTTCTCTTTTATTTATTTCCTCACTGGAGACAAGGAAGATTTTTTATGACAGTGTAGAAGATTTGGAAGAACAGCAACTCCAGCTGGACGAAGGAGATCTGAGCATGTGTGTGATACCTTGCAGCTTGCAGAAGTAGTGAACACAGAGGGTCTATTTCAGGTTAAAGCATAGTGAGGGGGTCAAAGTGTGGGTTTCAGTTCAGTCAGGTTGTTGACCAGTTAGAACAGGTCCATTGCACAGACAACAGAAATAATGAAGTAGAGATTTCCTCAGTAAGATTAAACAGTGGCTCGAAAAGGCCCTGAGTAAACTTGCATTTTGTACGTTGATTGCAAGCATTCAGTCATTTTTGGCTGTGTCATTGCACACAGAAGAATGTAGGAGCAACAGCATGGTAGGATGTAAACTACAAGATCTGAAACTAAAATGAAAGTTTCCATTATTTTTTGTGATTTTAACAAAAGAGGACATCCTCTGCAAAACAAACCAACTTTGCAAAGACAACCACTGAATAAACCATTTTCAGAGAAAACATCTGTTTATTTAGATGAACATCTGTAGCTGCAGGATGTCTTGAAATTCTACAAGTGTATCTCCTCAAACCAAAACATACGAGGCAATTTAAACTAATAAAAACACTAAATTGAAAGAGTTTAATGCCAAAAATCTGTGTTTCTTCATCACTGATTGGCAGGGCTTCAAGGCTCAGGTGCTGCACATCTTTGTTTTAATTTCACAACTTAAAACAGTAAGAAAGAAGTCAGCAGCTAGAGCTTTTTAAATCTCTTATAATTGTGCAGCGTGCACGAAGTACATGAATATGAATTTAAAATAAGCATTTAATAGCTTTGCAACAAACGGCAAAATCAGGTTCGACCAGTAACATTTTTAGTCACGCACAACCCCAGCGGAAATATCAACGTGAGTGTGTCTGAAACAGGCAAGCTGCTCTAAAGCGCCTCCAAACAGGAAGACTTCAGCCGCGGTGTTGAGAAATACTTCCAGGTTAACGCGAGGTCGACGGAGGGGCTGCAGGAAGTGTTAAGCTGACAGCTGCGTCCAATCCATCTTACTGTCATGACACAACAACTCTCTCACACACACACACACACACACACACACACACACACACACACACACACACACACACACACTGTCATAGTGCCTGGGGAGTGAGGAGCCTCCCGGTCTATCACATGTTTTCACTGCATGGCACAGAAACAGAGAAGAGAGGTAGACAAACAGGCTAGTGAGAAAAAGAAATGGAAAGAAAGAAGGCTGGATGAGCCAAGAAACACTAAGAGAAGAAGAGAGAAAGGATAACATACAAGTCACAAGTTTCGAGTAAAAAAAAAACATTTTTACCTTCTGCTGGGAAAGATTTCAAGATTTTTCTTCATTTGAGAAGAATGTGTGCTTATACTTTCACCTGAGTGTGTGTGTGTGTGTGTGTGTGTGTGTGTGTGTGTGTGTGTGTGTGTGTGTGTGTGTGTGTGTGTGTGTGTGTGTGTGTGTGTGTGTGTGTGTGTGTGCGTGCCTGCATCGTCTTGAGGATAGTCGCAGCTACACGACAGCCATTGTGTTCAAGCGAGCATATGGTTTGTGACACGTCTCTTTCTAGTGCCATACTGTCTGTCTATACGGCATAATGGCAGCCAAGACAGCAGTCCTTTTTACTGCGACTGAAGGCCCGTTTGAAGGAAAACATGGACGAGCATTAGTGGAAGTTTATTCCCCGGCTAACCGTTTTGGACTCCATGGACGAAGATGGTTTTTAAAAGTGGATTGGCTTTAAAGGGGGGGGGGGGGAGAGAGTTTGAGTCTCCAACTTTCTTTTTCTTGATTTCTATTTTTACTTGCTGGAACAATGTGATTCTCTACGGGGATGGGAGATCGGGGGAATAATGCCTTCCAAGAGACTTGGAAAGTCGGATAGAAAACGGAGGAAAGTTTTTCTTTCTTATTGTTGTGTGGAAGGTTTGATGGAAAACCCAGGAAATGATATTGTTTGAAAAGCAACTTACTAGATCCTTTTTGTTTGTTCTCTCCCTCAAGAAACTGTCCTCTCACCTGATTTCCTAAACACTGAGTCCTCAAAAAATGAAATCTAAAAGTTGTTCTTATTTTAAAGTCAATTCTGCATACATTCAAATCCTTAGCTTAGCTTAGCTTAGCTGGAGCACACAAATCACAATGAGAAGTAAACTGCCACACATGTGTCCTACAAGGGGAAAAGATCGGAGTGCCTTTGAGTGAAAGCACAATGAAAGCTTGAAGATGAGACCAACATTTTTAGGGAACTGTGGATGTCAAAATTTGAAAACCCAACACTGGTGTTTTATTCTATCCTTATTGAAAATATCTCAGGTAGGACACCAAAACACTACAACATATTGATCTTTACAGTGATATTATCAAAGGGTGTTTGGAACTTGGCTCCTTAAACCTTAAAAGAAAGAAAATTACACAGAAAAAAAATGTGTTTTAGGAGCAGTGTAACTCAAACTCTGGTCCAAACAAATCCAGACAAATCAGGACCGGTATCGAAACTTAAAAAGGAGTTTATACTGGCTGCTGCATTGCACTGCACTCATCATTGTTGTCAAAGAAGCCAACACTTCAACATGTTTCCTTAATGTCTGATGATAGAGTCAGGTCATTTTATAATTTAATTCAGTAGATAGCTTACAGATTGGTCCTTTACGAAACCATGTTCTCATCAACTCTACAGTAAACACTGTAAAAATAATGATGACACAGTAACTGCCAAGAAAGGAAAAAGGAAGGACATGAAAGAGATGATAAAAGACGAGGGAACGACCACGCATCGCTGAGGAATACAGAGAACAAACAAACAGGTTAATCCTCTGTAAGACGAGGAAAAAAAGAGAAGGGGATGGGGTTGGAAGTACAGAGAAACGTTGTTTGATTGCTATTCTTCTTATAAGGTGACACTCTTGACGCTGCAAAGAATGTCCCTGCAGAGCAAACAAAAGCACGCACGCTGAAATTAAATACTCCGGGGAGGCCACTGAGGATGCGAGGATGACCGACAGAAAGAGAGAGTTTGTGAAGATAACGAACCCGAGGGAGGAAAAGAGAACAGGAAGAACAAGAGAGGAAAAAGGAGAAAGACGGGATGTCAGGCAGCTCTCAGGATGGAGTGTGAGTCTTGGAGATGCTTACTCAGGCTGGATGGTTGTTTGGAGAAAGCCACCAGGGAGATTCCAGAGAGGACTAATGGAAAAGAAATGAAGAGGCGATAAGCACACTCGCCTCAAGAAGTTTGCTTTGTTGAATCACTAAACCTGCTGTGATGGGAATACACACACCATTAACACTAGCACAGGAACCTGAAGTTCTTTAATTGATTGATAACGAGGTCAAATATCGTCAAACATGCTTCTTCTGCAAATTGAAAGTCTTGTTTCTTGCTTTGCTCTTGCTATTACTGCTATGCTTCTTGATATTTTGGTAGATATATATTTAATGTGGGAAGTTTATATCGTAAGTAAAACAGACACTGGTTGCACTCAACTCATTAACATCAAAATACATGTCAGCCTCAGAGGTTGAAGACAATATTGAGAGAGAAAAAGGAAAGAGGATGGCATACACATAAGGCATCTTCCCCTGCCTTTGTGAAAGATGCTCCTCCAGTTGGAAGCTGTGCCACCTCTTGACTTCATTTTTTAGCCCTTTGTCAAGGTACAGACTCCTGCAGGGTGAAGGAGAAAGAGGAACAGTGAGCGAGAGAAGAGACGGATGAGTGGTTTTTGTTCCTCCTGCTGGGTATCAGAGAATGATTTATCATCAAAGAAAAGTGTCTGATTCAACAACTTCTTGACCCTTCAACACATGAAAACAGCCACAGCATTCACTCTTACACCGACATCAGAGAATACACACATTACCACTTTATCTTTATATTGCTTCTCTACAATCAGTTTCTGTCCCTTTCCATTAATTACTCCATCACCACCTTCATCCATCACTGCTTCCCCTCTTCTCTCTCCTCCCTTCCTTTCTTCTGAGTCCGTCCTTCTGTCTATTCCTCCATCCATCAGCTGCTACAGTGGTAGTGTTTTGACAAGGGCATGGCCATAGGTTAGCGCATACATCATTACTGTCAGCAGCCTCTTTGATCAGAGTTTTGGTCATGAGCTTGTTTGAAATATGTTGTGTTTGACAAGAAGCACCTTTGACGCGCAGGGGAAACATTTAATGCTGACATTTGAATTTTACGCTAATTGTGTTGATCGTTCTTAGATTTTCTCCCCAGTTTAAGTGCATAAATTGAGAGAAAATCAATCACAACAAGTTGTTATGATTTGAATAGAAGTTAAGTTGTATACTGTTTTATTGCTAACATGATTTCTGCTGAGCCTTTCAATTGCAAAACTGATGGATTAGCAGGGAAGGATCCAGGAGGAGGCCAGGCCACCAGTGAAATCTGATTGGCCACGCTCAAATTTTAAACTATCACTCGCTGTTTATCGTTTTAGAAGAAGATTGTAAATGTGGTGGATCAGAATTCTGAACTTTAGCCCCCCCCCCTCTATAAGTCAGTACCTCAGCTGAACCTTTGTCTTCTAAAGCTGAGGACCAGTAACTAAGCAGTCGAGAGTGACAAGCGTGGATTGACATCTTGTAGGTGGAGGAAGTTTGTCTTCAACATGTATCTAAAGTATGCTTTTAACGCGGGTATAAATCATTTATTAATGGATTGTGATTGGTTTATTTCTGACAGTACATTTACAAACCCACCAAACTCATGCAAAGTGCAAAGAGACAGAAAAAGAAGGAACTCAAGTAATTACAACCCTCTTCCGCTCAAGAGCTCTCTCTTCTTCACTCTCTCCATCCCTCCTTCACGCCCCTGCCTCACCCCTCGTCTCCTCGTGCCCTCCTTCCTCTCGTCTCCTCCCCTCCCCTCAACCCCTTCCTTCCCATCATCCATCTCACCCGTCACCTCCTTAATCTCCATCTCTCTCTCTCTCCAATCATTTCCTCTGTCACCTTTTTGCCCCTTACAGTTTTCTGAGGATGCTCTTCTGACACGCGCACACACACACACACACACGCACACACACACACACACACAAAAGCTTGCACCTGCACTATTCATATGCAAACATTCACATTATTCACAGCGTTATGCATGCATACATGGAGACAAATGCAAACACAAAAACACAACATGTATGTATGGATTATGTTTGCAAGAAAGCACACACATTTAAACACACTCCTCCACACACAAATAGGATAATGGAGGATGATTAGGAGCAAGAGGAGGGCAGCCGCGAAGACATGACCTCCTGACTCAAGTAACCACTCAGAACATGACGTTCATATGAACTACTCCAACCTTTCCACAAGGGCTTGATTGCCCTTTTGAAGAAGCTTTCTACATGTGTGTGTGTGTGTGTGTGTGTGTGTGTGTGTGTGTGTGTGTGTGTGTGTATTTGCTTGTGTGTGTGCGCAAAGGTGATGAAGAAAAGGAGAAAGACAAGAGAGGGAAAGGGAGAGAGAAGTTGTCTTCCACCCCCTCTCCTCCTCTAAGCAGAGCACAGTACTTACCAGGAATCCTTGATGGAAGCAATTGGCAAATTCAGCCTTTTTACCTGAAGAGAGCTCTTGAAGAAAAATGCAGAAATTGATTAGAAATTAAGTTTAGTGTGTGTGTGTGTGTGTGTGTGTGTGTGTGTGTGTGTGTGTGTGTGTGTGTGTGTGTGTGTGTGTGTGTGTGTGTGTGTGTGTGTGTGTGTGTGTGTGTGTTTAGGTGTGTGTGTGTGTGTGTGTGTGTGTGTGTGTGGTCTGCAGTGAGTGTCTTGACGTCACTTGGGTTGTGTGAGTAAGTTTGGTTGTGTGTTTCAGGATCTGCTAATACTGTAGTAATGTAGCAAGGGTCAATCAAATATAATGCAGTTCTCACAACTGAAGTTCTAACAAAAAATAGGACACATTTTCTTCAGTAAGATATCAAGGATAGTAAAGGGGAGAGTGTAGGGAGCCAAACAATGCAACCTTCAAGCTAGCCATTGATTCTAATTTAAATCGGCACATTATAAAAGACAGTTTGCAGAGATCATACAATAGGTTAACATCTTCCAATTCATAATTTTTACATTGTTAAGCTTAAACTATGAAAAGCCTTTCTTGTTTTCCTGATCTTAACGTTGCTTTGCTCCATATTGAGATATAGTTATTGAATTTTTTTTCTCCATATGAATTGTTTGATTTCTTTTATTTGTGAAGCATTTTGTAACTGAGCGTTTTAAAGTGCTATATAAATAAAGTTTTTCTTACTAACTAATGAAGTGTTCCTCAAAGTCGTAGTTGAAATAGTTGTAGATAATGAAGTCCACTTGTAGGAGGATGTCACAGGAGGAACTGCATTTCTAAAGTGGAGGATTTATTGTCAGGATGAATGCTTAATGTAAAACCCCAGATGTTTATTAATGTGCAGAGAGAATTTTATTATGGCACAAATGAACCCCAGCAGGACACTGGTCTATTAGAAATGCTGTAATAATAATTAGTGCTTCCACTTCAAAAATCAATGTTTTTTTATATCTAAAAAAAAAAAGATTAAATTGGTCTGCTTCTATGATCTATTAGACTCCACTCTTGGAAGCAGCAAAAACTCACATTTCCATTAGTGAGTACAAGCCACATATTGTTCAGAGCCCCAAGTAGGATGATTGACCAAAAACAACAATTTAGAAGAAAATAGAAGTACGGTAGGTTAAAAAAAAAAGTCCAAGCTAGTTTCTTCAGATTTATCACTCAACTTTATTAATATGAACTTTTCAAACATCATGCTGCCTAAAGAGCTTCACAGAGCAAAACAAGGACATCTGGACAAAGTAAAACAGGAAAAAAGATAGTGGTCATAAATAACTATGTGGGAAAAAACAAAAAACAGATAAGAAGATGGAATAAGAGAGAGGAAGATGGTGGAGACATGAATAGACGATGAAGAAGGAGTGCAGGAGGGACAAGGTGAGGCGAGGAGGGAGGAGGATGTCGGGGGAGATAGAGGAGAGATGAGAGGAGCGATAGCACGATGGACGCTTGAAGGACGCGTGTACTTCGATAACAGATACCATCGGAGAAGATGCTATCGCCAACGCTATCGCTCGTCAACACACACTGTTAATAGACAGCAAATGGACTAGTGTGTGTGTGTATCTGTGTGTGTGTTTTCTATAGGCATGTACAAAAATGCTCTTTTTTTACCTTCAGCATTTTGCTCCCCCCCCCCCCCTCTACATCTGTCTTTTTTTTCCTTTTCCAACCAGCTTTCAAACCATTATGGGGCTATTATATCATAAATGACTCATTCTGGAGAACAAGAGAGAGAGAGAGAGAGAGAGAGAGAGAAGAGGAGGGCAGAATTATCTAATTGAATGAAATCATTTCTCCAAGTTGGCAAACTGGCTCAAGTGCTATTAAGTTGTTCGCGGGCCTGCATTAGCTCCATCTCTGCGTTGCTGGTTGCAGGGTAACAAAAGGAAATTGTCACTGGCGAGATGTGTTTGGAGGCTCGTAAGGCACACACACACACACACACACACACACACACACACACACACACACACACACACACACACACACACACACACACACACACATGCAAACAAAAACACAGAAGAATCCATCAGCCAATCATGTGGACAGATGGGTCATCAGCTCTCTAATTGTGTGATTGGCTGAAATCAGAGGCAGAGGATGCACTGGACGGTTGGATGACACATTCAGTTTCCTTCCATGAAAACAGAATTTGTGTGTGTGTGCATGTGTACAAGTGAATCCAAGGGAAAGTTTCCCACAATTTAATGCTGACAATAAGGGAGAACTCAAATGTAAAAAAACAAAAAAAACAAAACATGTATAAAGTGACAGAAACCAAAAAAAAAAAGAGGTAACCGTTTCTTTTTTTTCTATCTGAGGAGATAATAGTTTTGGCTGATTGACGTGTGTGTGTGTGTGTGTGTGTGTGTGTGTGTCTGCATGTGTACTAGAGTTTTGTCCTTGCAGAGACGCGGCCAAAACACATTAGAGCACATCTGTCCACTCCATACCCACTCCTCATCCTCCTCATCCCCGTGTTGAAGAGCTCTCTCTCTCTCTCTCTCTCTCTCTCTCTCTCTCTCTCTCTCTCTCTCTCTCTCTCTCTCTCTCTCTCTCTCTCTCTCTCTATCTTCCCATAAACAAAAAAATCAAAATGAATTAATCTGTGTAATTTGTGGTTCCCTTCTCTCATAGTTGCCTGCCCTTGTTTTGAGTCATCCCCAGGACAGATAACAAGCTGTGTTACCTGCACATTTCAGAGTTACATGTCTGTGTGTGTTTTGTCCTTATGTCCTGTATATGTTTCTGTATGAGCCTTCCTGCATGACATCAGTGAGAAGCATAACCTTGTTTTAATTCAAGCTAGCACAGTATCTATATTCATCAGCAGACACTTGAAACATGCTGCGAAAGAAGTCAACTCATCAAACGTGATCTCATGTAACGATTCCCTACCCTCTCTCTTTTCTCCTCTTTCCTTTTCTGATGTTAGGGAAGAAACTAGCGTCAGATCCGCAGCAGACCAGTGCACTCCCAACACAAACCCTTTAGGTTTTCCGTTTGCGAGATGAAGAAAGGATTATTGATTGACTGATTGAAAACATTTCAGTCTTGGACATTTCTGCACCTGTTAGTGAAGGTTTAAACAACGATAGTGAAGCTGTATGTATATTGTGGCCCTGTTGTATTCAGCTCAGTGGAAATGTAGTGCACGTTTCTTCATTGACACACACACATACACACACAAACACACCTACACACACACACACACAGACGTGCTCACAGAAGGCTCTTCCTTGAGTTTATTGATTAGTCTTTTTTGTAAGATTCTCTTCTATAATAAGTGCTGTTAACTGAAGGGAACAACTTTGTTATTGAGTTAATGCCACAAAAAAACTGACATGACATTGTGTGTGTGTGTGTGTGTGTGTGTGTGTGTGTGTGTGTGTGTGTGTGTCGGCGTCTAATCACTGTCGCACTTTCAGCTTTTTTCCACTAATTCTTCTCTTCAGCCGCTCTCCCTCTGCCTCATTGTGTCTTTATTTCAAATGTTTAATTTATACGTTGTTGCATCTAATTCAATGTGTTTCCGTCTATCTCTCTATCTTCCTCCTCTTTCTCTCCCCTCGCTCCCCGTGTAGCCTCATAATTAAAGTGCACTGATATATAATTACTGTGCATATTTACCTCAAGTCCCGTCTGGGTGAATGGGAGGCCGCTCCCCCTCTTTTGTGCCTCTGCATTATCAAATGTTATTATTTGCATCCCGTTCAGCTTCTCAGCCATCCACTCATTAAGTCTGCGCCTTTGAGAAAATTAACGACCTCATATGCAAATTGGAAAACGTGGGGAAAAATAGGCTTGCTGCTAAAGCATGGGCAGTATGTCAGAGTGTGTGTGTATGTGTGTATCGTAACGTCCACGTTTCCTCTCATGAACACTGTTAGAACACTTTTTAGATGTATTCAAGGAAACTTTAAGTCTGTGTCAAATTAAAGTACTTATCAGTGAACCTCTCATAAGAAACAGCAGGAAATAAAAAGGTGATGACCCTGGTTTTGATGCCTTTATGCAAGTACTTGCAGGCTAATCAAAAGTCCCCAATGACAGAGGAAAACTAATTATCTTTTTTTAATTCAATCAGAAGGAAGATTTCTAACTTTAAATCCAGATTTTCTTCTTTATAAATTCCTTAATTGCTCTTTGATCATATTGAAAGAAACCCACGTTTGGACTGAGGTCATCTTTTTATTCAAGTCTTCTGTTTGGCCAGACAGGAAAATTACTATTGTGTGTGTCCCTTTAAAAAAGGACTGAGCATTTAAAACAAGCATTATTTTGAATATTTTAATTCATTTTTAGTGATATTTGTTCTTCTTTTGAGCGCCAGAATGTTCCTTTTCTCTTAATACAAAGACGTGCCCTCAAGCCACTTTGAAAATACAGATGAAGGGTTTTCTTTTGAAATCATTTTCCTGATTTTGCCTTGAAATTCACTCATCTTTGATGGTTCAAATACACACAACTACGACAATAAACCACATAAACTTGTAGACTTACTGTAAATGATTTCACTTGAAATTCTTGGAGCTCCTGCATCATGTAAATCACTACTTCCTTATCCTCCTTGGTTTGAACAATTGATGTTGCTTCAGTAGCATGCCTGCCTCCAGCCAAAAGACAATAAGAGTAGTTTTAAATGTGACGAGTTTGCATGAATTAAGTTGTTTTTTTGCAAAATCAGATGGAGGACACAAACAAGCATCTCTACACCCTGACTTAACTGTGCACATTGCATCCATACATAGATTCAATAACCCTCATTGTTCGCTGCAGGATGTTCTACAAACTCTTCATCTGAATTCAGCTTGACCTTAAGCCCACAATGAAACATCCTTCTCGGTCAGTCACTCTGGTTTTAGAGGCCACTTTAGTCTTCAGAGCCTCCATTTTGAGAATATATGCAAATGCTCAATTGCTGGTTTCCTGCATTTATATTTTTTGGGGCGGCAGTAGCTCAGTCTGTAGGGACTTGGGTTGGGAACCGGAGGGTCGCCGGTTCAAGTCCCGGCACGGACCAAGTCCGGAAACTGGTCTGGTAACTGGAGAGGTGCCAGTCCATTTCCTGAGCACTGCCGAGGTGCCCCTGAGCAAGGCACCGAACCCCAAAACTGCTCTGGAGCGCTCGCTGTGGGCAGCCCCCTCACTCTGAGACCTCTCCATTAATGCATGTCACTAGAACCCTGTTTGTGCATGAGTGTGTATCTCGGCCTATGTGTGTGTTAGACAGAGTGTAAAAACTGAATTTCCCCTCGTGGGATTAATAAAGTGTAAATTATAAATTATTATTATTATTATATTTAAATAACATATGTCCATGTAGCATTGCTGTCGTTCATAATGATTGAACTCATACCTGCAGTTAAGTCACAATGTTGGTTTCTTGCTTTGCCTCATATTTCAGTCTTTTTTAGCGATCGGGCTGCCATTTAGATTGTGATTGAAAATCTGAAGATGACAACTTGACCCATTGAAAAACTCATTGTGAACTCTTTCTATCCCTTTTTTCTTCATCACAAGATGGGCCAGCATGTCCCTTCAACTTGTCTAATAGATATGTTATCCAAAATCTGATGAAACCTCTTGATCAGACATGAAAGATGAAAGCACAATAGCAAAAATAGTTTAAATGAAATAGCTGACTTCATATCATGTCAAAAAGGCAAGAATAAAACAAGGTCAACAGGAGGTTTAATTTAGAGTAAGAGGGAGATTTTTACAGGGCAGGAGTTAAAATCGTCGCATGATGCATTGTCATTGTCCTTAATTTGAACAGTAGTGTCCTTATAAATGATTTACTTTACATAAAAGACACGGTAACATCGACTCTCTCTGCATTTTTAAATCCCATCTCAAAACTGGCATATTCTGTCTGATCATTCCCTTCTTCTCCGCCCAGTTTCATAATCCACTACATCCTGTAATTTGTCTTTTTAACGTTAATTTTATTGATGTAATTGTAACTTTGCTTTGTGTGGTGACCTTGAGAGTTTTGAAAGGTGCCTTTAAAGAAAATGCATTATTATTATTATTATTATTGTTATCATTATTATTATTATTATTATATAAACTCCCGCTGCTCCTGTTTCGCTGCGTTATGCTCTTTGTCTGTTTCTAAACCATCTGCGCTGGAAGAAGGCCAAATCACACTTTTCTAAAAGACAAACCAGTGCGTGTGTATGTGAGTGTGACTGCAAAAGTGGTTTAAAGTGAGCGTCAGCTACATTACCAACAACTGCACTGAATGAGTGAGACAAAAGCTTGCAACCATTTAAATAGAAACTCTACAATAAGAGTGGGAATTTAAAAAAATGCAGCACCAATGCAGCACCAAACAAAGGGGTAGCCCGAGTCTCATCCCCTTCGAATGAGGGGGCGTGGTCAGACACCGCTCATTTACATATTTAAAGCTACAGACACAGAAACAGCCTGTTCTGAACAGGGCTGAAATAGAGGGGGTTATAAGCATGATCAAATACAGGATCAGAGTGGATTTACAACAAGACACTTCACAGATGTTTTTGGCTCTGAGACTTATTTACACTGGTTAAAAAGGAGAATAATATGTGACCTCCAGTAGAGAGAACTTGCAAAACACTTTTCTGACATTTGGGTAACAAACTGGTACAACTTATTCTAATTTGAAGTATAACATTTAAATTTGAAGGCTTTCTGCTTTTATTCAATAAAATTGTTTAAAAAAAAATCAAAATGACCATTATTCAAAGAACCCTAACCTTAATACCTTCGCTTTTCCAAGCTTTTTCCATTTATTAAAATGTTTCTACATCCTTCCAGACAGCTTTAATCAATATGCAGAACTTTTTCACATGAAGGAGACTTAGCTTTTTGATTGTGAAGGTTTTGCTAAATATGAATGTGATGTTTCTGCTGTGCAGCGTCGGAGCGGAGCGGACACAAAAAGCAAAGAAACTTTGAAGGAGAAAATTTAAGGGCAATATTGAAGTTGAAGTGGTTGAAGTGTGTATGGTGCTGCTGTCTCAGGGCCGCCACATGATGACTTACTGGTCTCGAACCTGCACACAGACCCTACTTACACACACACACACACACACACACACACACACACACTCTTGACCCTGCAGCTACACATTTACACTACCATAGGGAACTCTTGACCCTGCAGTGAATGGTAGCTGGTCTGTATTTTGTCGGCCAATCAGGTTAGATTCCCCCGAAAAACATATAAAAAGGTTGGAATGAAGACATGGTGCGATACAGTAGTGAGGTCAAAACAGAGAAAAGGAGAGAGGAGGGGGGATGGACGGAAACATGGTTTAGTAAGGAGAGAAAAACTGCTTTACTACACAAGACAGAAGGAGAATAAAAAGCTCAACAAATGAATATACACTCCAAGGAAGCACGAATACGCTGAGTGTTTAGTTTGTTTGGGGAAAAGGCACAGACAGGCAGGCAGACAGCATACATCTCCATACTGATTATGCAGCGTCTATTGTCCGGTGGCTTAGTAATTATTGCAATGCATAGTGCTCTGCTCTTCAGAAACCATTATGAGGCTCAGATAAGAAGTCTGACCTCTTTCTGTCTGCCAGACTTGTTGCTTCTTACAATGAGAGGGGGGAAGTGAGGGGTGGAGAGAGGGGGGAGGGGGAGGGTGATCTTATGTGGCTCGTGAAGACATGGAAGAGGGAAGGTTGAGGAGGAAAGGACAGAGATGATGTGCAATTTTAAAAAAAATAGACTTCCTATTTAGGAAGAGAATCAAGGAAACGAGGAGGGAGGGAGAGAAACTGTATGAAAGACGGTCCAATTAAAAGTAAATCATTTTGAATCCAAATGTGTTATGACTTCGCCATGTGGATTGATCTGATGCTAAAAGACAAAACTGTCCTTAAGTTATGTCTATACTACAAATAAGTGATTAATTGTTGCTGCACCTTTCAGCACATTTTTGTGCATCTGGGACTTAAGAACATCACAATTAAATCACTCTTCACTCCTGGTTTGATATCCTGATTAATATCAGCAACACTTAAGGCCAAATACAATGGTTTAATAAATACGTTTGGTCAGCAGTAACTAAGATGTCAGATCATGTTGGAAAACTTCATTGACGAGCTGACCGAAATAAAATACAAAAAATGATTATTGGGTTGTTTTGTAGATGCGTTTTTCAGAGCTGTCATTGTCAGTCCTGACCTTCCTGTTACTCCTTCACAATAAAAGGAACCCCTTATTGTACCAGAAAAAAATGCAATTATTGTGAAGCAGAACAAACAGGAAATGCTAATTCTGAAAAAATTAATTTACCTGAGTAAAACATAAGCTGGAAGTGAAACGCGTAGAAACTCTGGATGTTGTGAATTTTTTGGTTGCTTCAGGTGTTTAGTGAAGAATGTGTTGATTTGAAACATCACTCGTCAATACATCCTTTAAATGGGAGCTCCATTGTGTGCAGATCTTGTTTGCTTGTTTTTACCTTCATTTTTTTTTTTTTGTCTTGCTCTCGAGGGATGTGTGTGTCCATTTTCATGAAGGCAATCTAAACCCAGCAGTGATGTATAGTATTGCCACATAGTAACTACTATAGAGAAAGGTTACAGCAGAATTTAAAATGGCCAGCCATAAATGGATTCAGACGAGAGAGGTTAAATTCTTGGACATTTTCAGGATCAAGCTGTAACAAATGTTTACCCGCTCTGTCTCATGTCTTTTATTTTGTAGTAAGCGCTCGATGTGGAACCTTCAACACTGCAATTAGATATATTTGATGGACCGTGAGGAATCTTTGTGATGCGTGAATGCAGTAGAAGTTGGAATGTGTAAGTGTAAATCTGGAGTGTAATTCAAACAGTGACTGTGCCGCTGATCCCTTTCATACATACAAATATTTCTTCATCAGAGCACCACTCAGGCGCCTCTACACCTGAACACCAAATGGTCTCACAACGCCATTAATTGGATTATTCCACTAATGCATCCATTTGATCTGTCAGTGTTAGTCCTCATACAGTAATAGCAGTTTTTCAGGGGCAGATTGAGGAATGGCTCTGAAAGGGGCGGGGTCTGTTTGGTTCATTTATTAACTTTTTTATTTGTTTCTCTTGCGATGCCAGTCCAAAAAGGACTTTTCTTAAAAGTGTTGGTTAAGACAAAAATCATTTGTAGGCACAAACTTACATAAGTCCTCCTTTTCGTTTTTTGTCCATTTTATAAAAAAACAAAAATGTAAAATTTTAAGCTCCAAAGTAATATCAAATCTTTTTCCAACATCACCAACTTTTACTGTGTCATATTTTCCCTTATCTTGGCTATCAAAAATATTTGTTTGTCTACAAAAATCTTCAAGCTCACTCAGTTTTTAAAGATTTAAGACCTTGCAAATAGACGCTGTATGCAAACACATAGACACAGCATAAAGGAGCCTATTAAGACCAATGTCACTGCTTCATATTGTTCTCTTCCAAGGCTAATGCAGAGTGTGTGTGTGTGTGTGTGTGTGTGTGTGTGTGTGTGTGTGTGTGTGTGTGTGTGTGTGTGTGTGTGTGTGTGTGTGTGTGTGTGTGTGTGTGTGTGTGTGTGTGTGTGTGTGTGTGTGTGTGTGTGTGTGTGTGTGTGTGTGTGTGTGTGTGTGTCAGAGAGACAGAGGGAGGGGGGATAATAGTATTATTGGTAATGGATGTGAAGGGCTTGAAATTGGATGTCATTAGGAGTACAAGGCTTTACTACATACTTTACATGGACACAATGGAGTTGAAATAAAGGTTGAGGGTGGGGGGGGGGCTGTTAGGGGCGTTAGAATCTATGAGGTTTTAGAATAAGGGAGGGATCCCCCCCCCCAGGTCCCTTTAAGTATACTTGAGCTATAAACTTAAATATTATACATATTAAATGTTTAAAGAGTCTTTTTCTGAGGTAATGACACATTGAAATAAATATTTCCTTTCTTAGCTGATAGCAAATATTAAAGGGATACTTCACCCATTTACATGAAGCTGTGTATCATTAGAAACATGGTAGTAGTGTTGAATGGTCATGAGTCCAGCCCTCATTTTGCCCTGAGATGAGAAATATATGTTTTTCTTTGCTTGAAAGTTTTCTTCATGTGATGCAATATGACGCTTTTTGCATATATCCCTTTAAGTATCTTCATGTTTTTTCGTGTCCTTACTGCTTTTTTTTTTTTTTTTTTTTTTTTTCGAACATTGATGCAATCTAAATAGACTTTTAAATAAGTCCTCTCATGTTTACCTTCCCCAGAGTGAAATATGAAACTTGGCACTTCTTAAATCATACACACTTGTGAATAACATTTGGAACTTTTAAAGAAATTTGGACTGTGATAATAGAAATCCATCCACAAGTGATAGGAGAAAGAAGCAAAGAGAGACACCCTGAGGGAGAGATAGAGAAAGTAGGATGGACATGGTGATGAGAGGGGAGGAAGTAATCAAAGAGTGGGGGAAAAGACAAGAAGATGTTAACAAAAGAGAGGAGAGAGAGGAACGGGAACAGAGACGAGAGAATAAAGTGAATGCTGAGCCGAGAAGGTGACGGAGGTAGGAGGAGAATAAAACAGAGACAAAGTTTGACTAAAAAGATTGGAATAAACTGCAAGGCACACCGTACTTATAATGCCTCTTCAGATCAGCACACGGTCACTCCTTTGGAATAAATGAATAGTAATTGATTGGAGTAAGAACAGAGCATAATGCCCAGTGTGGCTCCTTCACCACCCACTAATCCAGCGAGGAGGCTATGAGTGCTCCTGTACGTAGGTGTGTGTTTTTTGTGTCTTAAGTATCAGTCTCCGGTCTGTTAGCCTGAGTGAATAGAAGTTGTTTGACAGGCAGATATTAGGCCGTCATGGCCATCGTGAATAAAAGAGACTCGGATAGCAAGAAACATAAAACAGTCATTAATGTACGCACCCGGCTCTTCTCTGGAGGAGACAAAGACGAACACGTGTTCTTATTGGCACGCTTATATCCCAACGGCACACAGTGACAGCACACACACGCCGAGGCCAGAGGTCACCACGGCGTCTCTTCCAGAAACGGCAAAGGGATAATAGCAAGGACTGAAAGGATTGTAAATTATAGGATAGAGGTGAAAATTAATCTATAAGACACACACACACACACACACACACACACACACACACACACACACAAACTATTTACTTACACTCTGAAAGATTCCTTTTTTCCCCGTCTGTAATAGAAGTAAATAAGCGTATGCAAGGAAGCGTGTGCTGAAGGAAAACCAAATGTCAGAAAATATCCAATCAAAAGCTCTTAACATCCGAAATATGATGATAGCTCACCATAAGCAGTTGTTTAGAGCTGCTTTTCATATCATTATGTCAATGCAATAAGTTACAAAGCCAGCTTTAAAAGCCTGCTTTGTTGCATTTATTATAAATAATATAGTAATATAATTAGCTAATCTTACACATACTGTATGTTGAACAACAATGATTATCTGACGACAAGGATTCTAAAATAGTTTTATTACTCAGCTGTGTTACTCTCATCTTCTCACCTCATACACGGGGCTTTCACACTTTCAAACTCAGAAGATTCCTCCGAGGAGCTGTGTGTGTGTGAACAGCCAGGTGGGGAGGATCTCGATGTTTTCCAGAGAGATTGTATGGTGCGTTTGTTAGCGAGACATTACATATTTAACAGACCGTATCATATAGTTGTTGTCATATAGGTTTCTTTATGCTGAGATCAAAGTGCACAGGAGTGTTATAGGACTGCACCGACACACTGAAGCAGTATAACATTTAATTCAAGTGAAAGTAAAGAACATTGAAGCAGTATTTTGTGTGTTTGGGGCTCCTCCTAGAAGCTGCAGAGAGTGCTATCATTGTTACTCTTTAATATGTCTTCAGGCGGTCACCTGTCACTGCACTCTGATGGCAGCCACCTGCTAAATGATGCATGCAGGGAACTGTGACCAGCAACGTGCGAGAGAGCAACAGTTTCCTTTTCTATCCCTCCATAGAAATCAAAGCTGTGCGTGCGTGTGTGAATAAAACACAACCCTCGGGTTTGAGTAGACGCTTGTGTTGAAAAGGAAAGGAGAAGACTCCAAGTTAAGAATAAAGCTGGAAATTAGAGAAACAAAGTAGAACTGGACAGAAACAAGTGTACATAGAAATATAAAAAGACTACTCTTAAGAGACAGACTAAGATCTCAGTCAAGAATATCTAGCCTACATAAAGCTCAGATTGTCAAGGTTTGGCATGGAATAAAAATAGATATAGTATCAATCTACAAGCTGTGTTTAGCTTCTATGAGATTTCTCTCTATATCAGGGTGTTTGTGTGTTTGATGTCTGTAATCGGAGCACTTTATGTCCCTTTAGGAGACCAGTACTCCCCTCACAAAGCTCTCATCCAAACCTAGAGGCTACATACACCTGAGTGGTAGATCTGTGTGTGTTTACTGTCCACTGCCATGTTGGGGACAGTCCAACTGGCATAGTAAAGATGGCAGCATCCCTCAGTATGGCTACAGCACACACACGTGCACATACATCGAGAGGGTAAATCAGAAGAAATCCTGTTGTGAGGTGCCATGCAGTAACTGGCAGCGCAGGAGGATTTCAAGAGGTTTTAAAGAAAGACAGAAATCTGTCTTCAGATGTTTAAACACATCGACATGATCAACCGGTCACGTTAAACAAGTCCAAGAGTTGTTCACTGAAACAGTTTCTCTTCGACTTGTTTACTTCTTCTTTATTGGACACACTTTGGATATAAAGTCACATTGATTTTCATTCAATCAGGGCGACTGTAAGCGGAGACACTGTGACGAATATTAAGATATTTGAGATCATTTGGTCAATATCTTCAATGACACTGCATGTAGTCAGATTCAGCTTTTCTGAAGTCCTCATAAATCCAAATTATTTTTGTACTCAAACGAGTATAAACAGATCTATTTTACGCTTTGTGACCTTGTGTTTTTACAGAACATCAAAGGGGATTTTAACAGTATAAAAGTAGGTCATAAATTAATAAGATAAAAACAAACTTTAACGGCATCACCCTCACACTGACACCTCTCCAATAGTTTGTAGATGTGCATCTTTTCTGACTGTGTGTAGCATGGCCGAAAAAGACTACAAGAAAATAGGAAATATGTTTCCCTGCTTTTCCTACTTTGTCCTTGAAGAAAAGTGCAGATATCACACTCTATATTTTTCTATTCAAAATACAGGAACCAAGGATCGCAGCAAACCTGCTTGTATATTTCTTGTTTCTTTCTGGAGCCTTGTAATAACATTTTACTCACCGGTAATCATTTTGGGGTTGTATACGCAAACGCTGTTTTTAAAGATGATTGTCTCAGTGTCATTTAATGGTGACACTGTCAGTGTCATTTAATGACGGAAACGCTGTGTCCAGTTAAATTCACCCTAGCAACAGGCAATGAGCTGGAGCCGAGGCAGCCTTTAGCCTCCTGACAAACGGCTACAACCCGCCCACTTGTCATTTAGATCAGCCCCGCCCTTTAATATGATTACATCTGAACCTTTATGGCATGAAAACAGATGAGTAAACAGTCACGCTGTAAACACGTTTAGTTCTGCTATTAAAGGCTTTTTTTAAGAAGTGAGTATGTAGCCTAATTCAAGGTGGGATATTTATCCTTCAATATGAATGCTGCAGAGGCAGAATGGACGAATGAATCATCAGTTGCGCCTACGAAGGGCATAACAGCTGGTTAGTACCTCTTAAGGCCTTGGAGGAGCCAGCGTGAACAGCGCTGTGTGTGTGTGTGAGTGTGTGAGTGTGTGTGTGCATGTCTGATTGTGTGTCTATGGCGAGCTCCAGCTGAGCTGTGCTCTCTCACGCTTATACAGTGCAATGTGATTTCTCAGACTGGGACACCGATAATACGCCAACATTGCATTATTATGAATGTTTTGAAGAGAGATTTGTTACAGCGCTGTTGTTGAATTTCACTATTATTTTTGTCACTTTTGGGGCTTTCACAGCCAGTCTCAAGGGAC
Source organism: Symphodus melops (assembly GCF_947650265.1). Classification (NCBI taxonomy): domain Eukaryota; kingdom Metazoa; phylum Chordata; class Actinopteri; order Labriformes; family Labridae; genus Symphodus; species Symphodus melops. The sequence continues at coordinate 9,393,214 of NC_136713.1, forward strand.
ACTGGAGCAACTCCTGTTTCACACTGGCTTCATTTTTCAGCATCAGAGGTTACTGCTTGGTTGAACCTAATCGGACTGTAATTATTGCATCAATGTAAAGCCCCACAATGCAAATGACTTTAACTCATATAAACATTTTTAAAATGAGCTTTTCTGCAAATTGTGCAAATTGAAACTGATACTCTGAGCTCTGTTAGTCAATTTGTGCAAATCAAACCTGTTAGTTGGCTCCTAATCTATCCTGCAGTGAGTCCACCGTACAGTGCAGGTGCTGGGAAACATTTTGGCAGCACATAAACATACAGCACATCATCCAACTGAGACACACACTGTAAAATGTATTTCCCTAAATCAAAACAGGAAGCTGTTTAACAGACGGGCAATTATGGCAGGAAGCCTTGTATTTCATGTGCACATCAGAACTGAAACTCTACACATTTGCAGAGGGTATTAATGCAAACCTTCTGGGAGCCAGTCCACTCACAGATGCACACACTGAAAGTTAGGAATATAATCAAATTCATCCATTGTTTTGTGTACTGCAAACAAATATTGTCATGGAGTCTCTTTAATAATGTACACCAAACCGTAATCCAGAGCAGATAGTTCCACTTAAAGAGAGTATGAAGAAGTAAGAACCTGGAATCTGATTCTATGTAGTGACCATCAAATGCCCCTCTTACGTATACAGCTTCACATTAAACCCTTTTAGTGTGCGTGCCCTCCAAAAACACTGCTCCCTTCGCCTCGCACGCGTACTGTATATCTGTCCATCAGTGAATAAGGGCATATCTGAAGTGGACTGCAGGGTACTTAAGGCTATCTGCAGCTAATTCAAGATATGTGAAATTGAAGGGAGATATGACATGAGTGGGGAGAGACAGAGGGGGGGTGGGGGAGGACAAGAGAGAAAGAGAGGAAAAAGGGCGTAGAGGTAGAGATAGAATGGAAAAACAGAGAGACTTCTCTGAAAGGCTTTCTGATAAATGTAGGAAGGATAAATAAAACCACACAAGGACAGAAAATGTATATGTTGTAGGCAGGGCCATGTTTCAGGTTTATGTGTGTGTGTGTGTGTGTGCTTGTTTGTGCGTTTGCGTGGGTGACTTTGAGGTGCAGTCCTTGGCACACAGATGCCCCTCCATTATCTGCCTGTCTTCGTCCGCTCAACCTACTCTGCCTCAGGCAACTCTCTACTTTAAAGAGCTGTCCAACGGATACACACACACACTGACAAACACACACACACACACACAAACACACACACTCCCTCACTCCACGTTCCAGTGGGGCACGGTGATTTTGGCATGGAAGTGTTTGGCTAACAGCTTGCAAGAGTAAGGTGACATTTCTCTGTATGCAGAGCAGTGTGTCTGTGTGTGTTTACAACTAGCTCGTGTATTTCCACGCTTGAGCTCGTGTGTGTGTGTTTTTTTTTTGTTTTTTTTGGGGGGGGGGGACCGGGGGTCAGATCTTTTAGAGGATGAGTTTTCTTGACTAAAGTATATTCAAGAAAACAGATTTAAGAGAGTCAACCTCTGAGAGCAGATACATTTAGGGTGTCCAGCTGTTTTGGATGTTTCAGTACACGCATGAGTTTTTTTGACAGCTTTTCTTTGACTTGTAACTGCAGCTGGTTATCAGGTCATGTCTCAATAAAGGGGAACCTGTTTGCAAAAAAGAAGAATAAGCCACTAGACCATTATATCCATTATCGAACAAGAGCCACTCATCATCCTAGCTACATTATTCATACCTGTGTACCATTTTTGCCTTGACTGTTCTCTGACTGTAGCCACACATAATGATTGTATTTTCATTCTTAATATTTAAACCATCTTTCTGTATCGATCTCTACTGGAGTTGAGATCCCAGAAAATCTGATTTGGCGATAAGCTGCACTTACGAGTGGTATTCTCGTAATCATCAAAATATTTTGTCTCTGTTAGAAAGATTCAATGTGGAAACATGTTACATGTTACATGTTTCTCCAGTAACATCTTCATGTTACTGGAGAAACATGCTACAAGTTAAACATATAGCTCAGTTTGCATATATTTGCACACATTTTCATATGGGAGTGGCTGATCTGACTGGGTGCCAGCAGGCTTAAAGCCCGCCTCAGCTCCACCTCATTGTCTGTCACTAGATTGACCGAAAGTTATGCAGCGTCAGCATTTTCCAACATTGCCAATGTTGGGTTTCAAACCGCCTGTTGAGAAACGAATGTGTGATGTCACTGAGACTAGAAGGGAAAATGTGACAGGTGGACACCTTCCCTCATGGGTTAAATTCAGGGTTTGGTTTGGTCACAGTAAATTGCTTCTTTGGGATCAGACCCGGTGACAGCAGTAACAGCTATTAAACCAACACATGTTTAAAGCTCCTTAAGTAAGGCTTTAAAGATGTCAAAATCAATCAATTCTTTTAGTCTTTACTTCAAATGTTGGCAAGGAAAGGAGCATTGCAGATACAGTGGTGTGTGTGTGTGTGTGTGTGTGTGTGTGTGTGTGTGTGTGTGTGTGTGTGTGGGAGGGCTTGCATGTGTGTGTCTGTATCGACCAATCAACAGTACACCTTGAAGACACAGCAGATAAGGCAGAGATTGCCTCACCTTGAGACACACACTGTATCTCAACATAAAGCACACTCACACACACGCCTACATTCCTCTCTCTGACCTGAGGTTTTACACAATTTTCTCTCTTTTTTTTTTTTTTTTTTTTTTCCAATTTGAATAACCTCCGTGTGACAAAAAGGCTGTTACTTTGTTTCTGGTGCTCTGAATAGATTAATTAGAAAACACAAAGAGAGCTCAACCTCTGGCTCCTCTCCAGTTTGCCGTCGTCAATGAAAGACGCGCAGGTTGACTTCGACATTCGGAGACTGCTGGGAATCAGATGCACTTAAGCTTTACTTCATGATAACTGGTGCTGAGACAATACGAGAATGAAAGTGTGAAGAAATGAACTGCAAACAAAGCCATAGATGAACATATTTATGAAAAAAAACCTTTGAAATTCCCAACATTAAACTTTTAATTGAGTGGAATTAATGAAAAGAGATATTGTGGCGGCTTGTTTTTCCTTTTTCTTCTAATGGGAAGACTCCACAACAGAAAGGTCAATACTTATAGAAGTGTGTTCAAAGGTAAGAGACTTTTACACGACTTGTATTTAAATGGAAGAAAGGATTAAAAACTGGGTTCAGTGTGGGTGTTCTTTGCTATAAGCTGAAAGGTGGAAAAAAGCTGAAAGATGTTCGGTCTCCAAGGAGAGGAAACACTCAACCAATCAGCAGCAAATCTGTATTTGTCGTTCCGAGTCTCCTCCATCTGTCCCCATCGCTTGACTTTTTCTATGTTTTTTATCAAAAAGAGATCTAAGGTTGTTTTTTTTAATTCTCCATTCCTGCAAGTCATCTGAAGTGCTTTTAGCCTGCATTTACCTGATTATTTGTTTTTTATTTGCAGTAATAATTATGATTTTCTGTGTGTAAATGTTGTAAAAGTCTGTGTAATTTGCATACGTGTGTGTCTATGTGTTTGTGTGAGTGAGTGTGTTTGAGCGTGCAGTGCTTATGTGGGCTATTAGCAGCTAAGTGGACTTTATTGTCTGGCAGTGTGCCCAGTCTATTCCCTCAAGGGGGGAAAATTACGTCTTAAGACCGAGAGAAGGAGCAGCACTCTGTCAATGTTTGGTTTCTGTTCTCCTGTGCGTGTGTGTGTGTATGTGTGTGTGTGTGTGTGTGTGTGTGTGTGTGTGTGTGTGTGTGTGTGTGTGTGTGTCTCAAGAGCTGAGGACGAGGGACGCCACTTTGTCTTTTTTCTTCCTGATTGAGTCTGCTTGTGAGACAGGACATTGTAAAGTTGTATAATTTCGTACTCACTAATGAACAGCATATTTTATCCTTTAATCTCGGACCGAGCTCAGATTCTACAACTTTTTAACGTCAGCTGTGCAACATGTTTCCATTCATCAGAACACGACTACGTGACTGCATTAACGGGCAGCAATCAAAGTTTGCTCACTGGAGTAAACACCCTGCTGATCCCGACCCTGGATGTTCTCCCTGTTTGACCAAACATGCTCCTCTACTTCAGGTTGGACTTTGTGTTGTGCTTTGTGCCTTTGGTTTGTCAGTGGACCTAGTTTCAAAGCTGCGCTTTGCATTGTTGGCACTTAAGTAGAGTAAGCATTGTACTGAAAAATGTAAATCCTGACCTGTGGTTTGAAAGAAGTCAAGAAAGAGCTCATTTTGTAACTTTTAATTTTATTGTACGTTATTGAACCCTAAGAGGAAATTAGGTGTTTACACTCTGATTAACATGCGACACACACATATGCTTTTAATAGCACATTAGCTTAAGAAAGGGGTGAACGTTACGATAAGAATTAATTTTTTTATGTTTTCAAACTTTGACTATCTTTAATCAGGTACAGTAATGTGAGGAGCACTTTTCTGAGATGTTCATGCATCTTCCCTTCCTGTCTCTTCTCGTATTTGCACTTTTTCTATCAGCCAAATTTCTCCTTTTCCTGTTACACACACACGCGCACACACACATGCACTCACATGTGCAGTAAATTGTGCACACAGAGCTACATCCATGGTAAAGGAGAGCAGAGGAGTGACCTTGGTCCAGCCTGGGGGGCTTCAGCAGATGGAGAGAGGGGCAGAGGGCTCTGGCACAAAAGTCTGCAACACACACAGGCAAATGCTCAAGCTGGTGGGGTGACATTGTGTGTGTGTGTGTGTGTGTGTGTGTGTGTGGGTGTGTGTGTGTGTCGCCTCGTCACAATAGCTCGAGTTGAAAAGGAAATCCAGACGGGAACATCCCAGCTTGGGGAATGTCGCTGCGTGCTATTGTGGAATATTAGGTTTTTATTAAACTAATAATTCCTCCCATAAAATTTAGAAGTCTACTCTTTGAACACACTGACATGCTGTTCGCCTTGTTTCCCGTACACGCTAACATTCACTCACATGCAGAAATCTGTTGTTGTTTTCTTGTTTATTTCCTCCAACAGATGTACATCACAGAGAAAATAAAAGCAGCCATTTGAAACTATTTCGGCGACAGAAGAATTCATAAAAGGCCATTTGGTCTTCGCTAATTTGCCATGTTTATGTGTGACAATTTCTTCAGAGCCCAAATGGCGGGGGGAAATGTGTGCGTGCATATGTCCGTCCAGATTGGGATGTGGCGTTGAAAAAAAAACAACAAAAAAAACGGCCGCTAACGAGACGAGGAGGAAGGCAGTGCTGGGGAGGAGCGGGAGGAAAAGATGGTGGGGGGGGGGAGGGGGGGGACATTTGTGAGGGTACGACTCTTTGGAAGGAAGTGCTGCCGGCCCACCTGTCTGCAATGCTGCCAGCTGTACCTCACACACACTCATATGGGTGGTGATGCACACACAAACACGTCAGTGCACAGAGACATAAAACAGGCAGAGGAAAGTGCATGGAGACAGATTCAGGGAGTGAAACTAATGCGAGATAGATGTTGAGACAGTTTGGAGTTGTTTTCATATTTCCTACATTTGCTATGATCCTGAAGGAGTTCAATATTGGTTGATGCGAGCATGTTCAAAATATCTGTCTGCGTTTAAAGATGTAGCAAAAACACAGAAACGAATGCTGTGGAAATCGTGGGTGTCATTTGCTGTTTAAGGTTCACATCCTGTCCCTGTACAAAGCATGGCTACGGCTAGTTTCAGAGTACAAATAGACACACTTCACCCTAAGGAGATGATAAATACGTTTTTAATCCCAGGGGGAAAACTTGCTTATTTCCAAGTCACAATGGAGAGAAAATATAATGCAGATGTAGACAATTATTCTTGAAAAGCCCATTTAATGGAATATTTTCAATGTTTTTAATTATTGTCCTGATCATATCTATATAAGTTCATATTAGCATTAGCCCGCTCAAGCTGTCCTTGATCATTTGCGCCTGTGAGTGCCTGCTGCATCCTGTTCTTGAGAAACACAGTCAGTGCTTTTATAGTTAGAGGCCCAAACTAGCCATATAGGAAACCTTGTATTTGCAATGAGCGTATGTCAACATTCATTATCCTAAGAAGATGCAAGCACTTGTGTTTTTCATATCAAAGGGTTCTAGTTACTGTTGCATCCTTTGAAATGAAGTGGGGACACTACAGAAAGGATCTGTTTAGAGAATATGAAGAACAACATGAACATAGGTCATGGAGATGTATATCTTATTAGGAGTGGGGGGAGAGACACAAAGCCCGGCCAATCAAGGCGCGCACACACACAAACACACACAAACGCACACATTGGGACGGGGAGAGCCGGCACAGTCGAGTTAGCGAGTGCTGGATCTGTGCAGAGATGTCTTCCAGATGAATAGGTGGTAATGAGCGTGTAGTGGAACTGATTCTCTCCCAGCATCCCCCTCTTCCCTCCCTCTCCTCCTCCTCCTCCTCTTCCTCCCACCCCAACTCTCAATCCTTTTCTCAGGGCTCAGGTGTGCAACACATGGCATCTCTCCCTCTTTTTATTTCGGCTCTCTCTGATTCCAGTATTTTTTTTTCTTTTGGCGTGGCATTTTGCTTTCCTGTCGTAAACATTCATAGACTTTTTAGACCTAACTAATGATAGTCGAGCATGCATCGGCCGACCGCACCTGCACGTCTGCATCCCGTGGTTGACCACGCAGTCTGCTCATGTTCACACAAAAGCCTTCCGACTCCTGTGAAAGTACAAAATCCTGTCTTTCTTTAAAGCATGTCAGCCTCGCTTATTCAGTCAGTCCAGCTCCTTTCATGTGCCTCGGCATTCACAAGAGGCCGCAGGAATAATGACGAGACATAAATAATGACATCTTCTTCAACAATGCATGCAGCTAAAAGAGCATTCACAGTTGGACAAAAAGGGACGAGGTCATCAGACTGGGACACATAAAAGTAGGTGACGGTTATGTGCATTTTGACATAACGTGTGTTGAGATAAAAAAGACTGATAAATGATTACATGCTGAACATTTTGTTCCTTTTTTTAAACCCTAAATCAGGTTATTTCCCTCGAATTTGTGATAGTTTTTTTTTTAAACATTTAACAGTACCTCTTCATATGGATCTGTATTCCTCCAATTTTTTCACCACTACACAGACACACTTTCACACACACGCAGGCTTGTCCAGGGCAGGTCCTGGGGGACGGAGCCACTTGAAGGAGTGACTGCCTAATGAGGGAGAAAATCTGTTTTAGCATGGGACAGGAGGCACAGGAGCCATCAAAACAGACTGTATTTACATTACACATGCACTAATTAAAGATGTAATTGACATCAACAAGGAAACCTCAGTGCGCCCCATTTAATCATTAGACATTTAGTTCTACTCGAGCTCTGAAACAATGCCGAAAAATCTCCTCGATGAGGCTGAAAATGACACTTTTCCAAATGAGAAGACTGAAAATGAATCCGTGGCTCTTTTCCTACTGGTGATAGATAATCCTTTCACTTCTTCCTTATATTTGGAAATCTGCTTTAATTTTAACGCCACACTTTGTTTCCTACAGCGTTATATTCTTATGATCACAGCTTGAGAATCATCCCAGCTCAGGGGACACACGTGTCCACACACATCCACGCAGGTGCACTTATCCAGGGATTATGCGAGGAGTGTGTTCTCCGATAAAGAATCTGTGTTTGACTTTGGGATCTGTGTCGGATTCAGTGTGTGATCAGGAACACAGGCCTCTAGGAAAAAAAAGAGGCAGAGAGAGAAAGAGTCAAAAGACCCAAATTAGTACCAAACAGCATTCATTTACGAAAAATCCATCAACAAATCCACATCAGCCTGTCCCTCATACATTATTGACAAGTGAAAAACAAACAAACTCCTTTTGAGCCTGAAATCACATTTCTCTTGTCTGTCTCCTTTTCACCCCAAAAAAAGCAGGGTGGAGGAAACAGTGTGTAATAACAGGATGGAGGGACATTATGTGTGTGTGTGTGTGTGTGTGTGCTTTGATAAAGGAGGAGGAGGGAGGGAGTGAGGGGGACGCTGTGTTTGGGTTTGGGATCAGAGAAGAGACCGATGTGTGAACAGCACTCTATAAAGCACACAGATTATCAGGTCAACACACACACACACACACACACACACACACACACACACACACACACACACACACACACACACACTCAGACAGACAGACAGACAGACAGACAGACAGACAGACAGACAGACAGACAGACAGACAGACAGACAGACAGACAGACAGACAGACAGACAGACTTACTGAACTGAACAAAAGAGGAGCTCACTGAAGTCCTAACACACACACACACACACACACACACACACACACACACACACATATGCACAGACGCACACAAATGCACATGCAGGAAGAGATGCCATCTGATAGGCGCTCCCTGGCAGGACAAATTAAAAATGCTTCAGGAGAGCCTCAGGAGAGAGGAGAGAAGTGACAAATAACTTTTTTATTCGCTAAACAAAAACTGCAAAAATGTGAGCGCAATATATATATATATATATAAATTTTTTTTTTTTTTTTTTTTTTTTTTTAAAGTGACACCAAGAGACTCGTTATGTGCAACCCTTTTCCATTGGATGACAGCAGAATTAACCACACACACTTTATTTCAGCAGACAAAGAAAAAGTGTGAGACATATTTAAGGCAAGACATTAAGTTCATGAAGGTGATTTAAACGAACTAAAGCTCAGAGGTGTTCGTTTTAGGAGCGTACTGCAATGTTGACTGAACATGTCCCCACCTGCTGCTCAAAAACTGTAACTACAGCCTGCACAACACATCATCACTCACCACTGAGATGTAGTTTAGCATCATGTGCTTTTACCTACTGAGCATGAAAGCCCTTGACTTCATCAAATCATGAAGTCGCTCCTAAAACGAACACCTCTGAGCTTTAGTTCGTTCCACTGATCCACTGATAGGCTAATATAGAGAAGTTATACCTCCATTCATCGTCATTATCTTTTCGAAAACACAGAATTGTTATATTAATCCAAACTCTCACTTGTTGTTACTTTAAATCAAACTTTTCTTCTGTTCAAATGTATCTTCAGAAATCATGTGTGTGTGTGTGTGCGTGTGCGTGTGCGTGTGTGTGTGTGTTTGTTGTGTGTGTGTGTGTGTGTGTGTGTGTGTGTGTGTGTGTGTGTGTGTGTGTGTGTGTGTGTGGAGACAGATGGATGTGAATCTGGCACCAAATCAGAGAAAACATCAACAAAGAGATATCTGAGCACACACACACACAAACACACACATTCCCTCCCTCTCTCTCTCTCTCTCTCTCTCTCTCTCTCTCTCTCTCTCTCTCTCTCTCTCTCTCTCTCTCTCTCGCTCTCTTTCTCTCTCTCTCTCTCCATTGTGCTTACTTGATAGCCCAGTTAGGTATTTATATGTTAAATCCTTTTAGAGCTGACGTGTGTGTCACTGTGTCTGTGTGTGTGTGTGTGTGTGTGTGTGTGTGTGTGTGTGTGTGTGTGTGTGTGTGTGTGTGTGTGTGTGTGTGTGTGTGTGTGTGTGTGTGTGTGTGTGTAGCAACCTGAGTCTCCTTTCTGTCATCCCATCATGTCAAACCTGCAGCTTTGTGATGACAGGTAACTACACAGAGACTCCCTCCTGTGAAACAGGCACACACATCACACTAAAAACACCTGAAAAGGCTGTGTGTGTGTGTGTGTGTGTGTGTGTGTGTGTGTGTGTGTGTGTGTGTGTGTGTGTGTGTGTTTTAAAATAACCCAACAATCCAAACAGGTCTTTTTTTTCTCCTGTTAGAGAGGCAACAGCTGCAATTAGCCCTTTGTGACTAAAACCATCTGATTGGACGTCTCGTTAGCACCGTTAAAGCTTTTACTAAACAGGACGCATAGATAATGAGCCTGTGAGTGAACAGCTAAGACACTCATCAGAGGATAAAACGCCCCCGTGATTAATTGGAGGCAGAAAGAGAAGATTGGAGACACTTTTATAGAGAGAGCAGTCGGAGAGAGGGAGAAACACAATAAAACAGGAAGGGAGAGTGAAAATGATTCAATTAAAGTGAGGATCTCAAGCATTTATTATTATGATCCAATAAGAGGTATGTGGACTTCTTAGCGTCCTATCCAATCGTGTAGCATGCTATTCTATCATATGGTATCGTATAGCAACCTTCCATATTGTTTTGTGTTTATATAGCCCAGGGGCACTCTGGACACTCTTTCTCACAGCTAATCACATGTTTTAGAAACCTCATTCCTCTCCATTCACCAACACGTTCAGTTCAAACATACATAACAGTGGGAGCGTGAAGAGGAAAGGGCAACACTCGAGCTCCGCAGCAGCATATGGACGAATGCAAATGGGCTTTAATAGTCGCAGCGAGTATTAATGCAACACATGCTCTCACCTCTGTCACCTTTACCTTGTGCTATTATTACCAGGCCTGCCACATCACACACACACACACACACACACAAACACACACAAACACGGACACATGTTCCCCTCCACACAGCACCATTAGCATATTTTCCAGATTAAAAACAATGTGAAGTTGTAAGCACACAACAGACATATGCAAATGACTGCGCAGCAATTTACACAAACAAATCTGGAAATGTCTGTCACATGAAGAGGAGGGGACACGACGGACACACAAGTTAACGAAAGGTTTCGTGTGTGTGTACCAGAACTCTCTTGGGGTGGACATCTTTTTCCTGCATGTGACAGGGGAAGTTTTCATGAAAAATGTGATGTGCAGTCATATCATGAGTTCGTCAGCCAAAAAAAAAAAAACATTTCATGGGATGGAAATAATGCACAACTATTGAAAATGTCTTCCAGCTTGTCCGTACATACTGTGTAATTGAAATTTGCAGATTGTCATGAAATGAAAACATACAACAGATATGAAAATACAACAAAACACACTGTGTTATATACCTTTGTGCATACCCCATAGACCAAAACCCCTTAAATATGTGGATATATTAGCTTAAAATAATCACAGTTCTAGCTCTTTCTTAACAGCATATTTATAGTAATTCCTTTATATCTGGAGTGTACTTGATTTCCATTGAAAAGGGGGGGAAAAATAACGGTCTGGTTAGTTTACAAAGAGGAAAAGATCCAGAAATGATTTTTTAAAATGAGACAGAAAGAGAGATGAGACTACAGTTGACTTGGCAGGAAAGGTGAGAACGCTGCGAAAGGCTAAACATAAAAAAGGGAGAGCGAGAAGGTCAGCCAGCAGCTCAAATGGAAGACATTTAGTGCTCTAACAAGACCGTATGCACACACACACACACGCACACACACAAACACACACAACCATACACACAAATATAAATACATCTGAGCCAATGTCTTTGCCTGAATAATTGCACGAGCGAGCACATCTGGTGCACTTTGAGATGGAGTTCTGGCTCGACGCAGCGATGGTAATGACAGTGTGTGTGTGTGTGTGTGTGTGTGTGTGTGTGTGTCCACTCCAAATGCCACTGTGGTGCTTCACAGGTTTCAGCCTCTCTCATTGTCACTCATTGAAAAAAGACCTCATGGAAGGATCCTTACATTTACAGCATCATTTCACTTTGATGTCATTTTTTTTCTTATGAGCAGATGAAGCTAAATAAAAAAAAGTACATTTCACACATAGTGACATAAACTCAAAGTCCGTGCTTTGTCTTTGCTCTTTTGAGTTTTAATGAGTGATTCAGCAGAAACGTGGACTGTAGACTGCTAGCTGACTGTGTGGTGTCTCAAGTTTCTGATCCCGACTCCAAACCCAGCTGGAAATGACATGGAGCGGTGAAATGTTTAATACCATTATTTATAGTCTCCTTATTTTTAACCCACTGTAATGCAACTGTTAAACATTGTTTGTCTAAACTTTAGTTATCAAAAGAAAACATATAATGACTCTACACCGTACATTCTCCGCAGACTGTGTGAAAACTGGAGTTCAAAAACACTTGTTGGTGTTTATGTAGCATCACCAGGGTCTCCAGATTGAAGAACAGAGTCAGGCTTTTCATTTAGCATGCTACATGCCACAGGCTGCTGGTGTTACGATGTGTTCTGGCCTGGAGCTACGGAGTCATATCATTCTGGCTGTAATGGCACCTTCCTCCTCTGCAGAGACACCCTCCTCCTCTGCAGAGACACTCTCCTCCTCTGCAGAGACACCCTCCTCCTCTGCAGAGACACCCTCCTCCTCTGCAGAGACACTCTCCTCCTCTGCAGAGACACCCTCCTCCTCTGCAGAGACACCCACCTCCTCTGCAGAGACACCCAGTTCCTCTGCAGAGACACTCTCCTCCTCTGCAGAGACACCCTCCTCCTCTGCAGAGACACCCACCTCCTCTGCAGAGACACCCAGTTCCTCTGCAGAGACACTCTCCTCCTCTGCAGAGACACCCTCCTCCTCTGCAGAGACACCCACCTCCTCTGCAGAGACACTCTCCTCCTCTGCAGAGACACCCTCCTCCTCTGCAGAGACACCCACCTCCTCTGCAGAGACACCCACCTCCTCTGCAGAGACACCCACCTCCTCTGCAGAGACACCCTCCTCCTCTGCAGAGGCCTGCGAGGCATCTTAAAGTGCAGTCATTAGGCGCCCACTTGTGTAGGTGTTCTTGCAAGAAATCTTGTCAGGCAGATACCTGCTGTCTAATTAGGCAGGCAGCACACACACTAGCTCAAGGGGAAGAAGCGACAAAGCATCGCCATGAAGGAGTGTGTCTATGTGTGTGTGTGTGTGTGTGTGTGTGTGTGTGTGTGTGTGTGTGTGTGAGTGTGTGTGCTAATAATGACCTGAGGCTCAACCTGCTGTTGAGAACAGTAACTTGTGACTCAATGCCTTTGTTCACCCCGTAACATCTGGCTCTGACCGAAGGCTGTGGCCGTGTGTGTGCATGTTTGAAATGCTTTCAAGCTGAAAATGTGTGTGCGTGTGTGTGTGTGTGTGTGTGTGTGTGTGCATGTGTGAGGGCACCCAGGCGAGCACAGCAAGGATTAAGGCGCAAGGACTTGAACATCGTCGTTGAAGCCTCTGAGGGGAAAATAAGGCCTAGAAGCCCCTTCTGTCAGCTGGGCTCTGCAACACTTCCCCTCGACTGCCCTCACACACACACGCACGCACACATACACACACACACACACACACACACACACACACACACACACACGAACACAAGGTCCCACCGGAGCACCAGATTAAGGTCTGAGTGAGTGTGAGCAAAACAATACCCCAGTGTGTGTTTGCGGAGCCGTGGCTAATTGTGTTCATTTGCTGCTCAAGTTGAGACTGCCAGGACACTGAAGGGGTGTGTGTGTGTTTACAGAGAGAGAAGGATGAGAACAAGAAAGAGTGATAGGGGGAGGATAGAACAAGGACAGATGAGCAACAGAACAAGTGTGTGAGTGTGTGTTTATGAGGAAGTGCAATGTGAGGCCATGCAGGTAATCCTCATTATGAAGTGGAAGTGTTCATTTGTGAGGTGTGTTTGTGTGTGTGTGTGTGTGTGTGTGTGTGTGTGTGTGTGTGTGTGTGTGTGTGTGTGTGTGTGTGTGTGTGTGTGTGTGTGTGTGTGTGTGTGTGTGTGTGTGTGTGTGTGTGTGTGTGTGTGTGTGTGTGTGTGTGTGTGTTTGAGTATATGTCTGTATGTGAGCTGAGCTGAGCGTTTAAGAGAGCGCTAATTTTTCCCTCCGTACATCTGCCCTGCCTCACGCATTACACACTGAGATGCACTCGCTTAGGTTCTTGGAAACACACACAAACACACTTTTACAAACACATGCTCGCTGGCGTTGTCGCATGAGTTCACAGCTCAGGCTTGCACACCACTTAGAGGAATTAAAGCACTATCTGCCTTAATCTTTGCACAACACACACTCGTGCCAACAAACAGGGAAGTTACTGTCTGCTGAAGCTGAAGAGAGGCCTCCGTCTGTGAGGGGCCAGCGAGAGAAGCTGCATTCAAGTAAAGTTTCTTTATCCGCAGATTACATTTGATTCAGCTACTTTTCAAATCTGCTCTCCCTTTAGATTTGTAATAACGTCATTAGTATTCCTGACTATTGACCACTGACAATCCAACAGAGAAAAGCAGTTCTGATGCTGGTTTAGTGACATGAAAAGAGATGTTTTAAGTGTTGGATAAAGTTAAGTCAGTCTGGCTTTTGAGGAGGGAAAATCAGCACCATGGACAGAGCAACATGTCAACTTTTAACCCCTCGTGTCCTTCTTAGCTTTTATGAGACAAGTGGAGCTTATTTGAAATTATAACAGGTTTGTTAGATTTGTCAAGAGAAAAATCTTTGTCCTGCTTAGAGTTAAAAAATGACTTCACATTGACTTCCTTGGACTCAAACCCTGGTCTACTTATCGTAGTTTAAGAATCAGATACTAGAGAGACAAAAAGAGCTTTAGGAATCTGAGTACATCCATAAGTTGGCCAGAAACTAAACATATAATGTATTTGTTAGTCTAAATTTGACTTCCTCTGCTGAGACATACTCACAAGTGGGAACATCAAATCATGCCCATCAACAATCCTGCAATACATCCCCAGTCATTGTTTGGTCCCAATAAATGTGTGGTGTAATATTTAGCTTCAAATGTTGTCATTGTTGGTATTTTGGGTTGAGTTTTAACAAAAATACTTGGCCTTTTGGGTTGTGTCATGTTTACGTTTTCCAACCTGCATCGAAGCATTGACCAAAAACCACAACGGTCTTTCATGAGGGGACGTTAAGTAGCTGTTTGTCTTTAAAAACAGAACAATGGAGGGCGATTGTTGGTGCAGTAGTCCCAGTGAGACAAAACACGGAACTGAGGCGGATCAATGGAAAGTAATGTCATCTTAGAAGGTCATACCTGGACCTTTTGGCTTTGTCAATACACACACACACGTAGTAAAATATGCACAAACCCTCTGACATCTTTATAACATTTCTAATGATAAAACCACACACAAACTGCAATAATAAACTTGCACACACTTGCACTTTGTGTCTCTCTGCCTCCCTCACATGTAGACTCTGCAGGCTACTAAACGGTATTAAACCTCCCTGCCTGGCCACGCTGTGTTTTTCCCCGACGCTAAGTGTCCCTCTCTCCTCCCTGCCCGGGGCGAGCGAAGGAGAAAATAAACAACTAAAGAGACAAACAGCGAGAGCCACTTAGAGCCACTTAAAGCCAAGGCTCCTTCCCACAGCGAAGCACTTCCCCGGGGCTCCTGATGTCTGCCCGCCACGCTGGGAGACGGAGGCGCACAGCGACACGAAGAGAGAGAAAGAGAGAGAGAGAGAGAAGGAGTGAAACATGAAGACAAAGTTTCAGAGGGAGATGAAACACAAGGGGGAAAAATAGAGAGCTAAAAGAGGAAATGTGTCACTGTGGTTCTGCACACCGAGCCTCCTGTAACGTGAAGAGAGTCAGACTCATGAGCAGTGGCAGTTACCTGTGGAGAGGAGACGTCCACCTGAATATACAGCGATTGATGAGTGAAGACACTCACCAATCCCTGCTGAGGCACGAAGGATGAGCCAACATTCTGTTTCACTGTCGTCGTGAAGAATCTTGTTTGAAAAAGTAACCTCGAGTGCTTAAGATAAATGATGTTGTCTGAAATAATGTGCTCAATGCATTTTCCATAAAATTCATTCACAAAATAGTGAAGTTGATATTCATCTAATGACCAAGGCTCATGCTGTAATAATCCAACTACCGGTTTAGGACGTAAGGATGTATTTGGTTTGAACATTTTAGGGTGCTGCTTTTTTTTTTTTTAAAACGTGTTTGATACAGTGACTTTTAAAAATGTTGATACATAAAAACAATACGTGCCAGCAGGCTCTTTTTCTTTATTTCCTCTCTGTTGACATCTTTCTTCCACATCATTCCTTCTACATTCATCTTGTTTCGTGGTTTTTCATTCTTTTACTCTCCCTGCACTCAGCTTTGTTCTCTACCAGGCTCCCTCCCTTCCTTCTCCCTCCCCCTTCAGTTTTGTCCCCCTGACTGGGAACCCAAAGGTCACCTCTCCCCTGAGAGGCCTGTTTACCTGAACTGCACCCCGCCTTTTGGCATTCACCTCCTTGGAGATGGAAGGAGAGAAAATTGGAACAAATGTGGGTCCTTTCAGATCGGAGGCTGGTTACAGAAATCACGCACAAAAAAAGATAAAATGGATTTCTTATAGAAATTTAACAAAACAAGCAGTGGGTGGATCTTAAAAGCAAAATGATATCACGTCTCATCCTTGCATATGTTCAAACCTCCTCTTAATATTTAATTTTTACAGAAAAAGGAAATTCAAACTTTTTTAGCTACAAACCAATAGAAATACAAAACATGCAAGGCTATGAAAGCATCTTTAGTTCAGTCCTTGAGAGTATTCACATCAGATTCAGATCCTGCTAAATTTACACACACATGTTTAGCACCTTGAAAGACTTTGTACCGATCCAAAGGGCTTCAGGGTTTTTAACAGGTATGCTGAAAAAACTAAGTGGCCACTTTAAAATGGCACGAAGCAGAGACAGAGTAACATGTTAGTAGTATGTATCTGCACCTGTGTCTTTCACTGTGTTATTGGTGGCATCTCAGAAGTGCTGGTTGGAAAGGATGATTTGAAAAAGTGGGTCTATCATTTTTCTTTGAGAGGCACATGCACAAGTTCATTGAGCTGATAAAAGGAGGCTTTGTACATCTGAACGGTGATATTTTCCTCACTTCAGAAAAAGAACATAATCAGAACTCTTCTCCTTTAATCATCACCTAAGACAAATATTTTACAATTTATTAAATTTGCTCAGTACAAAAAAAACGTGTTACTGGCTCGTATGAAAACCCAAATAGATACACATATTTTAAAAAAAAAAATGATATCATTATATCTTCAACTATGGCAATGATACTAAAGCAGTTTTATTTGTACGATTATGAACAAAATAGGTCTGAATTTGGATCCTTGTGGTGCACCTTTTTTGATTATATACTACAAAATGACTGATACACTTCTAAGCTTTTCCATGGAAGTTATTTTTTATTACCTGTGAAACAATTTAATGTGAAGATTGAATATGATGGTTAATTTGTTCAGTGTAGTATTTCCTCCTTCTTGCTTTTTTAACCTTGCTGTGTGTGTGTGTGTGTGTGTGTGTGTGTGTGTGTGTGTGTGTGTGTGTGTGTGTGTGTGTGTGTGTGTGTGTGTGTGTGTGTGTGTGTGTGTGTGTGTGTGTGTGTGTGTTAGTTGTGAGCCTGCTTGCCTTCACTGTCACTTACACAGATAACAGTGTGTGTTTATGTTGAGTGTTATGCATGCTGATGGTGACCCAGACCCCTACGGGGCCCCTCACTCCTAAGGCTCTCTCCTCCCAGGGTGAGGGCAGCAGGATGGGGTCAAACAGACAAAATGTACCCCCCCTGCTCTATGGAGGCCTGCCCAGGGCCATTAGTATCCATTACCAGGAGGCATGGAAAACCACAGCCTGTGGCGCTTAATTTTTACACACACACTTACACACACAAACACACTCTTGCTTGAACAGACATGCAGGAAAGATGGAAGTCTATAAAAAAAAAAAGTACAGGCGTTAAATCCAT
The DNA here is from genome assembly GCF_947650265.1 of Symphodus melops. Classification (NCBI taxonomy): domain Eukaryota; kingdom Metazoa; phylum Chordata; class Actinopteri; order Labriformes; family Labridae; genus Symphodus; species Symphodus melops. The sequence continues at coordinate 9,410,835 of NC_136713.1, forward strand.
AAAAATAAAAATAAATCCTAATTGATCAGAAATTGAGTGAATCACCTAATTGATAAAATACATGGACATGCATTTGAATATATTTGCATATTTATTTAAAAAAAAAACACACACACACACACACAGACAGACACACGCTCAGCTGACAGTGAATCAGACCTCCAGCAGCTCGCGACAGAGGTCCATAGTTCAAACAGACATTCTCTGAGGGGATGACCTTCTGGGAGTCTGTGGGGTGTGTGTGTGCGTGTGTGTGGACATTAAAGTGGAATACTTCTGATACATCTCAGTCACACACAGAAATGATACACACACCCTTTCCAAACAGGTGCGGGCTAAATGGTTATGAATGGGCTGCTGGACGATCCAGGGAAAGTTTTTATGGTTGGTAATGTCATTTTAATAGAAACATCAGGAGCAGCAGGCCGACCCATCTGTCCGAGAGACGATGATGTGATAAAGATGTTAATAAAAAAAAGTAAAAATCAAAAACAAGATAAGAGGATTCAGAGATAGGGAGCTAATTAGAGGAATGCAAGTCAGAAAGAAAAAGCCAGGAGAAAGAAGATCCATCCTTGCATCCTTGGTCGCTGTCTGTTCAGTTCTTGGCTCTTTCAACCCATGTGTGCGTGCTTATGTACGTGCATGTGTGTGTCTGGCATGTCAGCTGTGGCTGGCTAACAAGCTGCACCCTCAACAGCCAATTATCTAGAGCATGGCAACTGGCCCATACCTGCAAGGTGTGTGTGTGTGTGTGTGTGTGTGTGTGTGTGTGTGTGTGTGTGTGTGTGTGTGTGTGTGTGTGTGTGTGTGTGTGTGTGTGTGTGTGTGTGTGTGTGTGTGTGTGTGTGTGTGTGTGTGTGTGATTCAGAGCGTGGCAGCTGTGTCATACCTGCGAGCGTCTTCGGGACACTCTCATCGTCTGTAATGGAGCAGAAGCAAGGGATTGTGGGAGCAGTGAAGGGCAAAACTGATATCTTCTGCCTCCCTGTCGTGTCTTTCTCACATGTGTCGAAGGGCCCTTTCATTGAAGGGCAGATAGGAGACAGGGTGCCAGAAGCAATTCAACATACACGTATGAACTAACGTATGCACAACATGTCTGTATGCAAATGAACAAACTCTCTATACAGCTCAATCAAATAAAACAAAAAAAAGAAAATCTGACATGGGAAAAATGTAACTTAAAGATGGTTAAGTTAATTATTTGAGACATGCGCTTGAAATGTATTTAAATTGAATTATCCTTTCTAAAGAAATTCCAAACCTCATTGGCAGAATCCAAATAAATTTTGACATTTTCATAAATTATAGTTTGAGGCGTTGCACTGTGATCGGATAAATGAGGTGCAGTGGTTATGTTGTTTTGCTAACGCAGAAGAAGTAGATGTGTGGTTACATGTCTTTTATGGATTGCACTCTGGGATGCATCGTGTCATTATCACCTGTAATCATCTTTAAGTTTTGCCCTTACTGTTCAGCTGTGTTGGATTTAACCACATTGTCTCTCTCTACGTCCACTCTTTCCTTCTCTCCCTCTCCTCCTCCCATTTTTTTCTCACCGTGACCAGAAGAAGTTCTTCTGCACTGGTGCCCCTCCATCCATCCTTCCAAGCAGAAAACCTACACACACTCACACACACACACACACACTCACACACCTTCTTCCCTCCCACCCCCACCACATGCATACACACTCACCACCGGCCACACCAGCGGAGGCCTTCAGGCTTGGCCATCTGCTGCCCACCCTGCCCACTCTCCCCCCTCTGCAGCGCCCACCTTCCCAACATATGCAGCCCTTGCCCTGGGTAAGGTGGCGGGGGCACTGGCCTCGGCCCAGGCCAAGAGATCGGGGTGAAGGAGCACATATGCAGCCCAGACGGCGCGTGTGAGGGTGAGGGAGAGAAGACGCAGGGACAAACCAAGGATTAGACGGCTCCCTCTTTGACTCTCTCCATCCATTTCTCGCTCTGCCTCACCCATATGGCGGGTTTCTTGCGTGTTCACACTAGCTCAGTGACCACCAAGGTTGCACCCTGAGCACAAGCAAAGGGCTATCGAGGCCTCCAGCAAGGGAGCAAAATAAGGGAGACATGGAGGAGAAAAAAAGGGGGGAGGTGATGGTGGCACGGTTGGCGTTGACACTGAGACACCTCCCTTTTTTTTTCCATTTCCTCTCTCCATCTATTCCCTCTGTTAAATCTTGCCTCGGGGCATCCTCCGCCACAAAAAGGCCGGGGAAAAATAAAGAGTGTGGCACTTTCATCCTCCTTTCATCCTCTCCATCCATCCACTCCTTCAGATAAGACGTGTGTGCACAAAAAGAGGTGTGACAGCAGGGGTGCACATTTTGTTTCAACGCTAACATTAATTACATTGACTATTCCAAAGTCGTCCATTTTTCATGAGTGTTCTTTTGCATGCATAGGCGATGCACCACTCTGCTATTCTCTTTTTAGTCTTCCTGGGCCTCTTTACACGTTCCAGGAAACCCAGCGTTGTGTCAGTGTCAGGTTAGGTTAGACATCCAAAAGGGAACCAGGCCAAAACTGCCTTGGAAAGTTAACAAAATGCAGTTGTGGAATAGAAGTAGTTACATTCAGTTCTGCTGTTGTTCAAGAAAGTGAAAGTTCAGTAAAGCTTTCTGAAGGAGATATTAACTCAATAAAAAAAAAAAATCAACAAATGACCTCAATATGTCAAATTATGGACAACAAAAGCCAACAAAGCACCTTTATTGGCTGCAGAGAAAACAACATTTGTTATATTATGCGTTCGCCAAAAACCATCAATGGTAAAATAAAAAAAATAGAAAACAACAAAAACATCCTGAGAATCCCCATAACCCCTGTTAATCAACACTGACAATAACAGCTGCTTGGAGGCTTTCTATAAGCTCTGTGCACACTACTACTTCAGTGACTACACGTTTTCAGTTGTTCTTGAAACATGTTTTCATTCTTTGTGGTTTACATATAAGTATTTGAATGATAGCCAAATAAAAAATTACACATGCAAAGAAAAGCTCAGATAGTTTTTTAAATAGTCACGTTCTTAAAAAAAAGCCTCTGGGCTTGAACTTCTAATTTTGCATTTTGGTCTATTGCATCAAAGTGGAAGTTGTGTTAACTATGTCACTGATCTGGAGTGAAAACTGTTTTCTATGTCAGTGTCAGAATATGGACTGTGTCGGTTTTTGTCAGACAGCTGATAAAGTCTGTCACGGTCGCAAACAAACTGTGTATACTGGGATTTAATGTCTGGGAACACACAGTGAGAGCACTGGAATGAGATCAATACTTCGTGTAGAGATAAAGTTAGATATGTGGAGAGAGTATCGGTGGTTTCAAACCTTGAATGGATGTTTTTCATATGTTGACTGAGCAATGCCCATGGGAGTGTTGCTGCTTGTTTATCAAATCAGATTGATGGTGTAGAAATAGAAACACACTGTATTGTATTCAGTCTTGTTCGATGCCCACACAGAATTAACAAGACGTCAGAACTTTTCACTTGATCCTCTTTTAATCCCGTTTTATATCACAGATGAAATCATCTATTTCAGGATAGAAATGATTTCAAGGAGCCACCGGTCAGATTTGAGCCCGGCCGCTTGCCTTGAGGATTTTAGGCTCCGTACATGGAGCACGTACACCAACCATGAGGCCGCTGTTTTCATATACAGTCAGAATTGTTTATCGTGGTCTTTGGTTAGTTTTGACGTTCAAGCACCGTCACACACTCATGATGTGCCACACCTATAGTTTGTGTTTCCAGTTTGCACGATGTGTATGGAAGATCTTTGTTGGAATGATTCCAATGCAAATTGATCTTATCTCTTACTCAGTGGGGGCAAGGCAAGTTTATTTGTAGAGGGTACAACAAGATGAAGCTGTACACAGAGACACATCCTGAGAGTAATATGTAAAGCTGGATCACTTTGTGTAGGAATCTATACAAGTTGTCAGGATATTTCACTCTACAAAGTGGTTTAGGGATTCACTTCTTCGAGGTAAACCTTTTTTAAGCGTGAATTAAAAATAAAGCATGTAGCGGGCATTAATACGCTGCTCTTTTTCTCTAAAATGTAGTTTCTAAATCTATTATTGTTCAAAGCTCTGAAGAGCTGGTTTTATTTCTCATCTTCTTTTTTTTTTCTTAAGTGAAAAAAAAGATGAAGCTGTTCTGCACATGTGTAAATGAAAAAAGTGAGTAAGTGAAAATTCAATTTAAAAAAACTTAGCTGTCCGCGTGTTCAAGGGCACACGACAGTGCAGGTATACTGAAATTTAGCAAAAATTAAGGGTCACCAAAATAAACAAAAGTGTCAAAATAAGTGCCAACTGTGGATGTGCGAGGGAATTTGTTTCTGTGTGTGTGTGTGTGTGTGTGTGTGTGCTGCATCTGATGGATCAGTGATTAAATAAATAATGCTAACCTTTCCTGCAACCTTTCCCTCCCTCCCCAGCTCTCGCCTGACCTTACAAGACCCACGCACATTAAAGACTCCTTTTTCTCCTTCATCTCGGCGCTCCTGTCTTCATCTCGACACATCTACATAACTCTGTCATCCTTCTTTTTTTTGTCCCTTACTTATGCTGTCTTTGCTTCTTTGTTCACATAAACCTCTGTCACTTTAATGTTTTCATCATTTACACTGAGACAAAGCGCCACTATTTTATATCCTTTCCACACTCTCTCTCTCTCCTGCAGCTCCTGATGTAATGACCTAATGTAATGGCCAAGTTTGTTGAAGTGTTGGGACACTTTAGATGTTTAAATTCTCTCCGTTTTTAAGCTAACATGGATCTGATTTAAAACAATGGCTGACTTCTCTCAGATTTAATAGACAAGGACATCATAAAAGAAAATAAGATTGCAACAATAGTACTGCTAGTCTCTCTCTTTGAACCATAACACTGCTTACTCGCTTTTCTTATACAAGGCTCTGTTTCTGCTTCTGCTGGTGAATTTCTATCACCTGTAGCCCCCTTAATTCCCCATGAGGCAAAAAAAGCTGCAACTGTTTTCTTCTTTGGGCATTAATCTGTGTGTGTGTGTGTTTGTCAGTGTGAGTGTGATCTTTAAGATCTGCAGGTTCAAACGACAACTCTCACCACGCCCTGCCACTGAACTCACCACGAGGTCGCTGAGACTCCACAAATGTGTGTGTGCGCGACCCCCTGATCTCCTGCTCTAATACCCTGAGGACCTTTGGTTCCTTAACTATAGGAGGTCCTAAGCAACCATCCACACACACACACACACACACACACACACACACACACACACACACACACACACACACACACACACACACACACACACACACACACACACATCTTCAGAGGATATCAAAGATTAGACATCAATCATTCTCACCTCTTGAAGTCTTGAAGAACGAGTCAAAGGTCAGAGCACACCTGGAGAGCTACAACTCAATCAATATGCGATGATGAAGGTGAAGAGGAGGAAAATAAACAGAATAAAGTGATCGTAAATTTAAAGAAGAAAACAAACACTTTAAATAAGAAATAATACTAGTGCTAGTATAAAAATGAGAGACTATGATGAATTGTTTTGGATATGGCTGTTGATAGTGATTTTAATCTTTTCCATAAGAGGTAAATTTACTGCGTATACGTCCCTATACAGTCAGTTTGGTTTTGGGCCCATTTATTGAAGTGTATTTGCGACATGTCGCATGACGAATCTTACACATTTCCTAAAGTTCTTTCAAACTTTTTTAATTTGCAGATGCTGGAATAATAGAGTCATCTCCCTCCCGCTGGTTTGAACTTGAGTTTGGTTCTGTTGTGCTGAACTTTGCTTGGCCTGGACGCCTGAGTAACTGATTGAGATAGGAGCAGGGAGGCTTATCGCTGAGTGCTTGGTGTTTGGATACGTATGATGTCAGACCAGTTCTCATAATGCTTTCTAGGCTGCGTGCACAGATAAGCTCTGGGATCTGGAGAAGGTAGAGACATATGCAGGTAGCAAACAAGACACAATTGAAATTGGAGCAAGAGAAAGGGGCTGTGTTTTGTTTGTTGAAGTGTGTGCCTGTGTTCTTGTGAGTGTGTTTGTGAGCCTACTTTTACTCCCTGAGCAGTGACCGGAGCAGTAAGCCTCCCGTCCAAGCACTTGGAAACTGGAACGAGGCGAGGAGGAAAGAGAAGAGGATGGATGGGAAAGAAAGGGAGCGGTGCGATGGGGGAAAAAGTAAAAGGATGGAGCGCAAAGAAAGGAAGGAGAGAAGAAGAGCGGAGGCAGAGCGAGAGAGAGATAGACAGACAGAGCGGCAGTACATGGAACAGCAACAAAACGGAAAAAAAGAACTGACGAATGAGTGGAACCGAACGAAAGGAGGAGAAGTGTTGGATTGAGGGATGAGAGGGAAGGCGAGGCCACCTCTTCTTCTCCCTCTCCTCCTCTCGTCCCTCCTCTTCCCCCCGTGAGAATGCAGCGCGCTCCTGTGTGTGAGTTTGTGTGTTTTCTTCCTCCTCAGATCTGCAGCGCTTTCATTCGCACACAAAGACGGGACGTAGACGTACCTGGCACAGGGGGACGTGAAGGAGCTGGCAGAGGTGTGTGTGTGTGTGTGTGTGTGTGTGTGTGTGTTCGCATGTGTATGTGTGAGAGAGAGAAACAGATAAAGAGCTCACCTGCCTGGCAGACTGGAGGGCCTGTGAGAGGACGGCCTGTCTGTCTGAGATGTCCCACTTTACACACTTAACCCACTCGACACCAGCACACACTCACTTTCTTCTGTCTCGCTCTCCAAGCCGTGTTCAAATACTCACACACACACACACACACACACACACTCTGCATCTGTTTGGCATTGTTTGACACTTCAGTATTTCATGTAACTATGGTTTTATTTCAGCGAAGAAGCATGACTTACTGATTTTAAGTAGTTCTCTTCGTGATGATTTCTGGATTATTTCAGTTCAATACACCTTTTCTCTCGCCTGGTTCTTCAACTCAGAGAGTCTGTATATAATCTTTGCATATAATCTGCTCAGTCTTTTCTTTTTTATTTAAGATGACCTGATAGGCCCATCTCTTGTATGGTAAGTCATGGTCGATGGAGGATGCAGACCTGACCCTCATGTTTTTTCTGTTCTTCCTTTTTTTATTTTTGAAGATACTAAAACCACTGAATAGGTTGTGCTTTTGTAATACATATAGGAGTTTATAATGAAACACCTGTAAAACTCATGTGTTAGCCTAAATGCTCCTTTAGATGTTGAACAAGATAAACAAGAAATGTGCGTAACACATTTGGATGCCTTGAGCAGCACAAACTGAGGTTAATTCACCTTTATCTGAACGAGTGAGAGACACTTTATTGATATACATATTTAGATGTAAAAAATATAAAACACACTAACAAGAAAAGTCATGCTCTCATGTTTGTCCCACAAATTTATGTGCAGATAATTTCCTCCCCTGTTTTATTGAGCAGTTAAGTGTTAAAAAAAAGATTTGGCTAAAAAGTCAAATTACTGCCCGCCAGCTGCAGCAGAATGAGTTTTGACGCCTGTGTGAAAATGTGTCCATGCTCAAGAAATCGTAGGGGTCTGCAGTGCGACACAAACAAACAACAAACAAAGAAGCAAACAAATTTACACATACGCACACACACACACACACACACACACACACACACACACACACACACACACACACACACACACAATCACAGGCAGACACAGCAATCGGCTATGCTGCAATTAGCTTGTTTTAAAGGAAACAAATAACAGTAATTTCAACAGAACAGCATCCATAACAATTCACCCCTGGAGGGGATCAGCTATTTCAACACATACATACACACACACACACACACACACACACACACAGAGGCACACATAAATATATACACATTTGGGTATGTGCTAGCAGTCATATTCAAATACAACACACTTGCACACACACCTCCATTAAGTGTACTTGAGAGCAGCAGAGAGGGTCAGCTCAGTGTCTGCGTTATTACGCTACTTTGTTCTGCCTCAGTGGGATGGCCACACACACACACACACACACACACACACGCACACACACACACAGAATTATTATCACCTATCAACACTCAAGGTGCAAATATAAAAGGGTTGCTTTGATAATGGATTGAAAGAGATGAATAAAAGAATGGATAAAAAGATGGAGGGAAAGTAAAAGCGTCTGGTTGTTGTTTTTTATTCTTTGCAGAAGTTTGCAGCTGTGAGCGGAAAAACCCACCCTCTGTCCCTCCCTCTTTTTATGCCCCCCCTCTGTCCATCTCTCATCCCTTCCCCTCCGTCTGCTCTTGCAACAATAGCGTGAAACATCTGCGGCGACCAGGTAATTACGGCCGAGCCAAAACAGCGGGCAGTGCTGCGTGGACGAGCACGGGCACCCCACAATTAGCCCTGCATGTCCAACCCCCCCATCCACCCCCCTCGCTCTGATCAGTGTGTTATCTTTGTGTAGAGAAAGAGGAGAGAGGAGAGAAAGGACAGATGAGTGGTTTCAGGGGGACGTGAGAGTAACTCCAACAAATCTGCCCCATTCGATTAAGACGTGTTGTCCTGTGTTAGTCCTTTTTTTTGTTTTTCTTTTGGCAGTATTTTCACAGAAATGATTCCTTGTTTTGTTCCTCTTCAACCTTGATTTTTCATGGATGTCTTTTAACATTTTTTAAATGATATGGTGCGTATGCTGTAGTTGTGTGGCTGCAGTAAACACTTCAGCAGACAGACGTAAGAAAAGTGTTTTCAGTGAAGTAACTACAGATTCAGATTTTATTTCCTCTTTCATTTTAACCTCTTTAAACTGCAAGGCTCCAATGTTCAGCTACCGTAGTTTAAGAGAAAGGGAGGAATTTTCTTTTCAGGGACCTTTGATTGTCATTTTTTCAGCTTGGGATAGAAGCTGCAGAGAAGACCTTCAGCCATGTGGGCAGCGGTAGCTCAATATGTATAGTCAATCCGTTAACCGGGAGGTCGGGGGTTCGATCCCCAGCTCCTGCTGCCACATGTCTGATGTAGTCACAGGCAAGACACTTAACCTCAGGTTGCTCCCGCTGCTCTGTCTGCGGTGTATGAATGAGTGTGAATGGGATTAGTCCTGATTGGACACTTTACACAGTAGCCTCTGCCGTCAGTGTGCGAATGCGTCGGTGTGGCCTTAAAGATTAAAGTCATTGCCTCAAGTGACGTCACTTGAGTCAGTCTGTTTGGTTGTATAATACAAGAAGCCAGAAAGAAGTGAGCTTCTTTGACTTCTATTAGAAGCCTTACACAGGTGAGTGGCCAACCAAACTGTCAGTGATTGAATTGCATTGTGGGTAATTAAACTGACAAAAATGTGTGGTTGATGAGTGAGGAAGTAGAGTGTAAGAGCGACTCAGAATTGACAGCAGAGAGAAGTCCGACATGCATTTCTGTCCCGCTTTTTTTTATTGTTATATGAATGTATTCTTTAAGTCTGTCCCAGATCTGAATAGACTATGAAACAGGATAATAGATAAAGTTGTGACAGTGAGGACAGGAGGAAACAAAGCTAGCTTGGTGAAATCTAAATCCCAGTTCACTTCTTGTTTTCCAGACTTTACCGTGGAGGCAGCTTCCCTCGCCTTCTCACATTTACCGTCCGCTGTGTCTTCATTACAGGCGTTTGATTGCGAGGTGTGTGAGTGTTTGTGCACGCACACGTTTACATGTGTCAGTGTGGGCCTGTGTTAGCTCTCCTCTGTTTGTGCGATTGTTTGCTTATGCATGTGCGCCCCGAGAGTGGCTGTGTGTTTCTGACTGCGGGTGCATTTTATGATGTGTACTTTCTTTTTCTCTTCCCCGTCCAGGAGTCCCCGTCAGGACCCCTAGGCGTCCCTGTGCCCGCCTGCCAAAAACGTCTGCATCTCCTGGACCCCCTCGAGGCAGAGGACAGCCAAATGTCACTTGGACCCTCTACAGAGTGGAGAGAGGAGGACAGGAAGAGGCGAGAGGGAGAGGGGGGTGAGGAAGGAGGAGACAGGGAAATGATGAGAGGGAGACGGAAGTTCAAGAGGAGTTTTGTAGAGCAACAAAAGAGGTAAGTACAACAGGAATGACTGAGAAACTCAAGCAAATGTGCCTGAATTTCAATACTTTGGCTTGACTTTGGCTCTGTACATTTTGCATGATAAACTTCTTATTTGAGGTTTTTCATTTTTCATCAGCCAAAAAAAATCCTGCAGTTGAATCATTGTTTCAGTCTTCACCCTGCTAGATAAGGAAGCAAAAACACATCACCAAACCTATCACTAAGTGCCTTTCACACATGCTCTGCAATCCTAAGGACATCGTCCCTGTGAGCACAAAGTGCACACTTTGTTCACCCAGATTTTTCCTGCCAGTCTATTCACAGACACATGCAGGATATGTAGGTGTGTGAGCAGGTTTTGGTCCTTAAATGTTTTGATTTGTATTAATAGTACACACCGTTTCCTCCAATCGTGTTTGTCCTTCTTTGCTCTGATCTGTTTTTTTTCTGTCACTCTTATGTGTCATTCTCTCCTTGTCCTTGTATAGAGGACAAATAAAAGACAAGGACAAGACGCCTGGCTTCCACACATTAACACATTTGTTCATGCAGCAGGGAGGAAAGATACAAATCTAGATTGGTCTTTTAGATAAGTAAACACTTGTACAGTTGTGTGTTAGGAGTAGATGTACTGCAGGCATAAAACGCTTCTTATTCAGGGTCACAGCTGCTGAAACAAACACACCATATTGCTCTCTGCTTAACCTTAATTCCTGATAGGCCTGCTCACACACACACACACACACACACAATAGGAAAGCTGACAACTTGTGTTTCATGTATTTATTGATCCAAGATAGTAAAAAAAAAAAAGCTGGAGTAAAACCACATTAAACAGACGGGTAACTTAGAATTAGCGGTAAACCAGGTGTGTGGTTTCACAAGTTGTCATTCAGTTAGAATGCGATGCATAATTCGAGGCAGCAGTGCGTACGAGGAAGGAATGAACTGGCTCTAACAAGCAGCTCGCTCTCCAAACAGCACCTACACAGCAATTACAGATGAGAGATACGTGTGTGTGTTCCTGTCTTTTGTGTGTAGAATTTAATAGCTGTGTGGACGCAGTGGTCTAAATGTGTTCATCTGTAACATTTTATCCTGGTTCACCTCACTCAGACACTGTCACGCAGCACAACACACATGAGCTTGGAGAGGAAAACAGGAGGAGGGGAGAGAGAAGAGAAAGTGGAAATAATGGCTCCTTTTTTTTTTTTTTTTTTTTTTACAGCAGGCAGCATTTACTAAAAATCTGGAACATTTTAAAGAAGTCATTTTTTTCCCACCAATAAGAATTTAATTAAAATAAAGTACTGCAGAAGAATGATTTATAGTGACCACCATACCACTCATTCTGAAATACAAAGAGCAACAGACAAAACAATGGAGGGGTTTCAGAGTTGAAAATAACAATTGTCCATAAGGCTATGCAAGGTATACATTTGAATATTAAAAAAAAGGCTCAATGATAGAAATACTTGAGATCTATTTTCAGCTACAGATTATATTTTTGTCCATTGTTTATTGGGTGATTGTGCTTACAAAACTTGTGTAGTCCCTTGAACTTTAAGAACTGAACGGTTCAAGTTTTTTTCCATCTGTAATTTCACAACAAGATATTTACAACTCAATCGTAAACAATTAAAATTTGATACCAGACAGTTTAGCGTATGACACAGAAACTCAACAACAGTGTTTTGAAATGTGAAACTTATCAGAAAGCAGGGGCCTGTTTAAAGGATCATTGCATATTCATTTCCCTAATGTTGTGTTATTTTCTGCGCCATAAATCCAGACTTTCTTTTAAGTGTAAACCTTTATTTATTGGTCTCGATATGACTACTTTTTATCATGCAAGACTTGAACACTGCAAATGAGAATTTTGGTCCTTAACCCTCAACATGAAGTCATAGCTTTTAGTTACAAATTTAAATGAACTTTAATAGAATTGAAAGTATTTTTCTGATGCTTTCATATGCTTAATCTGCAGTAATAATGGGCAGAAGTTCACTTTCAAACTCTCACAATTAGGGAGCTTTCTCTTCAATGTGAATAAGAGTGATTAATTCAACGATCTGTGCTCCTGTTTTAAGAGTGTGACTGAACGAACAATCAGACTAATGCTCATTCAGAGCAAACTATTTGTTTTGCTCTCTAAGTCTTGAATGGTGTTTCAGGAACTCAGTTAATCAGCATTTTGAATGTAGTTTGTTTTTGAGGACACACTGTTAATTAAACTCAAACTGTCAGTGTGTTAATACTTGATTTACTATTCGGCGCAAGAGGAGGACGTCATTATTGGATGTTCACTTATCGCCACCTTGTGGCCACTGCCTGTAACTACATCTCAGAATCAGAAATGTTTTGGTTTTGCCAATTACATTTAACACATGGAGGGAATTTCACTTGGTGTTTTGGTGCAAACAACAAGCAAAAAAAAGGTCAGATTTAGTAAGGCACTATAAAACAGCAGCCAGTTCCCAACCGAAGCCCCTGCGGATTGAACTACTGCCGCCCCCTTATATACACTGCAAATAACTTCCAGTATGTCCACACAGTGTGCAGTGCATACAGGAAATACTCAAGTCCCTTGTGCTTTATTAATAAGGCTGACAGCAGTCTCTTTTGGAGGGGAGGGTCTCAAACAGTCCATGTCCAGGGTGAGAGGGGTCAGTCACAGTTTTACCTGCATGCCCCTCCTCAGGGTCCAGGGCCCTGGAAGTGTCAAGGTCGTGGAGAGGTTGTAGATTGCAGCCAATGAGCTTCTCTGCTAAGTGGATATATAGTTTTTTTTTTTTTTTTTATGGATAATCTCATTTTTAATGTGTTATTCTGAAGGATTTTGACAACAACAACAAAAATCAGGAAGCTGTATTAGACTCAGGGTGAAATTCATTGAAATCCACACCTGCGGGTTTCCTCTCTCTAACCTGGCCCGTTCACTGTAGGCAACTTAATTTTAATTTCATTTTCATTTAACTTAGTTATCTCAATACATGAGCAGGAAGTTTAGACACTTGTCAGAAGTGGAAAGGGTGGCCATCATCTTATTAAGATGTGCAACATCTTGATTTTATTTTGCAGGGAAATGTTAAAAGAATTTTTTTTTTTTTTAAAAACCCACAAAACACCAGGTACACTATTGTTGATGGTTACTGATGCTTTGCAAAAAAATACCTGATGGCTTGTTTCTCTCGCGAGATCTGACAACACTGGAGTGAGACCGGAGCGTCCCACCTAAACAGGAAGTTTTCAGAGTTCACGGGGCGAACTCACCTACCTGTCAGATGCATACGCATCTCTAGTGTTTGAGTTGTTTGGACTACCTGTCAGCACCACATACGACAAGCGGATGGCTCAGAAGGAGTAGTTATTTACCAGCTTTTATTCGAGGTTTTAAATTTAAACTGACGATGTGTGGAGATTAGCAGAGCGGCTAGCTGCGGAGCTAACATAATCCTGGTCACGAAGTGTTGTTGTTTTTTTTGTTTTGGGTTTGGCATAAAGTCACGGGTTTTTTGTTATCCTCAATCCCCGGTGTACACTTTTAATCAAGAAAACAACGTAACATGAAGCTATGGAGGAGCGAAAGCTGAAGAGAAAGAGCCCCAAGCCCTCCACCAACACAGCGGCTCCGGCTGCTGGCTCTGGCCGGAAAACAGGCACTTCCTCCGGGGGACGACACGTCGGCTACAGCCATAACATGGGGACTCACTCCAGCCAAAAGAATAAGAGCAGAAGGTAGCTGTGATCATTATTATTGTCATAATAAACACATGTCATTGACACACCAGTGTGTGTACATTCAGATACACTTAGGTTTTTATGCACTGTAGTCTTCATTTTTTTTTACATTTATATTTACTTTAAAGGTTTATTCTGGATATGAATATACAGTATTTGTCTGTCTTTCTGTCCACCCCTCCTTGACATGTTATTATCACTAATACTAAAGGGCATACTCCTCCCTCAGACGGACTTTTTGTCTCTCTTTTCCTCTTTTTTTAGGGGTCTCAGAGACAAACTGAGGAATCAACAGGCCTCGGCAGGCAAAGCAAATCAGAGCCAGGGCCCGTCGGCTCCTCCCATCCAACACTCCTTCCTGACTGATGTTTCAGATGTTCAGGAGATGGAGAATGGCCTGCTCAGTCTCCTCAACGACTTCCACTCAGGGAAACTACAAGCCTTTGGTAATTTGGACATCAAAAAGCACTTTCGACTACAGCACGTTTTCCTACGTGTGCTAAGCTCAGAAACAAAATTTAAGTTTCCTTAGATTTTATAAAGGCAGCAGACGTTTTTTTATGATCATTTTTATGATTTTTTATGTGCTCTACCTTTGTACTGTGTCAGGAAACGAGTGCTCCATTGGCCAGATGGAGCATGTGAGAGAGATGCAGGAGAAGCTGGCCCGTTTGCACTTTGACCTCTACGGAGAGGTGGATGAAATGCCTGAGGACCAGAGGAAGGTGGCCTGTGACACCAACATGGACAAACTACTAATGAATGTGAGACTGTTGTCACATCATTTAAATTGTAAATATCTTGACTTTGTACCCGCTTTTTTTTTTTCAGTTTTGCACCAAAATGTTAAAGCTCATGCTATATTAGCAGACAGGTCCACACACAAATCCACTGATCTGCTACTGCCCTGCTATTTATTGACATCCTGGATTAAGGTAGTAATTGATGAGCTGCTAATTCTCTTTCTTACTTTGTAACTGTGTAAGATTTAGCTCCCTGATACGTGAGGAACAGGATGAAGTCATGCCGTACTGTGCCTGAGGTTTTAATTTGAGTTTAAACTATGTTTTCTCCTCCACAGCTTGAGGAGCTGAGTTCATCCATGTATCCTTCTGAGCGTTACAAAAGTCTGCGACTCTTCCTAAAGGCTTTAAAGTGAACGTGTAACCACTTCTCTTTCACGTTCCTGTTCTTTTGGTTTTAAATGTCAGATATTTCCTTTGGATTCTTCCTTGACTCTTGTACTTCTCCAGTCAGAAACTAAACCTCGCCGACTCCCAGGACATCCCGAGGACTGCCAGCATGTGAACTTCTTTCCGCTCCTCCATCCCATCTCACCCAAATGTTTTATTTATTCCACTCGGAGGAGCTGCAGTGAGTAAGGTGGAGCTGGCGTGGGCTTGACTCACTATGTCTTTTAAGTATTGTAGCAGAGTCGTCTGCACACGTGTTCACCAGCGTACCCTGTACATGCAGGGTGAGGGATGTCATGTAAGATGTCCCAAAGAGGTATGCACTATGTGATTCATTTGGAGTAGAACTAGCTTTAATCATAAGTAAATAACCAGATGTTGTCATCTAAATCAGAGTGATATTTAGAGGGTGATATGATTTGACCTACAGTATAAAGTGCAGTGATTTCTTTCTCACTGGCTCTGCCTGTTTTTAAGTAACATTTTAGTCAGCTGACTCATTTCCAAACAGCTTAGATTTACTCTACATTGCTAACCAAAGTTCTAAATGCATATCTAAGCTCTTTCTTTGCACTTTGTCATATCTGTTGTCACAGGTTGATCACTGTCTGTAACCTCACAAATTAAAGACTGCAAGCTACAGTGATCACATACCAAGACAGGGGTAGAATTGTTTCTCAGCTTAAAGCTTGCAGATTTTATCGCCTATGTCTTCATCATCTCGCGCAAAGTTACATTTTGGTTTAATCTGCCAAAATATCGATCGAGAGGACACAGTCGAATCAGTGCTGACTGAGACCCAGTTTGTATTCTCTGTGAACGATGTCCTGCTCCAACACATCGCTCAGCGGTTAATCTTTTTGCACGTTTTCCACGCATCATGTGCTCTGCACAATATCACTGCTGCGTGGGAGGAAAAAAAAGAATCCAAAAGTTGACACCACAACCATGCCTTAACGTTTTCATTTAATCATGTTTGCCTTATTGGTTTGTAAGTAATCATCAATTTATAAAGACCACATTGATTTTAGAGTTCAGATAGTGTTTTCAAAGATAATATATAATCATCTGATAATGCTGCTTTGATTGTAAACCTTGACTGTATTTTATCACTTGTTATAACAGTGTGTTTGGTTTTTGGGGGGGATGTATTTCTAAGTGTTTTTGCTGTTTGGTGAATTTTATTTTTATTGGTATAATAAATGTGTTGTCTGAATTTCTTCTTTTTTTAAATGTAAAAATAATCATTCTTAGAAAAGGGACTCTGATGAAATGAAAGCTTCAGGGATTTATGTTGCAATAGTTCAGGCCCAAATGAAGTCACTAATCTGTCCCACGTCCCTTGCTCTGTTATGTCAATTTCTTTTTTTCTTTTTTTTTTGCATAACAAGTCAACCCAGTGCATGCATCCTTTTGACTCTTTGTCACACTGATACACAAGTTCAGGCTCGAGTCCTGCAAGATTAAGCTTTCTTTTATTCTTTTACCTCAAATTGAAAAGTTTGGCATGTAAGCGTGTTTTTTGTTGTTGTTTTTTTTTAACAAACATTTCCTAATTGAATCCCCCTATTTTCGTCACAACATTGTTGTCTTCTATTTGTGTTGACAACCTGCTTTTTGTGGCTTGTTTATAGCCTGGCTCGGGACCCCATGTTACTTATTCATGAGCTGTGTGCAGGAATGTGCACATCCTTTGTTGATGCGTCTCTAAGGTGATTGAGAGCCGAGAGCAGAGCAGCTCAATGCAGCCCAACATTTGAGAGCTGGACCTGATAGTGGTGTGGATTTTAAACGGGAGAAGTCGAGTTTTCACAGAAAGTGTTTATTTGTGTGTGAGGCCATGGAGTCGAGCCTGAAGTCAAGCCCTCACTCTGTGAAGCGGTGGCAGCTCAGTGGGACAGACTATGAGCCACAGCAGGTCCACAGGCAGCGGTCTGCAACCTGCTTTAGCACCTGGACCCCCCTGAACAACAGGAGCAGCAACGTCCAGGTCAGAAAAAAAAGAATTTAGAAACATCCACAAAACCTTTAAGGGACGTTGAATAAATGTTAAGCATTTATGTTAAGTTTTATAAAGTCGTATTATGTAATACATAATATATATTATGTTTAGTATTGTGACCAAAGAAAAAATTTGGTGCAACAAATTACAGTATATATATATATATATATATATATATATATATATATATATATATATATATATATATATATATATATATATATATATATATATATAATTTTTTTTTTTTAGGTTGGTTGAAAGAATCATTTTTTTCGTATAGGCTATGTCAGTTGTGGCACTTAAACATGAAACATTATTTTGATGAATGTGCATTGATTTGAATGCCATAACCCTTGTTTTATTTTGAAATTGTGGAAAGACGGTTGATTCACTTCACATCCAGTAGAGGGCGGTAATGTACCGTGTATCTGGCTCGCTAATATGTATTTATTGTTTTGATATAGATATTTATCGGATTTTTAAGCTCTCATTATATAATATATATATTTTAATTATATTAACTGTCCACGTATTTATTTGAGTTGTATTCCTTTTTTTAAATGTTTTCTAATTATCGTCACATTCATGCCGATTAAGCTTTCTTAATTTTATTAAGTGCGCAATAAACGCCAAGCTAATTAAAAGCAGGTGTGCGAAGACTCTATACAGGTAAATATTGAACAATGTTAACGTAGTATCTTATTCGTATTTATAGTTATTTTTATTGTGTTTAAAACGGTCTGTTAAAACGGTTTAAAAAGTTTAGCTAAAACTAGTGTCAATATTTAAAATTACTCAGGTAAGTCGTTTTAAAACTGTTTCATGTATCCAGTTACTTGCACACAATTAATACAGGTGTACAAAAATATGCACATAAAGTACTAAGGCTTTAACACTTATTTCATATGTACTGCCCAACAGAAATTCATATATCTCTCATTAATGGTTCACCGTGTATTACTCATGTCTGCCATAATGTTTTAAACATGAACTGTATAAAGTTTGTGACCTTTTCCATTTGAGTGCAGTTATTTGAGGAGAGGATGAACCTTTTGCTGCATTGGTTTGATCTGTGGACTGACAGACAGAGGAAACAGACGTTGTCCTCTCTGCTAACACGCTGCTCAAAGACACAGCTCAAGTAAGGACTCTTTCTACCTGGTCAGACTGTTTATCTCACAATGAGGAAACATTGTGTCACGTCTTTGTTTGGTGTTGTATTTTATTGATATTAATTAAGTTTCTGTGCTTTAAAATCAGACCTACGGTCTAACTAGTAAAAATATCTTACATCCTGAGCAGATATTGCCGGGATTTGCTGATTGAGACTGTTCCTGTGACTCAAGTGGACTTCACAGCGGTGCTGCCACGCTTTCTTTCCCTGTATGTCATGTCATTTTTGTCCCCTCGTGACCTTTGCTCTGCTGCACAAGTCAGCTGGCATTGGAGGGTCCTTGCTGAGCAGGTGAGAGGATGAAGGAGAGAGACTTTAATGTTCTTAAGATACTGTAAAGATTGATTCTAAAGAGTGTCTATCGTCTCCTCTTGTCTTTCTTTTACCCAGGATTGTCTCTGGACTGACCGCTGCATCAAGAGAGGCTGGTTTCTCCCATACACACCTGCAGAAAAAGAATTTGGAGCATGGAAAACTCACTACATTTCCTGCGTTTCCACCCTGGACTGGCTTACTCCTCGGGAAGCGGCAGAGTTGTATGGGACCCTGAACCAACAAAGCACAGAGGAGGATGAGGAGAGAAGGAAGGAGAGGAGGATCAGACAGATGATCAGAGATAAACTGCAAGAGGAGAAAAGTGAGTAAGAGAACAGGAGGACCTCAGACTATGTTATTGATTTTTTTTCTTATTATTGAAAGGGATAAATCAGCATGAAAGTCATGATGAGGGGTTTTACTTTTGTCATCTCAGAAGTGTGTCTGACACACCACATGTTGTAAATGTTTAATTTGATTTACTGAATTTGTCCTTATGAGGTCAAATAAAGAAGACCTCCTGAGCCGAGTCATGGCCGTGCTTAAATCTGTGATTTTTGCAGGAGAATCTCTAAGAACCAGGAGAGTTTGGGGCAGCAACAAAAAGCCAGAAGGAGCCAGAGCTGGAAGAACCCAAACAGGGAGGTCCAGCCCTGGTGTGACACCCAGGTCCTGGCCCTCCCTTTCATGGCCTCAAACACTTGTTGGGTGTCCTAGTCTTAGCCTCGACGGTGGACACCATGGACCTGCATCACAAAGCTTGCAGAGAGTCCAGGCCTCCTGTCCTAGCAGGTGACTATTTATTTTCTATTTATTTCAATTAAGTGCCATGTGCTTTACAATGCATCCCTCAGTAGGTTATTGCTCGAGACATGTATTTTAAGACTTTCTGTCCTTACTCTACTTGTTGTGGTGTGTTGTTGTTTTTTCAGTGAGAGGGTGAACAAGGCTAATGGAGCGCTGTCCTCCTTCACCTGTCAACCTGCAGTGCTACCAGCGGCCTCTCCAGTCCATCGACCTGCTCCCCCCCTCTTGCTGCTGATGTCTAACAGAATCCCAGCCTATGAAGTAAAATAAAGCCATATAGTTTTTACAGGCCAGTAGGGAGTAGAACACAATACTGAGTGTAAAATGGTCTGTTCTGTTCCTCTCTCACTACGCTCCACGTAGCTGCTGCTGAGCGGTGTGACGGCTGGAGTGATCATGGTTCAGTACGACCACAGAGGGACTCTCTCAGCGCTGTTAACCCAGGCAGAGAGGGCCATTTCTGGCAAGAGAGTTCAGAGGATGGGACTACTCGCTCCTGGAGGAACGGAGGAAATCCGTCTGCTTGAAGGTGAGGATCAATAATGTGTGTTTATGTGTGAAAACACTGGCAGGGTAAGATTCGGTGTAAGTGGAGCCTGCAGCGGAAGAAGTTTATCTGACATCTTCTAAAACCATTATATATATCGACATAGGCTATCACCATGGGAAACGGCTCAGGATGCAAGAATCCAAAAATGAGACTTGAGTGTAAGCAGGTTTAATTTGTCCAAAACACACATGGGATGTTTCCAACATCAGCGCTGAAAGACAAATAAAATATATCACAATAAACAAGTCAAATTAGATTGACTTTCTGAAGGAAATAAGGATAAATGAAGTGATTAGATAAATTACAGAGGACGAGGTAACTAAAAATAGCAGTGCTGAACTACCGCCCCATGTGAAGAGCCAAACGTGAGTGCATTGGAGTGCTGTCGTAAATAAGCAGTGAGCAGGGGAATTCAATCTAACTAATCACTGACAGAGTGCAAAGAACAACCAATCAAGGGAAGGGAGGACAGGGAGAAACCAGGAAGTGTAGAGAAGGGAGGTGCAGTAGGAAAAGATAGGACGTGAAAGGAAACACACTATTGATCTTTACTTTACCTCTGTGTAATGTGATCATAAATCTCACATTCATTTCTACTTTAATTTTCTACTCCGCTGATACTCTTTAATGTTAACTTTCATACTTCAGGTTGTAGCCTGTCTCAAGCGACTCTTCTGACCCCGGACCACAGAGAATTCTGGGAAAAACTGTCTGGCTGGGTGGCACTGGCAGAAGAAGGCGGAGGGATTGATATCTTCTCTCCACTGGCTGCATCTGGTAGGAAGACACTGAAGTAACGGACACACACTTCTCTGGAATCTGAAACCTCTGCTGCTGTTTATTTGTCTCATCATCTCCCCTGTCTCTCCTCCTCAGCGTCAGGTTTGGCTCTCATGCAGGCTCTCTCTACTCTGACCGGTATGGAGGTTCGGGCACCGATGGGTCTTGCCACTGGAAATTTCCAGAACAGTAAGTCACTAATTCAAAAGACTAAATCAATGAGAAATAAAACAAAACATTTGTCAGGAGCCAGAAGAATATGTTTCTCCCTAGATTACCACTTGCACTTAAAAAAAACATTTACCAATCTCGAAATATGCCACTCCTATGTGATGACTACAAATTTGGAAAAAATATCAAATTAACAATGAACTGATAAGATTTCGGTGGTCAAATTTAAAAGTCGCAGATGTCACAAATTTCAAAGAACTTCAGAACTCATGAGCCAATTACAACACATTTCCTTAAATCACTGTGAAGCATTGTTTTCCCTTTTTCAGTCCTCAGTGAGTGGTCTGACAGCAGTGTGTGCACCGGACTCTCCAACGAGCAGCCAGCTGCCCCCGCTCTGCTCTACGTGTGTGAGAGCGTCCTGCAGAGTTGGTGCAGACAGGCTCAGTGGATGGAGGAGGCTCTGGGGGAGCTGAGGGGCCGCCTGGGGCCACAGCTACAGCGGGCCAGCCTGCAGGCCAGGGGTCGCGCTCTGGGTGGGTTTCACACTCATGTCGACTTACAGCAGATACACACAGCTGGACCAGTGGCAGGTTTAAACAGAAGCCTGCATACTCTGTGTCCTGTAAACTTCCTGAGTATGATGATGTGTTTATAGGTCATTTTCTGTGGGAGGAGATCTGCCTGGAGGATGTGTGTGTGTCCAAAGAGCTGAAGTTGGCTCTGAGTGAGGGGCTTGTTGCACTCACAAGACAAGAAGAGGTGAGGAGTTTTTGAACACACGCTCACAGTTTCACATTCTCTTCTGTGTGCAAATGTCATTAGTTAATAAATAGCAGCATTTCAAATCAAGTGGCTGTGTGTTATTATTTCTGCTCTTACCTCTTCAGCCCAGACCTGTGGAGTTTCTTGTCCACTTCTTGACAAGATGGAGTGAGGAGAAGGAGAGAGAAGAGAGCTGTGGAGAGGAGAAGTGGAGCTTACAGAAAGGTCTCGGCTCATTATCCGAGCTACAACAGGTGTGTGTGTGTGTGTGTGTGTGTGTGTGTGTGTGTGTGTGTGTGTGTGTGTGTGTGTGTGTGTGTGTGTGTGTGTGTGTGTGTGTGTGTGTGTGTGTGTGTGTGTGTGTGTGTGTGTGTGTGTGTGTGTGTGTGTGTGTGTGTGTGTGTGTGTGTGTTTTGTACCTGTCCTTGTAGGCCTAGTACAAAGAAGATGCATCACCCTCATTTTGTTTTGTTCATTTTCTCTGTAGACGGCGTTAGACTGGAGAGGTGCAGTAGCCAGAGAGTTGCACCACAGCGAGTGTGTTTATCTGGGGAGACTGGGCGCAGTGCTGAAGGTACTTTTTTCCATTTTTGTACTTGATCATTTGTCAATCTTGGAAGCCCATCTCAAATTGAAACTGCTCAGACAACAAACAGAAAGCAGAATTATTTATTTACCTGCACATTTAGCCTTTTATGCGGAAATCTATCTTTTGACGTAAAATAGAACAATCAAACATCACATTTTTAGTTCTTTAAAGCTTCCTGTTTCAGGTGCAGTGCCATTTAACTTGCAACCCACTCAGAGTTAGAAAAATAACTGCAACTATATTAATACAGTCTTCCAATGCTGCTTCTTCTTCTGATGTAGTATTAAAGTCAGTGAAGTTCAGAAAACAGCCACTGATAATAAAATGAAGCGAAGTATGAACATGATCTTTTAATCATTTTTTTAAACAGGAGATGAATCATTCTTCTGTAGTTTCTTTTTTGTCCTGAACATGGTGCTGCAGAGTCTGATGCAGACAGATTGCATGTTGAAGTAGACGAAGAATATAAAGTCAACCTGTTCTGCTTTTGTGCTGAAGGTCTACAATGAGCCTCTCACAGCAGCTCTCAACTCCAACAGAGCCATTCTCAGCTTCGCCGACATCCACGTGGTCCTCAGCCCCGTCACACACATACTGCAGCTCAGCAAGTACGCCGATCACAGAAGTACCGCAATGACACTGTCTTGTTTCCTCTGTGAAGATAACTATAGTGAGAGTGTGTGTTTGTGTCAAGGGAGTTTCAGATGGATTTAGGAGCTCGGCTGCAGCAGTGGGATGCAGATCAGTGTGTCGGAGACGTGCTGCTCAAATTGTGCTCAAAGCTGAAAGTCTACACCAACTATCTCAACAACTACTCCACTGCCCTCTGCACAATCGACAAGGTCGAGTACCTGAATGAAATGCTTCACGCTAGCAAGCTAAGCTAGCCTCTGACCTGTTATATCAGGTTGTCTTTTCAACTTTAAACATTCAACAAAAGTTTATTTTGTATATTTTTCCACCTTCATGTGTAGTTAATAGATGGATTAACTTTATTGATCCCAAGCTGTGAAACCGGTCTCTTCAGACAAAAAGCTCACATAAACAGATGTTGTGTTTGTGTTACAGTGCAGGGAGACTAAGCCTGCGTTCAGGGCTTTCCTGAAGAGAGCAGACAGAACGCTTGCAACTCACATGCTGAGGTAACAACACACAAAACACTTTTTTTATCTTTGTGAAATAAATGTCCGCGTTCCACCGAATTTCTCTTTATTTGATTGCATGTTTCCATGTGTTGGTGCAGCCTGCAGGAGCTGCTGCTGTGTCCTGTGTGGAGAATACAGGAGTACGTGACTCTGCTTCAGGCTCTGTCTGTACACACTCCGCCGGGGCATCCTGACCACACACACCTCTCCTCCGCCCTCAACTCCATGTTACGATTCAGGGAATTTTTACAGAAGGTAATCACCAGGCAAGGACTCTGTACTTCAGGCTATATTTCAAAATGTTGACTAAGTTGACTAAGTCTGTTTCAGTTGAAGCGCAACTCAGAGAGAGACAGGCTGATTGAAGAAACGCAGCAGATGATCCAGGGCTGCCCGGTGAAAACACAATTCTTCTGTCGCTCACACTTCAATGTTGAACTATGTCATCAGGAATGTAAATGTGTTTTCTTTGTGCCACGAAGAGCCTCAATGAAGGAAACAGGCAGCTGATAACCACTCAGGATGCTGCGCTACTCAGGAGTCTTGATGAACAGATTCCAGACTCTCTCAGGTCAAACAAACAATAAAAAGCAACATTTTCTTGAAAAATATGATACTAGATATCAGACTGAAGTATCGCTAAATCATCCCATCTTTAATAGTTGTTATTGTTTGTGTGCATGATCAGGAGCTACGAGCACGTCTCTGATGTGGGCCTCTTCCTCTTTAATGATGCATTGGTGTTGACGCGAAGAAACCTCCTTCACACACCGTTCACGTTGGCTAACCAGAGCACACACACTTTCCTGGCCTCAGTGAGTGGCTCTGTGCAGTCTGGGAGTCAGAGAAGTTACACACACACGCTGTGAGTTTTTACGTACCGATTATTTCCAGTATTTGTCTCATCAAACGATAATGAAAGGTGTTCATTCTCTGTGTTTTAAAGTCCCAGGACTGTTAATGTGTTCCTCTGTAGATGTGAGTCATGCCTTCGTCCTGGAGGGCCCCAGTCGTTCGTGGGTTTGTGCCACAGAACGAGAAGAAGAGAGGGAGCGCTTTCTGTGTGTGCTGCGTTCAGCCATCAAGTCGGCTCTGAAAGGACATCAATGACGCCATCATGATCATATCGCCCCACGCCACAAGACGAGGTTTGGTCACCACTGGACACTACCGCATATACCATTCAAAGTGAAATATGGCAGTGCTTTCATAATATTTTTGAATGATCTGTCAGGGAAACGGTTGTCTTCTTCCAGGTATAAAAAGTCTTTATTGATAACGAAAAGTGACAAACTACACGTTTTAAAGATGATCACTATCAAGTATCTGCTTTACACAACATCACTGATACACTTCTGTACATTAATATCCACGAGTACATCCCTACAATTAAATAAACCAGACTTTGTTTGAAAAGATGAATTCATACAAGTTCAAAACTAATAAACATTTATTTCCCTTAACAACATACTTCTAGTTTAACCCTTCAGTTTCATTCAAATGATTTAAGGGACATCTTCCACAGTAAGTATTGAGTAATCTATTGTCTAAACTGTTCTGCACATTTATTTACAACCAATACGATGAGTTCACGTTTCTATTGACACATTCACGTGTTGCATTTTGACGTTTTCAGCACCACAAATGAGGAGAAGGTGAAAGAGGAAGAGTCGTGTTCTAAAGTTAAATCAGGAAAACAACGAACAAACTTTAGAGATTCAGTTTTCCTGTTACTTCTCCTTTGCAGAGATTTATTATTATTTAAATCCAAGGGAACTACGAGGATGTTTCCACCTTCTGGCCCAAAAATATGTTAAACAGATTTGACTTAAAGAAGAGAAAAAAAGCAAAGGTCACAGATGGATCACAGTCTGCGGTTCATCAGATGTGGGTTGTTGTTGTTGTGCGCTGCAGGCTGCCCTGCGGTTTGACTCTTGGTCTGCAGTCCCACATTTGCTGCCGTGCTGTTTGGCCCTTTCTGGGAGCCGTAGCCCTTGGGTTTGGGGATTCTTGTGGGTCCTGGTCGGCGTAAAGCTTCGAGAGGTATCTGTTGGAGAAAACACAAACAGACGATGAAGCCTCAAAAGAGTGGAAAGAATACTGTTTATTGGACTTTCTTAGTGAAAAGAAAATTAGAAGGATGGGGAAATATGATCTGAAATATACAGGAAGCAAAGGAGCTACTTTGGCTGTGATTTAGATTTCTGCAATTCTTCAAACGACCACTAGATGATAGGAAATCATATTTTACGGACACTGGATAACCACACTGACAAAGTTTCACGGCATGAATGCTTCACTTGGCTGTTTCCCTTCAAGGCAGTTGATTTTTCATTATTTTATGGTCAAGATGATTGTCCCACAGTAACTAGAGATCATGCAATTTGGCTGTTTAGTCATGCATTTTCTGTTATTCAATAGTTGATCTAATTGTCATTCATATCTTCAGCGATATTCCCAGTGAAAGTGAAATTTCTGCCCTGACTGACTCCGGAAAATAGACGTCACTCCTTCGACAGGATTTCTTATCTTTGCTGTACCTTGTTGGCTTCAGGCATTCCTGTGTTGGTAGTTCCCTCAGTATCCTATGAATGTAGCTTTGCCAATGAGTCATTTGGATGTTTAAAACAAATATGTTATAGAAGGTATGTCAGTATTCTTCGACATTTTCAGAGCAAAATCATTCTCCAGCAAATTAAAAAAATAGTCTTTTCAAAAGTGGAATTAGTAATTAGTCGCAGCGCTTCGAACCATTTTGTTTAATTGTTTTCCTTGCATGCTCGCTGAAAAAAACTCCTAATGCAAGAAATGACATTGTTGTACCCGTTTAATCCCATTATGAACAGCTGCAGGAGTTTGCTGCGACCAAACCAGCATTAGCTCCTTTCTTTCGCCCAAGAACGAGAAGCATTATGAGAAACGTAGCCTTTCAGTGATTCTTAAACAACGTAACGCTCCGCTTACTCTGTAATCAGGTTTTAATCAGTGTGTTTGCTTGTCCAGCAGCGTGCCTGGACACCGAGGTACTTCAATTTGTTTTGCTCCGTGTACTGTAGAAACCATATCCTGTTTACTCTGATAAGCTGTTTCCACATACACACACATACCTCCTGTACTTCTTGTGTGGTTGTGTACTTTCTGCAAGATGGTGATAAATCTACAGTTCATGCATAGATGAGTCTATTTTGATATATTATTTTGTCTCCAGTTATTCCTAAATCCTCTCTATCAGTCGTGTAACTCCTGAAACTTTGTATGTCCAGACGGACTATCAGTCTCATGTCTGAGTCTCTCTGCTCGTGCTCATAGTTTGTCTGCTCCAGAGACCACATTACTCCCTGGCAGTAGTCAGCAGGCAATTATTTTTCTTCAGAGTTATCTGGGGATGTAATTGGAACATAGTTTCATGTCTAATCACATTGTCACAGCTTGCTTCTTTCTTTTTTCCTGCAGAAACATTTTTAAAAGGTAATGTGCTCGCTCACCTCCAGTAACCTATTTGAGTTAATATTGCTGCAACGTTTTGGATATCTGTAATGTGTGTTTCACAAAAAAGCATTCTGCAACTGTGCAAAAAAAAAAAAAAAAAGTGTTGGACAGAAGTGTTAATTACAAATAGAAACTGGAGAGTCTTCTTTGACTCACTGTGTCACCAATCTGTTCCACATTTGTGCAGCTGAGTGAAACTGAAACTTCTCCAGGATTTCCATGAGTTTCATCACACTCACTGACTTTATTCCCAGGGAACACAAAACCTCGCTCTCTGAAAACCACTTGGATATGTTCTTGTGTGGCTTGGGGTTTTTCAAGAATTAACAAAAATCTGCGGTGAACTACATCCTTAAATATTCATGCAGGGGTATACATTTCAGAATAAGTAGTGCCTGCGCCTCAGAAGGACTAATGGTGCAGAAAATCTGTACGGGGCTGCACGTCATGGGAGTGTTGTTGATTTAACATGGAAGAGAGGCCTTAATGTGCGGCTTTGTTCTCTCGTATATCAGCAGTGCAGCAGGAGTTCAGCTAAGTGTTTCCTCTGTAGTACAGGCGCTGCTGTTTCTATGTCAACCAAACAGGAGGATTGTTTTGGTGCTCGCGTTGCAGCGGGAGAGAGGCTACTTAAAGCGACCATGCGCTCACACTCTCGAAGCTTTTGTTTTTGAGAAAAGCTCCCTGACCAGTTCTTATAATCTGCTTTTGGTTTTATAGTGTCTGTCGGTCAATGTGAGCAAAGTCTTTTGCGATGACCATCATAGCTAACGCGAGGAAATCTGCTCCGTCGCAGGGATACGATTCTTGCATGTGGACTTGTTCAGTTGCATTTGAGTTAAATCAGAAACTAATCGTGTAAATTAAATCATCTTTGCTGCTCTTTGATGGATTATTTTTTCCAACATATGCAGCTGTTCATCAGCTGCATCATTGTAATTAAGTGTGTATGCATCTTCATTTTTAGCCAATGGAAGGTAGCACCACTTTAGGATTTTTTAATAAAACAACTTCTGGCTTCCAGCGAGTCACTTGATACTCATTTTATCATTCTGGGAAGGATACCGTGTGCAAATCAGTCTCCCTTAGCTAACAAGCACAGTTTATGAATCCAGTTTGTCTAAGTGTGAGTCAGGGGGTTAAGTGAGGTCGCAGACAGTGAATCCCAGCTGCTGCATGCTTTCTCAAGCAGCACTTTAATGAATAGCATCTTGTTTAGCCTCAGCCTGCATCATCTCATCGTGCTCAGACTGATTTGGATCCGGTTTCTCCAGCTGCGCTCCTTCACACTCATTCAATTTAATGCTTGATTTAATCATCTCCTCCATGTCACACTGGTTTGTGTGTGTGTGTGTGTGTGTGTGTTTGGGGTTTCTTTCGCCTTTTTCTGCAGCAGTTGTCTTGATCCATCTTGATGACACTGAGGACTAAATACATGTTTTATAGTAGAGTGGAGAACTCATTTCACTCTTCATGTCGTCCATTACGTTTCAGTGCATTTCTGTGCTTTTAAAGTAAATCTGGGATTTAAGGAAATGAAGGTAAAGCTAAAAGCAAGCATACTAAAAGTTGAGTTAACGTGTTCGACCAACTAGTTTAAAACATGTGCTTATCTGTAATAGACATAATACCAGATCCATGTAGTGCTTATTAATTTACTGTGTACATTACGTCTTCAGAAACTCATTTTAATATTATGGGAATAACTTCTGCTGTGATCTCGATTCTAACCTAGTGAAAACAAGTTTTTTTAATTTAGCAGTTATTTTTCTGTTTGTTTTCCTTCATTGGCTTTGTATTGAGACATGACATACATGGTGTCCCACATCCTCCCCACTGCATCCTCTCGTCTATTCTTTCTGTCCCATCATCTCGTTCTGTCCTTGAAGGTTTATTTAATTTGAGCAAATCGCACGTATGTGGTAAGCTTTCCACTGTGGGCGCATAAAACCACTCAAAGAAAAATGCATTTACACAGAGAAGCATTGGTGTTGACTCATTTCACCGGACATGATTCATAAGAGGGAAAAAATAAAACGGATGTTTTAGGTTACTACCAAAGACGAGTAAGCTAAATGAGTTTTTTCTAGTAAAGACCACTGAGGTTTATCAGCAGATCTATGATTTATCTCTTAAATGGACTTTGGAGGGATGGTTACAGAGTGCTTAACTGGGTCAATAGTCTAAGAAATGAGAATTCCTTTGATAGTTTTAATCCCTGATGGATCAGAAAAAATGATTGAGCCAACTCAAGGGAACTCAAATAATGTGACTGATAGTCAGGGTGAAGTGAAAGCCTCAATAACATTGCTTTGATCTTCATTGGGAGTCATGATATTGTTAGAGTTTGTGTCTTTTAGATTTAACTCTTAAAACCTTGGAAACATTTAGATCTAAACTAATTAACACTCGTTAAATGTCTTTGGTGCTAATTTCAGGCAGGGAGATAACTGAAAGTTTCTCACCATCCACTGAGCCGTACTGATGTTCAGTTAGAAGAGATTCACCTCTAAAAAACCTTATGGAGCACCAGTCCGAGGTTGGAAGGATTTTAAAAGATGTAAACCTATGATTTTAACTCAAGCTAAAAAAAATGAGGTTTTTCTGTTTATCTGGTCAAGTTTGAGCACAAACTGTCTTTTTCAGACACTATAACTCTCTAAATCATTAAAAGCTTTCTTTGCATGCACCATTATTTGAATCAAACAATAGATTTTTAGAACAATTGCATTGTCCTTGCATTATTTCTCTTAATTTTACACATTCAAAACATGCCAGATTTAGTGCATAAATGAAATTGGCAAGCATGGATGAAAAACTAAAATAAAACCACTTGTTTTTGCACACTTTAATTCTCAGAAAACCAAACAACTCAATCATAATGCAATATGTGTTATATGAAGTATAAAACTGGCATGATACATCAGTGTGAATAATCTGACTACATGGCAAAGACGCCACTGAGTACAATACAGTAAGTGCACATAAGTTAAAACCTTGTGTTATGTCCAAAAAAATAAATTTTCTAGTGCTTTCATTTTTTTCTCTCATGCAAGCAAACAATTGTTTGAATGTATCACACAAAACCAAGCACCTCAACCAAAATAAAAGGAAGACATTCAAACGTTGGTTTAAGCACATAGATTATGTAAAACAGACGGGTAAATGCATCAGGGGATACAGCTGGGGCCTAACGGTCTACGGTGGGACTGGATGTGATGAGAGGGATTTAAAAGGATGGGATGGAGAGATTTGGGGTGGTTGTCAGGTCAGTCATAGACATTACTTACTGTAATTTGTGATGGCCTTTGGATTGGGGTAGAGGTGGGCTTAATCATGATGCTACTTGTGATTTTGCTGTTGCCTTTGAGAGTAGGTGTACTGCAATTTGCAAGCACCTGAGTCCTCTGTTCCTGGAGTCCAGGGGTATGGCATGGACTCAGTGTTTGTGTCGGCGTGCTGATGCTCTGTATAAAGGGGCTTCCTAAGTGAATGTGGATTTTGTTATCCTCTGTTGTGATGACATTTGGCCCAGAGCTGTTTGACCTCTGCACCTGCCAGCTGGTTTGCCTTTCTGGTGACACGCGGAAGACGGCGTGTCCTCCGACAACCTCCACCGGCTCCGTGGATTGGGAGCGGTCGGGGGTGCCTGTTGTGACTGACACGATTTGAATAGGTGACATGGCTCTTTCTGGTGTAACGGAGCCACAAGAATCTGGAGTCATTGTTCTGGAGTAGGTGGCCATGGTGAAAGGTGACAGGGATCGATCAGGTGAACACAGACCATCGGATATTGGCGAACCTTTGGATTTCATTGTTGGGGAAATGGATTTTGCAGTCGGGGACATGGAAGCATTTTGAATGATGGTGATTCTCTGTTTGGGTGGACCTCCACTTGTGGGTATGACGGCAGTGCTCGTGAATGACTGGGTGTTTTCTGTGGTCGGGCTGGTGATCTCTAATGTTGCTGTGTTATGTCCGTGGTCAGGAGTCACTTTTATGTGCAGAGGTTGCCCAGGACTGTGGGTCAACACAACATCTCCAGACTGGACGTGGTTGCCGTTCTGCCGCGGTTGCACTTTGCCGTTCACCTGATGTGGCGTGTCTTTGTTTTTAAGGAACGGGACTCTGGCTCTTCTCATGTTGTTGTTGAGGTTATTTACGTTATTGATAAGTGAGGGGCTACATTTGCTGAGTTGAAGCTCATTGCTGTAGTTTGCATTATCTTCACTTTCACTCTCATCGTACAGCTTCCCGTTTACCACAGCCCGTTCCAGCGGTGCGATTGTCTTGGAGTTCGGGGACATGACGTCAAGTGGCTCAGTCTGAACTTCTTTTGTGGAAACATGGAGGTCTGAAAAACGCCTTCCATTCATGCCAGGACGCAGACTTTTGCTAAATCGCCTGTATCTCTCAAGCTCTCTTGTAAGTGTCTCCATCTCTCTGGCCAGTTCTTTGTTTCTGACCTCTTGCTGGGTCAGTTTTCTTTGCAGTGTTGAGTGGTCAGTTTTCATGCGGCAAATTGAATCCTCTGTTCCCATAAAGTCATGGATCTTCTCCTTCAAAGCTGTAACCTCTCTGGTCAAGTGACTTGACTTTGCTTCCTCATCCTTCAAGCGCTTATAGAGAACGTGCTCTTGGTTGCACTCTTTCTTTTCTGCCAGTTGGTACTTTGAAAGTTCTTTCCTGGATATTTCCAGCTCTTCCATCAAGGCTTTGGCTTTTTCTTGTTCGTTGTTGAATCTTTTCTCCAGTGATTCAAACTCCTCTGTTTTTAAGAGGTCACCTTCCACCACTTTCATGTCTTTTAATTTGCGTCTGAGGCGTTCAACCTCCTGTGTCAAGTCTTTGACTTTGTTGTCTTCTTGTTGGAAGTGGTTACCAATGGGTGTTTTGATGTTCTCCTCTTTTGCTTTGTTTCTCAGGTACTCTCTTTCGATGGTCTCCAGCGATTGCAACCTTTTCTTCATCATATTGATCTTCGACTCCAAATCATTGCTCTTTTCCTCCTCAGCTCTCAGCTTTGCTTTCAAGTCATCCCTCTCCTTTCTAGCGCTGCACATTTTCTCCTCCAGTTCTGCTTTTGACCTCAGTGCTTTCTTGCTTTCTTCAATTAGCTTCTCTGTGACCGACGTAACTTTATCCTGTTCAGCCTGAAGTTTCCCAGTGCTGTTTTGGACTTTGTTCTCCATTTGCTTCAACTTCTCCGCCATGGTCTTCCTCTCATCCACGAGCATGACTGTGAGAGTCTTTAACTTGGTGAGATCTTCCTTCAGAGTCAGCTCTGTCTTTCCCAATTGGCTTTCAGCAGTCTCAAGCTCTTTGACCCTGATTTTCAACACTTCAAGCTCACTGGTCAGAACCTTTGACACTGACTTCTCTTTCTCCAAGTTGCTTTTGAGTGAGCTGCATTCTTGTTTGCTCTTACTGAATGCATCCTCCAGTTTCTCCAACTCCATAATTCTGTTGTTCAGTTTATCGACCTCAGCCTTCAGGCTCCGGCTTTGATTAGCCTCTTTCTCCAGTTTCTTGTTGAGGTCCCTGCAGTGGTCCTCCATCCTGATCAACTCTTCATCCTTCCCTTCCATTTCAAGGACCCTTTTTCGTAACTCTTCAAGCTCAGACATGAGGCTAGAGTTGCCGCACTCACCACGGCTGATTTTATCCCTCAGCTCCAGCAGTTCCTCCTCAGCTCTGCGTAGTGTCTTGTTGGTCTCCTCCAGCTCATCAAGCTGCCTGCTGAGAGTTGACAGTTTGAGGCGCAGCTGCCTGTTTTGGGCATCTTCAGTGGTCAATTTGGCAGTCATGGCCTCTTGTTCCTGATGGTATCGACCCTTTTGGTCACTCAGCTCAGCCTCCAAGCGAAAGACCTTTTGCTCCTCCTCTTGTAGACGGGCATTGGCTGTGCTCAGCTCTTCTTGGGCTTGTGAAGCGCTGTCACTCAGTTCCTGGACTTTGGCTGTTTGTTGATTCAGCTGTTCAGTGAGACGCTGCTGTTCATCCACAACCACCAACGCAAATGACTTGAGTTTCGTCAGCTCCTCCTTCAGACTTGAGACCTTTTTATTATTCTCTTCTTCCTTTCTTTCCTGGTAGGCCTTTTCCTGATCAATTAACAGCTTCAACCTGTAAGAAATTTAAAAAAAGATATGGTGTTTCAGCAAACAAATTCAGATGTGTGCTCATTGAATAAGTGCATACAATTTAGCACCAAATATATCTAGATATGTGCTAAAGTAATTCTGCTCCCCCACTGTCATTGCCCATTGGGGCCACTTTCCAAACACTGACACATCATAAACACTGTGATTTACCTACATTTCTGAGCAGGACTTAACGTTCAATGTCAAGGAAAATTTAACACGTCATTAAAATAGCTTTAACTCTCTCAAGTTGGTAGTCTGGAATGCCTGTGGTAATTTATTTTATCCCCGTGTTACTAATTCTCCAATGGTTTGAAAACCTGAGTTACTCTTATAAATACCTCACCATGAGATTTAACAATCAGGTTATTTCAAAAAGTTTCCAATGTATTTCATGGTGTACCAGATGGCCCTCTTTGAGTCTTTTGGGAAATGATTGGAAAAGACTGACATGAAGCCAAATTGTTGATGTGAAACACTGACAATGATCTCACCAGATTAAACAAGCACTATGGAAGGGGAATTATAAGGCTGTTTGTGGACCAGCAAAAAAAAAAAGACAAACAGATTTTACAATGAAATCAGGAAAAAACTAAAGCAATAATTTACAAAGTCAAACTTAGATGGTTCTGTAGTTTCTGAAAGATCTTTCAATGTTTACATGACAGGTTACGAAGTACTCAAATGATTGTCCTATAAACATGTGCCACTGGAACAACTTAAATTGCTCTAAGCACGATGCA
Organism: Symphodus melops; assembly: GCF_947650265.1. Taxonomy (NCBI): domain Eukaryota; kingdom Metazoa; phylum Chordata; class Actinopteri; order Labriformes; family Labridae; genus Symphodus; species Symphodus melops. The sequence goes on from NC_136713.1 coordinate 9,444,516, forward strand.
TAGCCGGGGTCAGTTCGTCTGGCACATGCATACATCACCGTGGCTTCAGCCCCAAGGGGAAGCTGTGTTATGACTGCAGTGTGTGCAGCTGCCAGGCATTTACACACAGATGGCCCACTGGCATGGAACAATCCTTTAATTAAGGGGTTCCTCTACTACCAGCCCTCCTCACCCAAAACCACCACCAATTACCCTCCCCATTTTTTTCTTATATATTTAAAGGAATTCCCCCTGCTTTCATAGGCAATTACAGTCCCTCAGAGTTTATACAGAACCCCCTCCCCCCAGTACACACACACACACACACACACACACACACACACACACACTGATTGTACATTTGGATTGTGGGCTATGATGTAAGTATGGTAGGGTGGGTCACTTTTCTGCATAAGAGTGTGTGTCATTTCTTTTCTTCAGTAGCTGCTAAAAGGGTGGGAGCTCAAAGGGGACACCTTTTTTTGGGGAAGCAAATATTATTCTTAAGTTTTCTTTTAAAATGTACATAAAGGTTCAAAATCTCCACAGCGAGTGTCAGTTAGATAGATAGATAGATACCTATCTATCATCTATCTAACTGACACTCGCTGTGGAGATTTTGAACCTTTATGTACATTTTAAAAGAAAACTTAAGAATAATAAGGGAGCACAGTACATCTGAGGAATCTTTACTTACACAAAAAATTAAGAAGAACATTTTATTGCAATCCATTAGAAGTATAAAGTGACTTGAAATGAAATAAATGTGTTAAACTTAGAAGTATCATTAATTGTAACATTAAAGTGCGGTCTACACATTTAATCACACAAGTGTCCCTGTGACTTTTGGTACTTTGATTACATTTACTTCTGCACTGTATAACTTACTCTGCATAATCTTTCTCTACTGTCCGTTTAAATCACTTTTTTCACCACTCTTATTTTTGTGACAGCTCAGCTTTTCCTGAATTTGAGGCATTGAAGCTTCAACACATACTGTTAACGAAATTAAAATCCCCTTTAAAAGTCTTTTATAAACCCATTTTCACTTGAGAGTGTACTCCCTGTGCTCTGATCATATCTCTGTCTAGCTTTGTTGACATGAAGTTTGCCCTTGCTACAAACTGGCTGCATGAAGTGCTGACAAAACATTTGAGTTATCTTTCAGACTTTGTTCAAGGACGAAGGGAAACGTTTGCCCCCTGTTGAATAAATGACATTTTCTTTGAATAGAATGTGTACGCAGAAACACTCAGTTGCTAAGCAAACACGCAGACATCGTCTGTAATCACTGTTTATTTAGTGTCTTATCTCCGTCCTGCTGTTTTTCTAGTGATGTCATCTGACCAAATAGAAAGAGAAATGTACTCTGTTCACTTGAAGGACTGGAAAGGCTGCCTATCGCTTAAAAAAAAAAGAAGTCTTGAATAAAAACTGAATATAAATCCTTTAAACCGACACAAGGTTGCTTTTCGCTTATAAAAGCAATCCCATTGAGAGGAAACTGCTCCTATGCCCAAAATCCGCTGCTCCCCTCACACCATTGAAATCATTTTCAGCACTTTAAATGTACATTTTTACTACATCCCTGTATTCTCAATGCACTTTGTGGTGCATAAGGAAATGTTGGTTAGTTGCTCCTGAACTTTCTCTTTAAGGACACACACAAAGATGAGTGTATTTGGCCTAGACACATTTTATTAGATTTAATGTTATTTAGTTTGGGGACGAAATATTGCCAAGCAGCTAACCCGTAAATAGTTGATGAGACAAACCTCATTTTAAAGAGCACTCGCAGCCTAACTGACCAGCTTTCATCATCTGTAATAAGTCCGCAGAAGCAGTTGCTATACACGTTAAGGGAACACATAAATATTACAGCTAATCTAAAAAGCATTCGGCCCATTTTCCCATCCCATTTTTTATCTCGCCATCGTTGGAGGGCAGCCCTTTAATGCAGACATCTTTGCAGAAGGAAGAAACATTTGGGAGGTATAAATTGCAAAGCGCTGAGCATAAAGCTGGGGACATAACAGTTTCATGGCGATCAGCATTACAAGACACCGTACCACCCACTCTGCAGCCTTTGCAACCTTTTCAACAGGCAATAAGTTTGTATGGGATCGGATGCACAACCACCTCTGTGGGTTGTAAATGTGTCGCAGATAAAAAGTCCCAAATGTAGGATATCTGTAGTTCACTGGATTGTTTTTGGTTTATTTTTTCCCTCAAATGAACACCGAGAAAAATGCAATAAAAACAAAAGAAAGCATACAATGGGAGCAGTTGGCTAAAGGAGTCACAACTAGCAGCTTTACAGAGGGCTTCCCTCTTTTTACGTGGCTCTCAAAGCTGGAAACTGTGGCTCACCCGTTGCCTAAAGCGGTCTTACACGTTCCATATGTCAGGGCCATTTCCGAACCACAAATGATTAGGTCATGTATGTATAGACCGATATATCCTGTACACACACACACACACACACACACACACACACAGGCGGATGATGTTGATGATGTTGTGTGTGGACTGTTTAATGTCCACACGGGCTAAGTGATTTGCCCCCAGAGTGCAATCAACATGTGTAAAGTATATAGCTCTGCTCTTTATTAACTTCCTCACTGTGGTAATATGGTTAATGGCACATTATGTAACCTAAAGACATCCTCACCGTCTGTCTCCAAATCTGATAGTTTAACAGTTCTCTTGGAACCGAAATACAAAGTAAAAAGCCCCAAAAACTTAATGAATCTGTGACATTAATGACATTTAAAGATCATTAACCAACCACCAAAACAACAAATGTAAATCAAGACTTTATCAACCACTGTCAGTTTGTCGGGACGAGATGTGATTAAATCAGACTGAATGCATACGTTTAATGTCATTCCCTGAACTACAACATTGTTTTTAAATTTCTCTCTTTCCAAATGAATCGTCTGTACAGTATACATAAGAAGGGTAGTATAGTCATAGAATTGGTTATCCAGTATCTGCTACAGTGCTGACAACAAAGTCATTTCCTTCCCTGTTCATATCGAGTACTTAGATACTTTTAATTTCATGTTGCTTGTTAGTTTCAATCTGGGCTCTCTTTGTTCACCACTTTCTGACAGAACTGAGCCTCATTATGGTGGAAATATTTCACATCTTTGGCAGAGTTTTTTTTATTTTAAGACAGCACACGTCCGAGCACTTTCTTTCAGATTCAGATGAATGAATCGAAAAGTGTTTCAGCTTGTCCTCATGGATATTTGTAAAAGTATTAAGGAGAGAATGTCACTGATACGACACAACTCCCCTCTTTTGAGACAGCTACAAAGATTTCAAATACTTCTTTTGAATTGAAATCATTTTGAAGACTAATTTAAAACTTCTCTACATTCACATGAATGCCTTTAAGTACTTTAAAAAAAGTTCCCCTGCATTATATATTAAGTTGGTAGACGACTGTAGTTGTGTGATCATCAGATATTTCAGAGACAAACAAAGAATACCCTTCAGCAAAAAGATTAACTTTAAAAACACACAATGAAACAAACTAAGTATGCAAGAACGCAAGCAGAAAAGGATGCTGCCTTCACCATGGATTCACTTCTAAGCCATTCAAACTATCGTCAACTTCTATAAACTCTAAGAATTTTTGTTCAAAGTGCCTACCTGTGCCAAAGGCTTTCCCAGCTTCACAGCCATAAGCTCATGATCTTGCCGTACAACACCCGACCCTCCACTCTTGCTCTCTGTGTGTGTCTCACTCACTGAGTAGCCGTAATGTGGGCATTCCTGCGCTCAGACCAAACAATAAGGGATGTGCTCCCTGCCTATGGACCATTACATCATCAGCATGTCCTTATATGGAGCTTTGCATTGCTCAGGCTCGCAAGAAGGGGGTGTGCTTGCTGGTATGTGTAAGTGCTCATAACTGTTAAACTAGAGGATGTGGCAGAGAGGAGGGAAAGGGTTTGACGCATGTATTGTGTGAAATATCTGCCGGTTTCTGTCACTGCTCTGGAGGCAGGGCATGTAGTCAAAGAGAGACGAGCAGCTTGATTTACAGTGTGTCTCCCTCTGCCTCTCGTCAACAAATTGAGCCAAGGAATGAGGAAAAAAAGAGAATGAGCTTTAAAAGTTAATGAGAAATTCTTGGTAGAGGATTTGTAATTGAGACCAACGCTGAAGAACAAGAAAAGACATGTTAGACAAATCTTTGACTTCTCTTCTTATTTGAATGGTTTCATTGAATTTGGAATCATGAGGGGTCATTAGCTGTTAGCAGCAACCTCACTTGGGAATGCTAAAACTGCTAATAAGCTCGGGATGATGTTTTGGTGGCTGTCTGGGTTTTCAGGAATTCATTTTTTCTCTCATCATGGTTTCTTTCTCAGGCTCCATTTAAACCATTCAGACTTAACAGAGTAATTTGATATTTTATATCAATAAACAGCATTTTTTAAATAGATAGATCCATATAAAGATGTATAATAAAGAAGAAGCTTTACTTTATTGATCCCCGAAGGGAAATTAGGTTTTTACACTCTGTGAATCATGCAACACACACATAGGCTGACATATACAGCACAAACAGGACATGCATTAATGGAGAGATTTCTGAGTTAGGGAGCGCCCCCCGGCAGGCACTCCTGAGCTGGTTGGAGGGGGGCTCAAGGGCACCTTGGCACTGCCAAGGAGGTGGTCTGGCATCTCTCCAGCTACCGTTCTCAGATTGAACCGTCGATACTCCGGTTCCCAACCCAAGTCCCTACGGACTGAGCTATTGCTGCCCTAAAAGTAATAAGCACTCTAACCCAATAATATCCCTGCATTTAAAGATATGTCTCTGATAAAAGTACATAACTATGAACAACTAGTTTAAATTATTAATAAGTGCTCCATGCGAGCTATACCTATTTTCACGACCCAGATCAGTATTTTACCAAGAAAATCAGTTTGTGTTTTCACTTTCCTGCAAAGATACTTGTCATGTCTGTTCTGTAGATTCAAAGCTACAGAAATGGGGATCACTAGTTTGGTAAAAAATCTACTTGTCTGCAGATAAATACATTAGCCTACCAGCAGCGCCAAAGCGTAAACTTTGGAGGATACCTTGTCTGTTTTCAGTTCAAAGTGCCTCCGTTTTTACTTGGATTGTCAGATTGCGCTTGTATAACCCCCATAATTTTGAAGCATAATCTGTTGGCTAGATCTGTCTCAGAAAAGTGTTCATTATTTTGTTTAATCTATTGTAATGGGATTGTTTACAGAGTGTCTTTATTGTTCAGCGAAAAACAATTGGACTGGTGACAGTGTGTGGTGCAGAAACAGACGGATAAGTCAAGTAGTGACATCAGTCTTTTCCATAAACACTGCTCAGGAACAGCAGGACCTCATGTTTAGTGGAAGGCAATAGTGCATGACATTCAATAAGACAGCAAATTACTCACATGTATGTACCAGTCTGTAAAAACACAAAAGTACACTGTCACTAAATGTTTGCAGGCAATACGTTAGAGTTCTAACTGAATCCAGCCATCACGCAAGAAACAAAGCCAAGACTTATGTCTCCTGCCTACTAAAATATGTCATGGTTGCACAATGGATGAGGTCACATCTACTAAATACTAAGCTGCAATGGTCTGCCTGGAAAGCTAAAAGACACAGATCTTTTATGGGTCAGTTTTAAGCTGTGCTTGGTAGGATCTTTAACTAAAAAATACAAACATCTTTGCCCAATAAAGTGTAAACATGCACAGGAAGTCATGACCTTTCTTCTTAAATGAATGTTTGCCAAACAATACGCTCTAAAGTAACATTGATAGGAAACAGGTTGTTTGTTTAAACTGAGTCCACAATCATTTAATAACTTGCTTCCAACTAGAATCGTACCAATCCTAATGGCAGTATCAGTAATCACCTCCAAAGGTAAATCATTGGCCAATTCTCAAGTTATTATATTGATTGGTCCTAAAGAAAAATGGTGTCCAAGCCACCAGCTTAAAGTGTTAAACTCAGACTAAATACCAGATCGTATCTGGTCAAAGGTGGTTTACTTCCAGGTAAATATACTTGGGTGTTCTCCATTTGTTGATAAAAACTACAAATGCTAGCTTGCTAAGTGTGACTTGATTTCGAATGTTTTGGTGGCCGAAGGGGCTTTTGAGCCAGACGTGACTCACTGATTCCTCAAAAGAGGTGAAATGAAAACATGTGGTCCAGCAACTCGTGTAATAAATTGCAACTAATCACAACATTTTTGACCAATTGGAGGAAACTTTAGTTGGATCATATTGAATGAGACTGTGTGGAAACAGTTTGGATGGCCAATGGTGCCAACAGCAGCCAAGAATAGCATTTGTTTTTAGCCAGAAACTTGCCATGTTGACTGAGCAAACAATTTCAAGACTTCTTTTGACAATATTACTCGACGTAAATTTGTTATTCAGTACACTCAACACCATTTGGTAGTTGTCACATCTGTTGTTGACAGCTTACTGCCAAAAGCTTAGAGTCTGGAGGAGTTGGGAGGAGAACCGGAATGTCAAATTTACCCACTGAGACCCAAGCCTTGAGTCTTTCTTGCTTCTTAGAGCAACCAATTCCTGTTTCCACTTGAAAGATAACCCCCGCTTGCTCAGAGAGCCTTTTTCCTGAAGCACTCAGGAGTCTTTAGTGTCGGATTGTAATACTTTGCAACAATGCCATGGGAATTGGGGTACTGGAGTGCAAACTTAGATAAAGCAAGATTGATTTTGGGGAGTTTAAAACCCAATACTTCACAATCCCCAGCTACAGTGTCACAGAGTTCAGCAACTGCCCACAAGCTCTGGCCCTGAACACTGATGTATTTTAGCTTAATGTTCTCTTCCATTTCCTCGCAGCAAACTGTTTGTTCGTGGAACAAACAATTCGGTCATCCAAAATTAGATTCTATTTCTGGATCCGGACAAATTTGAGGCCCTGAGTAGTGTACATGTAAAACAGATGCTGAGGATCAAACATAAGATCAGGCCACACAAACATGTTTGCTGTGACAAGCCTCTGCTAAATGACAAATAGTGGGAGGATGAAGACATGTTATGTAACCTTGATAGGAGGACTTTTGCTGACGGTGCTCAGAAGAATGTGGAGGTTTGGGATTTGGGTTTTCATGAGCAACGTGTGTGGTTTGGCAAAGCAGTTGTTGAATCTCAAAGGATTGTCTTCTAGCATTTTTAGATTCTGTTTTGTTTTTGTGAGCTGGAACTTCCTGGAAATTCAAGATTACGATGAGCTACAAGCATGAATGAAAGGATTTATTTTCCCTTGGAAGCAGGAGATGACTTTCGATGACAGAAACTTGCGTCTTTCCAACTTTGACTTACTCTGTAATACTATCTTTGGTAAAAGTTTCTACATTGTCAAAAAGTCATTTTGGTGGTTCACATGTCTATATGATTGTACCATTTCCAGTTTTATTCTGACTGAGTACTGTTTGGTGTCATGCTCCTCGCTTCATCTCTATCACTATCAAATAAGACAAAGTGTAAATACTGAACAGCTTACAGACAACATACTTTAATCAATATCAGCCTGAGGTTTCTCCTTTATATGAAGGAGCAACATTTCAACATTGTCAGCCCAAATGTATTAATGTAACATACCATCACATAGGTTCAATTATATTAACTTCAACTTCAAGGAGGTTAAAATCAAAGTGTTAGCTGTTTTGCCTCCACCTCCAATTTGTGCTTTAAAAGGCCAGAGTGCAAACACTGACATGGTATCATACCAAGCAATATGTCTTCGATAAAAATCTTAATAGACAAAAACAAATGGGTAAATTACATAAATCAACAACAAATGGAATTCTTCTTTTTTTTCCTTTACATTGTTTTGTAGTTTTGCATTTTTGCTGTGTGCCTGATGTTGCCTCAATATATTTATCTTGTTGCATCCTCTCTTACTTCGACTCTACACCTGATTGGAGAACAAATGCATTTCATGTTGTGCATTGATGCAGCTTATTTTTCTGCAAAATTCAGGAAAATCTCTTAAACTTTGTGAAATGTATGGATTGACATTTTACTCAAAAACTTGAAGCATGTTCACATCCATACAGGGGAGTGTTTTGGGCTTCACTGCCTGTTTAGACTACACTGACTTGGCCTCTACTTTTAAGCTTATATGAGTGGACCAACGGTATGAGATAGCCTTGATTTCTGTGACTTGTAGAGTTTCAGACTGAACATGATGAAAAATACAGCTGTTATATGAGCACAGTCAAGTGTTGCAAAAGCTTGCAGGAAAGGGCACCTGTGTTTCAGTTTGTAAGTGCACTTTTACGTGTGTGTGTGTGTGTGTGTGTGTGTGTGTGTGTGTGTGTGTGTGTGTGTGTGTGTGTGTGTGTGTTAGGCCTGGTACCTGATATCCACCATGAATTTGACAAACCATTAATGTCCAAACCAGATGGAAACAAGAGATATCACAGAACTCAATGCATGTACGACCTCTGCTAGAGCTGACTGACACTTATTTTACCTTGCAGCAGTGTGTGTGTGTGTGTGTGTGTGTGTGTGTGTGCGTGTGTGTGCGTGCGTGCGTGCGTGCGTGCGTGCGTGTGTGTGCGTGTGTGTCTGCGTGTTAAGGAACATATTAACCTGTCTAAGCCAGACAAAGACACACACTCAGCCTCTCACTGAGTGTGATTTCTGCTGCACATCCCTCACGGGCCTCTCTCCGCAGTCGTCACAGACAAGGCCCAGTCTTGCCCTGACACACTCCTTCTGACACACACGCTCATGCGATACACACAACCCCAGGGCTGATTACCTGACATACGTATATGACATCATCGTCTTGTAATCAAACCCATATGCCTCCATTTTTTTCCCCAGCTCCCTCAGTCGTTCTCTATCTCTTCCCTGAATTCTCTCCCTCTTTTTATCCACCCATGTCTCCACATTCCTTCTTCTGTTTGTTTATCCTCTGTCCCCCTCTCTTGTCTTTCTTCCTCTTTTTCATCCCTCACCTTCAGTTTTTCCAACCACTTTCTTTCTGATCTCAGCCCGAGCCTCAGCATGGGCTGTGCTGTTAAAGTGGAACGAGATTTTGTTTGCCAGACTAAGAAAGGCTCCTGCGGACGTTTGCTGGCCTTTTATGGCCAAAACCCTTTTATTTTTTGATGACTGTTCTCTGGCTGGAGACCTTTTGTTCGTTGTTGTGTTGACATGCTGTACGGTCCAAATAGTAACTGGGCCTGATTCATCTGGGGTTGTGCTCCCTCTTTGAAACAGCATTATTCTTTTTTCTCTCTCGTATTGTTCGTTCTTCATGATTTTCACACGTTATTCCATATTCAGGTATTTTTGTCGATCTTGTATTTATTTACGTCTGTATCTCTAATGAAAAGTAGGATCTGGAGGTGCATCTTGTTCTTTAAACACTTCTCTTTCAGCCATTAAACATTCAGGGATGCTTGTAGCACTGAATGAACGTCTGCTAAATTCTTAAAAGCAAATCATGTGTTTGAGGGGTTTTCGTCTTTCTTTTCCTCTGTGGAGACTTGCCACTCAAGACTTCTTTATTCTTAATGTTTGAAGTCTGCTTTAAAGATGTTTAACCTTTGACGTTCATTCTCAGAGAGGAAAGATAAACTCAGATATGTGCTCTGTTTCATAACGTCTCCAAATCTCTCCATCTGTCTATCTGTCTCCATTATTCACCTTCAATAATTTCTTTTGCTTTTTATTATACTTTTCTTTGTCAGTATTTTTCCTCTGCACTTGGTCCACTATTTTGATGACATCTGCAAATAGTGTCTTTTAAAGCATGTCAGTTTAGCAGGATGTGTTACCCTCGATGGGATGCAGATATAGATCAGTGTCTCAGCGCTAAATCTTACCTCACTTTTCCTTACTCTTGATGGAATAAGCTAGTAGTTGCTTTACAACGCGGGTGATGGGAACAGATTGTTCCTTACACCTAACTGCATAACAAAGGCAACACGTCATCGCACCATGAAGAGCTATAAAATTATAGGCAGGAATCAATCTTGCCGGATTGTGTGTGTGTCAAAGAAGTGTGTGTGTGTGTGTGTGTGTGTGTGTGTGTGTGTGTGTGTGTGTGTGTGTGTGTGTGTGTGTGTGTGTGTGTGTGTGTGTGTGTGTGTGTGTGTGTGTGTGTGTGTGTGTGTGTGTGTGTGTGTGTGTGTGTGTGTGTGTGTGTGTGTGTGTGTGTGTGTGTGTGTGTGTGTGTGAAGTCAACAAGGTAGTCGTGTGTCTACTGCCCTCAATTGGTACAGCTGATAATCATTACCCCAGCAGCACTTTGGACTTTGATGTAAATCACAAACACTTCAGGAGGATGTTCAGATCACTGTATGTTTGCACAGTTGTGTTGGATTTCAAAGACCTCGGAGCCAAACGTTAAAAAGCCACCAACAATTACATAAAAGCCACAGCAAGATCTGGCATCGGCTGGCTGTAAAGAATCTTGTGCAGCACATTTTAAAATATGTGAAATGATTTTAATGATGAGGCTGATATTTGCACAATATTCCAAATTTAGAAATTGTGTTTACAAAATCCGTCTTTTTAAACTCATTTTTTTTGTAGATTTGTACTCCCAGTCTCTCTTGTATCATCACTCTGATTTAAAAAAAGAAATAATTGTATTTATATATAGTATAGTATATGTTTTGATGTGTGATACTCCTGGAAGAATAGTTGTTGTTTTGTTTAACTTCTTACTTGGAAGTTGTTAATTTGTGTTCAACTTCTAACCAACTTCTAAACTTTTTTTTTTTTTTTCTTCATCCTCCCGAGTACCCCCGGCTGCTGCAGACGTATCCCCCTGGGAAAGAATCCTTGGCCTTCCCTGTCCATTAAAGCAATTTAAAACGTTAGAGCCAGACTCCTGCTATCAAACCCCAACAAGTACACAGTGGTGATCACATGAGCCTTCACACCCAGCGATGGCTAAACAATAGAGCAAGGATCTTGTAACTTGGCAGGAAATGCACAGGAAGAGGAACGCGATTCACACACAATTGCACATATTAACACACAGCAATCTGTCCAGCTGTCAGGTGAGCAGGGCGGATCTGCCTCCAGAGACTCTTTGATGGTTTCCTGATGGATTAGCATTGATCCTGCGCAGTCCACAGAGACATACACAAGTGGCTCTCTAATCAGATTTCAAGGAGCTGGGATTTCTCAAGTTTTCAAGTCATCTCGCCACTGACGTCGATCCCACTTTTGTGCCAGTAAATCCACCTTTATATTAAATTCTTTTAAGCTATAAAAGCTGTTCACAGTATCACAGCCTCGGCTCCATCCTAGACAGGCTGGAGAGCCAACACCAAAGTGTGTTTGGGCACTTAATAACTGCACTGTGTTCACACAGTGTTTAAGGTGGAACATACATATCTAATTATAAGAGTCTGAAAAAATGATAGCATGACCAACCAGCTGCTAGAGTAAACTGTGAAGGGAAATGCAGGTAGTATTATTTGGATTTCCTGTCGAGAGGAAATCTCTCTGAGCGTTTACAGTGTAACTGCCCACTGTTTTTGACACGTGATAAAGATTAAGAACAAACACACTTTATTGTTATATAAACGGCTCACAGCACACTTGGCTCCGACTGACATATCTCTCTCATTTAATCATTCTCTGACTTATCCACAAACAGTGTCCAGCATCTTTAAACACGGGAAGTAGGTTTCCTAATCTGGCAATCATTTCACAATCTGCATTAATGGAAGACTACCAAAAGCCCACTTCACTAATAGATGTGTCATCACATAGTTATTTCAAATCTGGACGGATGAAGGGGACGGCTTCAACAGGAAGTCATCCACAAGGGTCAGTGTGAGTCACTGGTGAGGATGAATGAGCTGCAAAGCAACTGGACAAGGAAAGGTTTCACACAAAGGACATGGGAACAGATATTGAGCTTCATCATGTTATTCCTGGATATACATACGTGCCTATGTTGGTTGTTAAGATTGCCAAACAAGTTTGAGTTGCCATTCACCCATGATTCTTCATGCTTTTGGTCCTCGCACCGTTTGTAATGCTGTGTACTGTTTTCTGATCGTCTTAAGGGCAGTCGTCTCGATCTCATTTCCAAGCCTGTTACAGCAGTGTCACATGTTTCATCGCACGTCGAGCACCCATCATAATTCCCTTTGGGGGAAGTCTTTTCTAAATGTTAATTAAGCTGTTTTTAAAACAATTATACAAGAGCTTAATTTGATTTACTGTAGCTACCCTTTCCTAACAAATCATTTTCTCTGATTGCTCAGATTTTTCCTTTCCAGAACAAGTCCAATATGTTAGTTAATTCTTAGGACGTATGGAGTGTCTCTTTTCCAGATCCATTTCATTATTATGGTTTTCCTCAGCTCCTGTGTTATCCATATGTCGATGTTGTCACCACTAAAACACCGTGAAGTTAAAGAAAAAGATTTGTGTGTTTTGAGAAGTTAGCAGCCGTCTTTTTTCTTTAATCCTGACGATCTCCTCGTTAACAGCTCTGACCCTTGAGCAACGACTCGCCCACAGTGCTGTAACAACTTCCTGTACATGGTTTATTAGAAGCTCTTTTCTTGTCTTCTTTTTCTCTCTCTCACATCTTATCTTCCTGCTCTTCTCTCAGCCTTTCCATCACGCTCAGCCAGCTGCTGGCTCGGCCTGGATCCTCCCACTCGCTGCTCACCTCTTTGTGTTCAGGAAGAATGTAAATGATAGTGATTCGGGGTGTGACGCTGGAATTTACTTAAGCGAGACAAGAGCAGTGATGGACTGTGAGTTTGCGAGTGTGTCAGCCTAATCTTGTGTCTGTCTTAGGGGGTGTGTTGGGGTGACATCACTCTCCTCCTGGAGAGCTCAGAGGGGATGAGAAGATCCTGGACCTGTGCTCTTTCTACTGTCTTCTCACTTCCTGTCCAGGCAAACAGCTTTCATTATCCCAATGACTTGGCAGCTGGCCTCAGATTGTCTCTGAATTATATTGAGTAGAAGCAGACCAAATCTCAAACCACTTGGCCGCCACATCATCACTTTAATTTCTCATGGATTGTTTTATGTCATCCTACACATTCATATCCCTCAAAAGATGTTTTTCTTGGCCGAGTCTTTTGTTTCCCATGGGTTATTTAGTCACTGCACAGAAAAATTTAATTTGATTTAGATGTTGAGTGATGCAAACAGCTCGAGTTAATCTCTTGTAGAATCTGTGGAGACAGGATTGTTTGATTGCAGACTTTATCAGGCAGCCTAATAGCTGCTTTTTGTCTACCTGTCAGGTAACTTTTTACAGTTGGCTATACATGACTCAGCGCTGGGTGTTAGTCTCCATCGACACACGGACGTTTAAATGGAAACTAGCTTTCTTTTGATTTAAACTTTCATTTAAAATGTTGAAGGTCAGTCATTTGTTCCTCAGTTACTTTAGCTCTTGGGTTAGTAGGCCCCAAAATTGTATTTAAATGGAAATTTAGTAGTCCAGCTTGTTAGCTTCTGCTTTCTCACACTGCCCGAACGTTGAACAGTATCAAAGATAATGTATATAGTATGCTGCACATTATCTACATTTAGTAAATGAATCCAATAACGTTCTCCATTAATAGAGACACAGAACATCAGGCGTACCAATTCTTACTTTTTCCATCCTGAATTAAGAGAATTTCTTATTTTAGTTAATGAATGTGGCTACATTTAAAAATATTGTTATTAATTAAATGTTGTTAAATCTCAATGGCCTCTGCTTAAGGCTTGTAAGTACAATATGTCTGTACTTGAGCCAGTTGACAGATATCATTTCCCGACGCTCGGAAGCTCCCCGAGCAGCCAGGCTCAAACAGGTCAGATTAGCACACTTTAGTAGCTGTTTGTACCATGACTTCATGCCATGCCAGTCCATAAAACCTGAAACCTCTCTGGGAAGCCGAGAGAAGGAGTGTTTGGTACAGTTTCTGGTCTCTTGGCTGCATTAGGATCCCAGTGGTTTGAAAACACTTATAATGTTGATGAAGTGCACCGGTGGGATACCTTAGTGCACGTCCAGAGGCTGCCTGAAAGCTTCGGATCAGCAGCATTATTAATGAACGGCCTGAATGTTGGATTTGATCCCGTCTCTGTCCTGGGTGATGTCACCGTCTGGATAGACACAACCAGTCTCACCTCAGTGACTGAACACAACAGATGGCTCACATCTGGAGGGGATCCAGGGAGGCATTTTAGCACTGAAGGTTATGAGGTTTAGCTTTGTCCACATCCAGTGTTGATGAGGATTGATGGTGATTTTATTTTCTTTTGGAGCAATTAGCTCTGGCAGGACGCCGAGTCTTGAGAGGTTTTACAAGATATTTGAAAAATGCTGGGACATCTGTCGGCATAGTTGTGTTGCTCTTTATGTGCACTTTTGTCCTCTTGGGTAAAACTCAGTTGGAACATTAACTTTCATAATCACCAAATTACCTTGTTTCATTCTTCAATATTTACAGATTTACAGCAGAAAACCAAAATCCCTTTTTTATCCCCTTTATGGCCTTTACTAGATTGTTTTGCAATCAAACACCCTGCAAAACGTTTGTCAAAATCAGTGTGAGTCTGCTTGATTATCTCATGCGCGTGAATGTCTTCTTCTTAACGTTCTTTCAAATTCATATTATTGATGATTTTTCAACTGTTACTTATTCAAGAAACGGTTATATGCATGGCACATTCCTTTTCTGAAACTCTCAGCTCTGCAGGAATATAATGTACATATTCAGTCCTCCAGGGAGAATGCTAATGCAACACCATTCATGCACTTTTGGCCACTCAGCAGCACCACTAGAGTCGTGGGAGCTTACTGGGGCTTAAGCTTGCAAAGTTGTCCAAAGGAACCGTAACAACACTTTTGTGCCAAAGCCTTCACTTTGGATGCCTGATGTTTAACCTTTACACGCTCACATGCAGCCAAAAACTTTGACTTTGGAAAACTAACTTCTGTTTGCGTTTTGGCTTGAAACTATACAAAATCAGTTTTTCATGTGTTTCTATAAATGCATTTAATTTAACCCTTCCCTTCAAGAGAAAGGCTTCCATTTAAAATGTGAGATTAAAATTTGGATGCAGTGCAGTCTGTCTGAAAGGACGCCAAGGCTTAACAGAGCAAAAGAAAAGCTGCTAAATCAGAGTTTTTATGTTATTTTGGGCTGAGCACAAAACTGGCTGTAATGTACAGCTTCTCGAAATGTGAGCTCATAATTTTCTTTGTCTGAAAAAAAAGGAGAGCGCCCTAGGAATGAGCTCACGCTATACTTACATTAAATTAGAGAGATGCAGGCATTGCATTTATTCTCTTGTTTGCTCTTTGGCCAAACCGCAGATACCGTTCCTCCTCTCTGGCATGCTTAAACAGTGCGGGAAGCCTTCTGAAATCTTTGCATGCTTTCACTCAGATTATAGGTGAATTAAGATGAGAAGGCTGTCTGATATTCTCCACTTTAGCACAAATGTAATGCTTATAGGATAATTAAAAAGGCCAATATGATTGACTTTTGGGGGCAATAAAACAATAAAGATGTTGTTTTATGAACAGGTGTCTCAGTCAAAGAAACCAGAACAAATATGGTGTAAAACACTATTGACACACTCGGTTCTTTGCAGGTTTAGCACTCTAAATCTTTGTCCCCTGCTGAAATGGATACTTCCATTTTCTTCCTCTTTACTAAACCATGAGAGGCTCCTGAAACTGGAGAGACCCTTTAAACCATTTTCCACCCTTTAGTCATCCTCCCACCCACCCATCATCTTTCCCCACGTCCGTCTCTGCCAGGAGGATTTGCTTGATTTGAAACTCAAAAACATTTGTCCTGAGATATCAGATGGCGGACTTTGACACAAAGTATGATCTCCTCGCTTAAAGCTCCTACCCTGAAGTGCACAGGCAATCTTTACATCCAGCTGCAACCCCATCAAGACATTATCTATCTGACGTCTTCATCTGCCAGTGTAACAAGGGTATCAAGCTAAACGCCAGGCATTTATGGCACCTCACCGGGTCAATGCAACATCAGGACCGGCGATTTTCAAGTAAAACTAAGTCGACTGGATAATTCAATCTTGGAAAAATACAGTGTAATTGAGGTTTTGGGCTCCGATCAAAAAGACTGTTTTGCCCCAGAAATGACTTCTAGAAAGAGTGTGGTTCAGAGTTTGGGCGGAGGAAGGTGGATGCTGTTTGTTTTGTTGGTATGAAACGGCAGATCAAACTGTCTGTTGGACATCTTGTGGTCCACGTAAGCCAATATCAAGCAAGGGGCCATTGGGCTTGTTGCACTGGTGTAATAATTAGCTCGGTGCTGGTTTTGTCTCCTGCAATAAAAAGGCAGAATTTGGTTTTCTGTTAACTCATGCATGTTATTGAGAGTTACATTACATTTCAAGAGTGTTTTTGCAGAGGCTGTGTGGGCTTGTGAAAGATTCAGGCGGTGGCCAAATTCTTTTATTAAACCTTTTTCCCGTTGTTACATAATTATTCAGATTTAATCATTTCCTTGAAACTTTAATAAAAACAATCATTCCGACTGAGGGAAAAGGTGTGTCTGAAAAGATAATGTTTACCCTCATATCTCAACCGTGACACAAACCCGTGCCAGCTATTCTCCAGCCTCATAACCCTCCTGGAAAACCTCCCCATCAATCATTCTCAGTACGTCGTATCTGAGTTGAGGGGGAGGGAATTTAAACCGAACTGTGGGCTCTTATTTCTTGGGTTGTTGAAGCGCAGGATGCACGGCGACAGGGTGGTCCCTCTGACAGCTCACTATTGTTCCACGCCAAAGAGTCGATCTCCAGAGCTTTGAGTGTTGGTTTCCATATCACAGCTTGATACTCAACCAACTGGGTCTCGACAGGTCGGACTTGAGCTCAACACACAACCTTGAGATTCTTTCACTCCCATAATAACCACAAACGCACTTTCTCAATGTTTCTCTCGCTTACACGAGGATTTACAGTGTAAGAAACCTGACATCTTTAAATTCCTTTCAGGTGATAAATCTTAAAGATTGTACGATACCTCAGCCACAAATAAAAAGCTGCATTCACAAGTAACACGTAACCAAAACAGCGGCTTTGTTTTTTGGTCTCTGTCAGGCAAACTCCGTCAAGGAAAAGTAAATGAAACCCTGCTCCCTATAAACATCCCTAATTAACAGTTACCACCTCCGAATCAGTGGCTTCCGAGCACCCTGAGACAGTTACAAGTGCTATTTTCAATTTTACACAAATCCCATAAAGTCCCAACAATGGCTGCAGACACAGCGACTTAGGAGAGTGCATTTGTTTGACACGTGACACAGTGTTTCTCCATACGTATGGACAGGTTGTTTTGGTGGTGAAAAAGACACTGACTCCTTGATTCAGGTTAGGTTTGTGCATCTTTAGACACTAAAACAAAACAGGAAAAATAGTTAATATCCAACACATGTTCATGTTATTTGATTTATTGTCTTGGGAGAAGCCAACATAAAGGAATAGTTCAGCACTTTGGGATGAATGTTTATTGTTTAATGTTCAAAACGCTGCAAAAGTCCACACCGCCGACAAAAGTGTGTATGGGGAGAGGTTATAATTACTGGAGTTCTTTTGCAATGCTAAGCTCGATTTGCCAGTGTTGAAACAGATAACACCAGTCTGTATGCTAAGCTACACAAACAGGTGGCATCATATAGCGTCATATTATGAAGTTGCATCATCCATTCTTGCAAAAAAATTGTAAATTAGCTTTTTTTTCCCCCAAATATTGACGAGATTGTCGGTACAGTAATATTCTCCCTGATCCCTTCAGTCCTGATAAAAGGAAAGTGTGTGATTGGAAGAGGAAAAGAAGTTACACTTTAAGCAGTGATGTGCTACAACTGTTAATCAGAGTACCACTATGATCTCCAGCCCCTCTATGTACAAACCCTGGGAGATTTGAGTTGTCTCATCCTCGAGCTGAGCAAAAAAAAAAAAAAAGCAACAATAGTGGTGTAAATCACTTCTACTTCACAGGATGTGATTTTATTGTTCTTCGTTGACCCAGCAAGGTGTTCTTCATCAAGATAAGTGATTCTTGGACAGATGTTAACTTGCACAAATGGGAGTGAGAATGTAGAGCCAAAGTTTCCATGCTGTCATGTAGTGAGAAAGAAAAAGATAACCAAAAGCGATCTTTCTTTGTGCCAAACACAATCCCATAGGTGGGGTTTGGTTGCCTGACTAAACCGACTCCTCTCAGGGGCTGAAACAGGATATGAGGTCATGAATTGTGCTGACATGAACGTCCTCCGTAGACTCATCTGCCATCTGTCATTAGTTGAGTGTGGAAACATCATTTTAAGATGTTTCAACATATTTAAGTTATATCCAGGTTACTGGAACATCAATATAGCACTACTGACCTTTTGGTCTTTGCTCATGTCAGTTGAAAAACAAAAAAAACGTCTTTTTAACTCGTTCTTAAAAATGTCAACACTATTTCAGGGAATCAGTTTGGAAAAAACCTTACAGCAAAACTCAAATATATTGTTGAATTATAATATCCCCACGATTCAGTCACAATCAGACCGTCAGATTTTATTCTTTTACAATATACTGTTTTCATAAAGCGCAGCAGTTGGGTTAAAGTTGAATGTTTATTTTCTAACATCTCAATCAAGTAATTGGCCTACCACAGCAGCGCAGTAATCCTGTCTTTGTTCAAAAGAAAAGGCGAGAAATGTCACCACATTGATTGACCTCTCCTGTTTGCACTATTCATTGCTGCCATGTCCAGATCGCCCATTCACCACAATGAGACATTCAAGTTGGCAGATCCAGGCAGGCTCATTCCCACCTCTATATTTCACTCACTATCTCGACACCAACTTGGCCGGCAGCGCAGGCACACACTCATTGTTCAGACACAGCAGCAGCTGCCAGCTACCAGGACATAATGTGCGAGTTTCTCGCTGTCGCTTCCTTCCAGCCTGACAGGACGGGAGGGAAAAATGGCTTCCCTTTGCCCTGTTTTGCCAAGCTGTAACTCAAGAAGGTGTCTGCTAGAACAAAAACAAGAAGAACTTAAATCAAGTAGATTAGACGTCGCTGACGGGTGAAGGTATCCTCCACAGTGTCAGATTTACACGTCTTTCTTTGGATTTACGTTGCCTCTTGCAATTTGCGTCTCGCCATCCTTCCCTGTCTCCAGCTCTAGCAGAGGCCAGGCACGGTTCCCAGAAAGCATAGAAATGTCATGCTAACTCTACATTAGCCGCATTTTTCCTCCCTGACCTCGGCCCTCCACCCTCTGTGCTATTTCCTTTCACAAATAGAAGATTAGCTCATACATCACTCCTGCAGATTCCCAGTCCCAAGAATCATTTGTCAGACTCTATTCAGAAGACTATTCATTTGTTTCAGCTCCTTTTTAACCTCTAACAGACCCAAGAACTAACAAAAAGCTTTAATAACACTGCTGCTCTCATAGTTTCACGACTACACTTGAAGAGGTGTGCCGTTTTTATGTTGTATGTTTTCAGTTATTCACCTTTCTCCTTTCCAGAAATGACAAACTAAGCTGTTTTCTTTGGATATTTTCACATTTCAAACCTTGCAGTAACACCAAACCAAACCTTAAATGTAACTCTGATTTATCTGGAAGTAGTTTGAAAGCTGCCTACTTGAACACATACCGACACTGCAAAACAAACGGCACATTTCAGTTCTATTTTTGGGCTGAGTTTTTTCTTCTTCTTCAACAAGTCTAAAAAAGGTTGGAAAAGTACAAATGCTACAAGCTAGAGTCGTTGTGGTCGGTGAGGTCTAATCGCTGCATTCTGTCAGGGAGATGTAATCACATTACGCCATGCAATGACGACTCTCCGGGCATAATTGCCACCTAGTTTGCAGATGTAGCGAAGTGATATGTTGAGTCTTAGACACACACACACGCACACACACAACACACACTTAAAGGTGCACACGTTAAAATGTGCACTTTTATGTGAGTTGTATCTGTTTTATCTTCGTGCTCTCTGTCTTCTGTCTGTTGACGCAGCAGTACCTGCACATGTGTGGATCCCGTGTCAAACGTCTTTAAGGTCGTCGTTTGGTAATCATTTACCAATGAAATCCAACTATGATGCATTATGTTGGACAAATGCAGCAAAAAAAAACCAACTTGAAAAGTCATTTATGAAATCACGAAATCAAAGGAGGGTATGTTTGTCTGGTCTCAGTACAATCCACCTTGTTACAGTAGAATGAGACAAATGGGCTTCAGGCCGAGGAGCAATCTGCTCTTTATCTTTCCAGAGCAGAGAAAGGAGTGTTGGCTGGCTTTAGGTCAGAAGAAGCTCACTTTTTCCTGAGATGTGGGAGTGATAGCGTGACGAGTCTCTAGACACACAAACAAAGGTAGTGCGAATCAGGGGGATGAATTCTGCTGAATATGGAAGCGTCTGTCCACTGACTTTTCCATCCCAATGTTCATGGAGCATAACAAACAAATATTCTGACTTTGATGGAAATCTTTTGCATAATCTTTCATCATCTGGTTTCAAAATTGTTTCATACTGTAGATCTGTCAGATACGACGAAGTGCTCTTCAATACACTGAAGTACAGATGACTGATATCGAACAGTTTTTATCTTTGTATTTTGATTTTTGTTTTGATTTTTTTCTGCATTACCGTGAGGATTATTTTTGATAATGTTTACCCAAGTGGGATTGTTGGGAGAAGTTGAAAATCTGCACTTTGTCTTTGTATGCAGTCGCAAAGGGAGTCTGATTCAAAGGACAAGACATGGCAACATTGGTAAAGTTGAATTTCATAGTGCAGTCTGTTCTCTATTTTGTGTCTTTTTGTTTTACCCCTTCACTTTCTAGATTACATGCATTCATACATTTAGTTTATCCGCTTGGTGCTCTGCAGCCAGACTCCATTTGCTGTTTACACACTGAAGACTCGCCGTAACCTGACGCATTTAGAGACCGCGCTGAATGTGTTTTGAAGGCGTGTAGAGCTGTGGCTGCATGTCATGTGTGTACTTTGAAGCTTTCCCTGAATGTGTCGTGTTTGTGTGATTCCTGACCTCAGCATGGGGCCTCGCTGCTGAACCTTCAAACTGTCTTACTGCAAACATGTGAGTGACGTCACGTACAGTACTCTGCTCCAGGAATCCATTTCCTTCCCTTAAAAGGACGAGTTCGACACAGAGCTTCGAAAAACACGTGTGAATTCTGTACTTGCATTTTGTTTGCAGATTTTTGCAGAAAGTTTAGAAGATGTTATTGCTGATACTCCATTGATCATATCAAAAGCTTTTCACTGGAATGTATAATATGTACCAGGCATCAGAGAAATACAGGTGTGCATCTGCTCAGAGCCAGGAAAGATAAAGCAACGCTCCCTAAAAGATCAGCTATCACATGTCAGCTCTGGTTGATGAATGAGGCGGGTACGTGTGGACTCTCCAACACTGATAATATCTGATCAACGCATGAGTGAAGAAAGGAAATGTGTACACACGGCTGCTCCAAAACTTCCTCAATCACGAGTCCAAAACACAGAACGTCTTAGTATTTTCTGCAAAGTTCACAACCTGTACCAGAAGAGACGGACGGGAATTAATAACCAAATGATCTCAGATCATAGAAAAAAAACAAAAAACAGCCTCTGTGTTCTGTTTCAAAAACAGGGCAGGTCTGGATAATAAGCATCCCAGCGATGATGAGGACACCACGCAGGAATGTTCTCGATCTGATCCACACGAGTGATGTCACCCTGCGCTGCGTTTCAAGTCAACCAGATGGCATGAAGATATATTGAGTGCCATGCAAATCATTACGAAGAGGAGGAAGGTCATGTAGTGTCACAGTCTGCAGCTACTGTGTTTTTTTTTTTATCTACTATATAAAAATCTGGGTTACAGTGATTATAACTTAGCGTGCCAGAAAATCACGTCAACATGCTCTTGTTTCATATCATCTTACTGCTGTTTTCCCAAAGCTTCGTTTCCATGACAAAATACAACTATCGGACTTCCCCGTCAAGGCCTAAATTGATTGTGTAAGAATAATGACTAACAAATACAGAAAATAACAATGTCATGATCTGCATGGGAAAGTACACACATCTTATTAGAGCCAATCCTGAGATGTTGCTGAACAGTGACATCCAACTCCCACTGAAACCTTTGAATGTTTATGTTGTCGACTGGTCCATGATCATAAAGGCCATACATTGACAGTAAATGGACTTAAGCGTGTAAGGTGCGTTTGGTGCTGTACAAAGGCTGAGTGCCTGATAGACAGGTAAAAGAAACAGCACAATCTGTTTTTCAGGTGGGTTTTAGTCTCTTGATTTTAGTATCTAAATCTGCTCCTTTCAACTTGTAATGTGGTTCTGTTCAGGGCTTTGTGAAGTTTGTGTGTTGTGCAGTAAACTTGATACCCATTAAAGGATCGAAAGCATCAAAGTATTAGAAATGAACTGAAAGTTAAACTAAAGTGCCACAAGCAAGACTTCCAACCATGAAAACCTTGAGTCAGTAACTGTTTGACTCTCCTCTTTCTTTGGTCTAAAATGATCCCAGACCAGCTGGCTCAGTAAACATGCGGGTGCTGTGTGCATTTTCCTCACATTACATCAGAGGAGCTGTAGGTGTCCAAGTTCATGTTTCATGCCTCTCTCTTGCTGCCATCTGGAGAAGTCAACGCATGAAGCGGCCTGCCGCAGCTTTAAATGGTAAAGATAGCAGGATGAGCTGGCTCGTGTTTCAGCGCGGCCAGGCTCCTCACATTGACATGAGGCAGTGTGTTCCAAACGTGAGCCGGGGTTTAAGTTTTTCTTTGCTGTGCATGATATCAGAGGATACAGATGGTCATAAAGTTCGCTCCTTGCCTTTTTATTTCGTTGCAAAAAAGAACAGAGGTGGATGAAACGCACGCAGCATGTGTGCTGAACTTGCGTTTAATGTCACATCTGTTGATGGTTAGGATGCTGCTCTCGCTCTCACAGCTCTCGCTGTAGGCAGCACACGACGAGGTCGACACTCTCTGACGACCGCTTAATCGCTAATTAATCAGAGGGCAGCCAGGTTTATCTCCAATCTGCAGCCTTGATTTAAATGCCTGTTAGGGCTTCCTCCTATGATAAAAGGTCCCTTAAAACAGGCGGCAGGAGATGAATCCATTTTCAAAGTGCTGCATGAACTCAGTGTAAATCACAACTTACTGCTTTCCGAGGCCCAGCAAAAGGAACCGATTCTATGCAGCTGAAATGCATCATACAAAAACACATACACATGTATGAGTGATATTAAAGCCCGCTGTGATTTGTTGCATATTGTAGTGTACGTGTCGAGCTGTGGCAGCCGGGCCCAAAACACACAGAGCTGTTTTAACTCTCCTCAAACAAGCGATAAGTGGCTTTGCCTTTTAGAAGTCAAAGCTTTTTTTGAGGTTTGTAGTTTTCTTAACTCTCTATAATAATGTTTTGGAAGGTGTGCAGAGCAGAACAGAAGCCGCAGAACAAACTTTGGGTTTTGTGTTTTTGGGCGAAGGACTAAAACGTCGTTTACTCAAGATCCTCTGGGATTCTCTGTTTCTTTCTGCCTGAGTTAGTCTTGATGAAAAGTCTGCTTCTCCAACCTTAGAGGATCAATGACCTGTTATATGACAGTCGTATATCTGCTGGTGGAAACTTTTTGTCAACAGCACTTGAAGTTTTCAGAGGTTATTCCCCATTGAATTGACTACCGGACAGCGAGTCCTAAAAGATAAATCTGGCTTCTATCAACTGGTTTTGTTATTTTCGACATCAGTTCCCCCAGTATTGTTACGATCTTACTCTCTGAAGTAATGGTTGTTATCGTAGAACGCCAGAACATTGCTTAAAGTTTTTGGCAAATGTGTATTTTTTTTTGTGTGTGTGTTAGATGATAAGCTTGACATCACTCCAATTTCTCAACAATAATTTGTAGCTGTAAAAGCAGACGACGGTTAGCTTAGCTTGGCAAAACAAGTTGTTCTGTAACGGCTGGTGTTGGCTCCAGTGAGTTGAAGTAAGTTTGAAGTAGAGTGGAAGAGATGCTTCCTGTGCGCCCTGCGTAGATATAGACCCACTCAAACCAGCACGTAAAACCACAAATGGATTGTATTATTCTATTGTATTGCAAATTGAATTAAACAAAAAACAATGAAGAGATGTCATTACAGTGAGTCAAAGTTTCACCAGCGAGTTTTCAGTTAATCTTAGTCAGTTATTTGACCATTCATCTTTGATTTCTGAGCTTCTCTTCCCTCTCATAAAGTTCACTCTCTGCCTTTTGTTTTTTAAGACTCTTTTATGACCAAAAGTAAGAATGCGAAACTGCAAAATGGAGGACAAAGTCGTCACAAACAGAAAGCAAATGTGCCTCAAACCGTGTTTCATTAAGTGAATCTCCTTCACATTCTGATGTACATGGCTGGACACCGCTGATTACACACATTTATAAACTTTACACATCACACTCTTGCATTAAACCATAACGGAGTACTAAGGTTCCCCCCCATACCAAGTTTTTCTCTTGCTTTTCAGTACATTTGCCCCCATGCTACAGTCTACTGGCAAACCCAAGACAGACAAAATACACCCTCATCAACTATTTCCATGGTAATCTGGCATCTTGTTGAACATGCAGTGTGATTGATGCTTCTCAGAGCTATTAGCTTAGTTTTCTTTTTTGTTCCCTTTTCAGTCGTATAAATCTGTTCGCCTGTTCTCACGAGGTAATTAGCTCGACCCTGGGCCGAGGTCTATTTTTCATGGCAGCCTGTCCTTTCCGACATGCTTGGTGACAAGGTGCAGACCATCGTCACACAGTTCTCTGGTCCAACTTAAACATGCTGCTTCGACTAAAGTGCGATGATGTGATTGTCCCAAATAGGTCACGGGCCGACATCCAGCTGTGTTTCCATTGTGAGATTATTTGCTGAGAGTGCATGTGTGTCTTTCGTGGGTGTGAGTTTGCCTGAACATGTTGTAGATTACTTTTCGGGTTGATTTATAAACCTTTGTGTGTTAGTGATATGTGCTAATGCTGTGGAAGCAGTAAACACAGCCTTGCACGGTAACAGCTCTCTGTGACATTTCAAGAAGAAATCAATCAGAACTTGTTTCCACTCTTGGCCTCCATCCATCTGTGTCTGAGGGGGCAATGTTAAACAACATTTCCAAAGAAATGATCCCAGACTCCTCTCCCATTACAGTATTTATGGATACAAGTTTCACCATTTGTGGCGTTAAACCCCTCTGCAACATGTTTGTACTGTAACCTAAAGTAGCTCCCATCACAGGGCTGAATGTTTAACAGAAGCACCGGAAAGAAAGAGTTATATCTGCTGCCTCTGAGCAAAAATGCAGACTTAGCTACAGTAAAGCTTTTTAAATTCTTCTCCACACAGCAGCTGTAAATGTAAAGCCTGTGTGTCTTCAAGCTCAAACCTAAATGATCTGCCGACAAATTCTTGCCTCTCTTCTCTTGGTTTCGCTGGATCGTCTCCAGTAAAAACTCTGAGTTTGCTCCAGGTTTGTGCAGAGTGGTTCAATAAAAGGTGATAATAAAAGTTAAGGACTTACAGCAGGTCATGGGAAAAACAATAGTGGAATACTTTCGTCTGTTTTTCCCTCCTGTAATCCCGAGGAAGACGCTGATTTAATGCTAACATTACATTGGATTATAAAGACATTTATATTTGGCAGAGCAAGAGTGGCTGGAGTTGGATAAAGGATATGCAAACTTGTGCGAGATGAAAATCTGCTGAAGAGCCAGACACTGAAGATATTCAATGGCCCACTATCCTTATCCTTCATCACAAGGTCATGGAATAAGACAAACAATTTGACTGTACATTTGCAAGGCTTAACAGGCCCTGAAACTCTGAAGAGCATGCTGACATGGACTTGTACAGATACTTGTGATCAGCTAATGCAAAATGCTTATTGCAGTTTGGCTCAGATTGACAGTGCACTCAAGGGCTGGATTCATTTCAGATTGCTGTCTTACCTTTGAAGGTTTCTTGAGATAATAAGTCTTTTCTGTTCTGCCTGTTGAACCTTAGTGGAACAGGAAGTGAGTCGCCTTGGCTGGTTTATTGAAGGATATATTTGTAGCAATTTGTACACAAGAGCACCTCAGGCCTTACTGAGAGCATAGTTTCAAAAAACCCAAGATGGCGAGGTTAAAACATTTAGCCTTGCTGTTAACAAATAAAGGGATTAGCAAACCAATGGAACATACCACAGAGGCTATTTTCACGAATTAAGTTCAGTCCATTATTGAAATGAGACACTAAAACTTTTTGACAACCTTTTCAAATCTCATGGGCTTGGTCAAGGGCATCCAGGGTCAGCCTGTAGGTCAGATATCCCAAACTAAAAATTGTGTCTTATCGAGTTAATATACGCCACCAGATCTTCCAGTGGGAAATAAAACAATATGGTCACTGCAATGCAGCAGCAACAACTGTGGCCACGTCTGCCAGATAACTTCCAAAGCGCTCGGGTTAATTCGAACACTGACCTCTCGCGCTCCTTCTCCAGCAAGTTGGTAAACTCGTCGCTTTTCTTCATGAACTCTCCGTGGTTCCTTTTCTCATCCTGTAACTTGTACAGGGCCTGCTTGTGCGACTGCTCCACCATCAACAGCTGCTCCAGCATCCGCCGGTGCGTCTCTCTCTGCTTCTCCACCAACTTGTCCAGCTGTGAGGGAAGCGAACGAAACATCTGTCATTTCTGGACTGCACTTTTTATGCTAGATGTTATTTAGTAAGATTATAATATATAACATTTACAGTTGGTGTTACCTCTTCCATGGGTCTCTCATAAATGTCCTCCTGCAGGTCGTCAGACTTGCCCTGTATGGAGTCTCTCTGCAAGGCCTGAAGGACTTTCTGTGGTGTGACAAATCCATATTTGGCCTCCAACAAAGCCAAGTCGATTTTCTCTGCCTTCAGCACTGTGATCACCTCATCTCTGGCCTTAAATGGTCAAGAACATTGATGTGGTTAAATTCAATTCTGCGGATTAGCATATAGCAGACTTCCAATACTCTAGGATGAAAAAAGGATGAATCTTACAACTTGAGATGTGTAAAGTAACCTGAATAATGTATAACCGATGGTCGACCTTGTCTTGGTCCTTGCTCTGTCATCTTTGGACAAGTAGATATACGGTTTAAATATCTCACGTTTGCCAATTAAATTAGCAGTTTTTTTCAAAGCTAAACTGACCAAATCCAGCCTGTGTCTTCTTACCATCAACAATACAGAATATGCCTTGTTTCTATCATACAACAACCGTGCCAAGAGATTCCTGGATCTGATTCTGGAATGACAGAAAGTAGCCTCAGCTGTTAGCTGTCCATTAACACCGGCTTTCAATCCATCTCTAGTGCCAACTGCCCATTGACTGTCTATGTGACTTGATGTCCGACTTGGGTTAGTGCCATGTCTGGAAACCCTGCCTGTTGCTGTATTGGTGAAATGTTCTAAAGGCTAAGTCCATCATTTAACAGTTTCCATTACCTGCAGCTCTCCTTCCAGCAGGCTCAGGAGAAATACCATGTCATCCCGAGAAAGGTCCCTGCCCTTCTCCCTACGACCACCCTTTGCTGCACTACTGGTGCTGCTGCTCCCACTCCCATTTCCACTCCCACTTGCACAGGTGCTGTTCTTTGTCGTCTTGTGATTGCGTTGGATGGTGCCGGTGTCATCAGGGGGTTCTCTGTGTCTGCTGCGACGTTCAGTCCTTCCTGCAGGATCCTCTCGTTCTGCAGAACTCTTGCGTGAATCTGAATGCTGCTGTGACAGCTTGGCCTTGGTTACGTCCTCCAGACTGTTGCTGCGGGATCGCATGTTCCTCTACCTGCAGAGTCAAAAAGATACATTATTATCATTCTGCATGCAAATGTGAACATCAGTCTTCTGCACTTTGTCTTACTTGTGAAGTTTTAGTTGATTAGTTGATCGATAACAGGAAAAATGTTACGGTCCATTCTTTTCACTGACCTTAATAAACAGTTCAGCTTAATTTTTATTCAAAAGATATAAGAATTTGTTTTAGGTTCACGTCATGCTGTTCAGATAATGCCTGTGCTGTCATCACACCCTAAGTAGGCCGTCAAGTAGAGCTCCGTACTACTTCCAATTCCACATTTGTCATCCATTCAGCCATCGTCATGTCGTCATTGCCTGACATCTTATTATTAGTCACTCAGCGGAATAATGTCCTCATCATGTCGCACCCCCCCGGCCACAAAGCATGAATACGCCACAAATTCTCAGACAGTGCCAGAACTTTTTTTCTGGACCCTGAACCTCGAGTGCTTTCAGAACAAATTTCCCTGAACTGACGGCTGTCATTTACAGTCAATGGATTTCCCCATAGCGTGAAATTTTTCCTGGGCCTAAAAGTTTAGGAACTGGAGCACTGCTCTTGCGTACCTACTTAGTTTCACTGACGGTGATAGGTGGTCGGATGCGTTTGTGCCGAGTGATTGGGATATAGGGTAACATCATAAGGAGCCATTTAAAGCATCATGGCTTCCTCCCAAGGCCTGTTTAGTATACAGTGCGTCTTTGTGACATCTGGCGTATGAATAGGCCATTCAGTGACTCACTGACTATGATAAATCAAACTAGCATAAATACATGCATGTCGTAAGCCACAGGCTCACAAGCAACAAGAACTATAAGCTCCTTTGCCAAGACAATCAAACGTTTTCAGCATCATATTCAGCTAAAGAACAAACATGGACTGAAGCAAATAACATGCCGAGACTCATTTCTGAGAGAATAATCTGCCTGAAGGCATTACATCATTGTGTATCCTGCTCAACGCTTATCAAAAGATTTCCAACAAAGCTGTAAAGTCACTCAAGCCAACAATGTCTTTTTGCCAAAAATGTTCTCATCAAATGTTCAATCATAATCTTTATGACGAAGGTAACTTAAATACTTGTAAATATTTAAAGGCAGCTTCTTTTAAATGAAAAAGTTCCCTTCAACCGAGGCGCCACCCAAGGCTTCTTGGTGGCTCAGAAACAGCAATGATTTAAGCTTTTTTAGGCAGTCTGATTCTTGTATGAGTACATCTCTGTAGAAGTCTCCTTAAATCATTTAAAGCAGTTACTGAACAGATCTTTACTCTGATGAAATAGGAATGAGCTTTGTATGGAATAAAATTCAGTTTTAAATGAAACGGTAGACAGTGTTAAAGATTAGCTCCTTCTTGATCAGCTACAATATTAATTCACCTTTTGTACTGTTTGTCAATACATCAGTGTAATAACCATATAATGAGTACTTTCATCTGCTTAAAAGGAGTATTTAAACTATCTCCTTTAACTTCAGAAGACTTCAGATGCAAGATTATTTTAAATTGTACATTTGTATTGAGCTAATAATTATTGATAAGAAAGTTCTGGATGTGTCATCTATCACATCAGTAAATGAATGGAATAGAATCAAAAGCACTTCAAAACAATGTGAGTGTGTTGTCTGTATTTGCCATCTCTAACTTAAGCCAGCTCTTTAAGAGCAAAACTTGAAGATCTGGATGAACAAATCAAAATGTCAGAACTGGACTTTCAGTTCGGTTGCCACAACGACAGAAAGGAAGATCTCACATCTCTGGCAGAATTTGCCTGCGAGGCCATAATTGCACTCTCGAAACATTGTGTTCAAACTGCTGCGGTGTGTGTCCGGCCTCTGTGTGAGGCCCTCTGACAGTTTATGAGTAAGAAAGATGGCTGGATGATTGCATTGTGCACACTCTAGGCAAGGCGCCACATGATTCAGAGCTGAGGTAATTCCCTGCCGTCTAAGACAGACGCCACATCAACGTACTCAGATCAAGACACAACTGTTGGAAATGTGTTTGTGTTTGGGCATTCAATTCTTGTGAAATATGCAGAGGATGCAGTTTGTAACCTTACCCTGAGCGTCATTAGAACAGTATGTCATCTGTCTAACAAGTTTACATACATAATTAATTTCAGTTCTCAGTCACTCCTGCACAACTGCAGCTAGTTAAAATGAACAAAGACATGATGCAACAAACGCACACTTGCATAAAAAGCAGCAGGATACAATTTAGGACTGAGATTGTGCAACAAATCATGAGGTCACAGACATGTAACGCAGCTCTGCTGGGATTCCTACATGTGCAAGTATCACATATCTGCAAAATCTCCAAGATGGATCACAAATATATCACATAGTTC
The DNA here is from genome assembly GCF_947650265.1 of Symphodus melops. Classification (NCBI taxonomy): domain Eukaryota; kingdom Metazoa; phylum Chordata; class Actinopteri; order Labriformes; family Labridae; genus Symphodus; species Symphodus melops. Next base: position 9,474,761 of record NC_136713.1, read on the forward strand.
ATAAAAAGGTTCACAGAGGGGATGGGAAAACTGCTCCACACTGGATCTGACTTATCTCCAAATCAGTCCCTTACTGCCGTTGTGGGAGACGAGTAAATTAGTTTGGAGATCAGGGTTGTATCTCTGACGAGTGATGTTCGTGGCTTTTTAGTTATTATAAAGAAAAGCAGCCAAATTCTGACACACTGCTATGGTGAGAAAAGTCCAAGAAAGCTGGCCACACCGGGGTTGATTTGTGTTCATGTAGTGGTGTAAATAATGTGTTGAACTGTTGCTCTGCTCTTTAACACATTTTTCTCCTTTCCAAAGTCTGATTCTGTTACTAAAAGGTTTATTTTACCAATTTTCAAACAAAAGCCTAACTAAAACTGAAGCATTTTATGTCACAGTTTGGCAGGAAGATTTCCTAAATAAGTGAAATAGAAGAAACTAATTGTTCATTTAATCAAACAGTTGAGTAAATATGAAAAAGAAATCAGATCCCATTTTTTCTTCGCCGTTAAGCTTTAAAAGCCAATCACAGCATCACAGTCTGATTCCAAATAAACACAGGGTGTAAATTGACTTTGGAAGGAGTCGTTGCCAAACACAAACACAACTTACAAAAAAAACACTGTTTGGAAATTTCCTTTGGGCTGTCCTGTGCTTAAGGAGGCAAAAACACTGACTTTAAAATGCCAGTGTGCGCTGTGTGGGCACATATTTTCTTCATGACAGTGTTGTGTTGTTTGTGTCGTCAGTTTGAAAAAGGTGTGAAGAAGAAACTGCCAAAACACAGTTAATTAGTCACCATCTGTTGCAGGAGACCTCAGATAACCCTGTCAGAGTCTTACAGGACTTTTCTTTTCTTTTTTTAGCAGATTAACTCAGAAGAAAAGTAGATCATGCTGGTGAATATATTGATGTTATGAAAGTCTTGGGACGAATTAAATCAGTGAAGATTTGGGAAGATGTCTATTTTTGACATGCATGAACCTGACACACAGTGTCAGTATTTGTCTTGAAGACGCCGACTCTTAATCCTTAGTTACATTTGATGTCAAATCTGAAGCCTGCTTCCCTCCAGCTTATTGTTTGAATTTCGCCCTGAACTCCGTTGGTAAGGATTTAAGGGTGGAGTTTGTGGCCTGTGAATATTTTAAAGCAACAAAAGTCACTGTACATCTGCAGCTGTTTTATAAAGAAACCACATTATAATGATTGCTGCACGAGCAAAAGTGAAGTATTTTTCGTCTGCAAGCTTTTTCCAGAAATCTTAATAGGATGTCCTTATCTTGAACTCAAACTAGAGTCTTTATTTTGTAAGTCTTGTATGTCCATTATAGCACCTGGGTTCCTGCTTGTGCCAACACATACTACAGTTTAACTTAAATAGTCATGTGATGAAGCTCAGTGCGCCCGACCAAGCTGCCGTATTTAAAGAGTTTGGAGAGGGAATGTGTTGAATATTCCCTCTTTTGAAATACTGTTGTCAAGTTTGTACTTGTACTTCTAATACATCATGATCTCCATCTGTTGATGTACTTATTGAGAGTTACTGCTTGAATGAACGGGTGTGTGACATGTGTAAAACTGCCCAGAGATGACTTATCCGTGCTTTGTCTTCTTACTAATCCCATGCAGCCAGTGTCAGGTCATTCTGTCAGAGCAGCTTGAATAAACTCCAGTCCTTTTTCATTTTGTTAGCGGGGATCAGTGCCAGAAGGTGATGTTATTATGATTAACAGGTGCTCAGATGTTATGCAAGGAACTTGGCCGCTTAGTTCGGTTCGGGTAATAAAGGCGACTCATTGAAAGGAATCATTCAAGCCCATGCTCAGTAATACACAGAGGGAGGATTAATGAATGTGCTTTTTTAGTGTACAGACTCGATGACTTTTCATTGAAGGCATGCATACATTTATGCATCGATGTATAACACATGCACACACAGCGAATCAGGGTTGGAGCAAGTGGACACATGCACTCAGAGCCAAAGTAAGGCTTGTTTTTTGAAGTGAAAGTGCGGCCATGGTAATGTCTCTAATAGAATGTATTGAGACAAGGTTGGGCATGGAGCTTAATGCTAATGACAGCGCGCTAACACGCTCAAATGATTAACCTACCATGCAGATGTTTGAGATGGATTTCTTAGTTAAAACTTAGTCAAATGAATCGATTGTTTTCCTTATTCTTTCACTCAGATAATGGAAATAATAAAATGACCTTTAACTCTAAAAGAGTATTCACACAGTTTGGTTTCATTGCTTTTACTGGAGTAAATGAACGTAATACTCCCTCCTCCATGGCGTACCGTATTAGCATGCAGACGTTTGATAACACAAAATACAGTGACTAATGTGAAGTTTATTCGTCTGGCAGCTCGTTTGGCCTGATAATGACACCATGTGAAAAGCCTTGAGTTAATAAAAGTTGTGAAGAGTCTCGCTTTGGCAGCATGAATGTTTAAGCAAAATGTCATTACTGTTCTTTTAGTAGTTGTTAAGATTCAAAGTGGTGGTCCGACCGTCCAATGTTATCATCCCAAGAGGCGCGCTCAAAATCAGCAATATTAGTAAAAACACAACTTGCTTATTCATTCATAAGTTTTTCCCGTGTTTTTCCTTCGTCCCTGAGGACCTTCCATTACCTCGTGCTCTCATTAAGCAGCGTGGACGATGTCTGAGGCCAAAAGTAAAGCTGTTACTGGAAACAGTTGGCAGTTTGGGCTTGTCTAGCTAGGACCACCAAGGCTTCCTCGACTCACTACCAGGTCAAAAGGCTCATTCATTCAAAGAGTTTCGAAGCAATGAACTCACAGAGACAGCCAGCCAGCCAGTCACTAACTCATAAACGTCCATCTATAATGGCCATCCAGTATTTATACCGCACATCTGAACACTTAAGGAAGCCATAAAATGTATTATTTTGGGTCTTTATGATTTTGGGTCTTTTCTGTGACTTTTAGGACTCACAATCTGAGGTGGCACCACGCCCCTGCCACACACACGCGTATATGTTTATAAAAAGCCTTTTCCAAACGTATTAAATATTTTGTAATACCTTCAAGGACACTCAAATACACGAACACTTGCCGTCTAAAAAAAAAAAACCTTTTTTAGTGATGACTTCACTTTTCATGTGAGCTGGAAGTGAAGCAGAGGCCTGCCAGTTAAAGTCGGGAAGGTGAAAGGTGAGGAAGCAGGTGTGCTGCAAAAAAAAAAAAAAACACACACACCTCTTCCCTTTTTACACACACACACACACACACACACACACACACACAATTTATATGCCTGGAAACATCAGTAGCTTGCAGAAAGACACACACAGACTCACAGAACACAAGCACGCATGTACACACCCTCACAAATTACAGAGTAAATTCCTGCAGTCTGACATCATGCGGCTGTCAATATGATTGAGGGGAAGAGACAGAGATCAAAAGAAAGCAGGGAAAGGGAAGAGAGGGAGGGGAAAGATGGAAGATCTGTAGGTAGTATGCAGCGTACTGTACACAAAGTGTATACTAAATCACCACTTACAGTAATTACAGCACGAGGTCTTTAACATTTCTCAACCTCTGCTTGATGTAGATTGTTTCGTCATGCACGCCACTTTTTCCTTTTAGGTTCCAGTAAAGTTCACATTATAATTTATGATCGAGATTCTGCTTAAACAATGACCCGCTCTCTTACATAACTCAACCAATGTTTATAAATTAAATCCAACTTTTACAAACCAATGGAAGTGTTTTCTTTAGCATTTGTGTGCAAACATATCTGAAAGATGTTGTAGTCCTAGTCCAAGGCTCGTTTTTTTTTCATGTCACATTTTTACATTTTACTCTTAAAATCATGAACTGAGATGCATTATTTAGTTGTTTTGTGAAAAGTATCTGACTTCTCACCTCACAATGAAGCGATTTTCTAAAAACTGTTCCTTTTGAAGCTGGTGAGCAAAGAATTCATCAGGGGAAACAGCCGATTTTATACAATATAGCAGAAATGTTAGGCTACAGTGGATTGGTACGTTACGCATACAGAAGCAGGATTCATTTCTTCCAGTGTGCCTCACAATCTCTTTGTGACCCATGAAAGATAGCTCATGCAGAGCAAGAGCTGCTTTTCACAGAGAAGAGGTTCATAGCAAATCCAGTTTAAGACGCTCGTTTTCAGCCCAGCTGTATAGTGAAGTCATGCATCAATATATCAGAGTTAACCGAGCACAGGAGGAAGTAAACGAACGAGACAAAAGCCAAGTCACACGTGTGTCCAATCAGCTCAGGTGCCACACTGTAGGTCATGTGTGATGAGTGTGAGGTCACAGCTATGTGCTGGGCTGTCTAAATAAAGATCCACTTTTTTGGTTTTTGTACCAGTACCTTGATGCCTTAATGACAACCAGATAGATGTTCTGTGTTACTTCTTTTAGTTTAACCATCAAGTGTTTCAAACTTTAGACACGCAAGGTAAGAATGAAGCTGTAGTGCTTCTCCTGAAAGTTGCATGCTGTGTGTGTGTGTGTGTGTGTGTGTGTGTGTGTGTGTGTGTGTGTGTGTGTGTGTGTGTGTGTGTGTGTGTGTGTGTGTGTGTGTGTGTGTGTGTGTGTGTGTGTGTGTGTGTGTGTGTGTGTGTGTGTGTGTGTGTGTGTGTGTGTGTGTGTGTGTGTGTTGGGGGGGGAGAGAAGAAAAAAATGACTGAAATGTTTACAAACAGTGCATCGGTTGCCGCAGCAACAGGTAGCGATCAGCCCTCTGGCCTCGAGGTCGGATGAGGTGCCATAAAACCGTCGGAGATGCTTCCTGGGATCATTAGTGTGCTGGACTGTAAAGCAACAAGAGAAGTGGTTTGGGAATTCCTTTGTGCTGAAGTCGTGCACAGGAGCACTCGAGGACACAAAAAGATGAATTAGCTGAGATTTAGGGCACAATGTCAGGGACTCGCTGCTCCAGGACTGATAGTTGCTAAAAATGCCCGATGGGTCTAGAGGAAAACTGCAGCACATTTATTTCTTCTTTCTTTTTTATGACGCAATTCCAGGAAATCTGTGGACAGGCCAGAAACTGTAACATTTCTTAATGCACGCATGTCAAAAAGACAGGGATCTTATTCAGTAAGAGTTTAGTTCCACTGTGCATTTCTAAATCTGATTATGTGGAATAAACTCAATGAATTGCAACAGATGAATAGCATGCAAGATCTTCCAGCTGGATATAGAGAGGTGATAATAAATACCACTGGTATAGAGGTACACGAAGAGAAACTGTTAGGCACCAGGGGGCGCCATAATGCCAAAAGATTTCAAACCTTCAAAACTGTGGAGTTAGGGTTAGTATGTGCAAACATGAATAAAACCACCCAAATATAGCCCTTACATGTGAGGTGGGAGCTATAAAGACCATTTAAAATAGCTTTAAACCTGTCCAGTGTTAAACTTTACAAAGACACATACACACTCTGCTTGGTTGGAAAACAGTTCAGGAATGTTAATAGAAAAGCTTAAAATGAACTTTGTGTCATAGATGATCAAATCCAGAATCTTTGCGTATGATTTCCATGCCAAAACTTTGACTGATGGGAGCAGCATGTTCGCTACATCTTTATGTCAATTCTTAGTAGACGTAGACGTGCTCGAGTCTTTCTGAGTGTAGCCCGGACTGAGATGTCACTTGGTGAAGTAACGACAAGCAACACACACTTTTTGAGCAACTTGAACATGAATATTTGTATCTTCTTTTCCCACTGATGCTGTCTGACCTAAGACAGACGAGGGACTCTGTTTCTGATTAGCTCCTCCAGGTAACAGACTGTGAGGACAGTGGGGACGGTTATGCTTCTGGGAACGTAGGAGAAAAGACAGAGCGTGGATTGTGACTCACACTTCCTCTGCCAGCTTTGCATTTGAAGAGTTTTCAGTCTGGGAGGAGCGCCAAGTCTGATGCTGAACTTTGAAATGTGGCCAAGCATACATGCAATTAGTCTTACTTACTGCACTGAATGTGTTAATGCACACCATCACGTATGCTGTCTGTTTTTTGTCTCGTTTGGAGAAAACTGTTGCCATGACAATATCTTTCCCATGATCTCATTCACCTTATTTTCACGCCATGATAAAGGTCGAGTAGGTAGATTAAATACAGTGTAGTGCTTCATTGTTGTTGTATGAATGAAGTTTTATTTTGGCTCTAATTTTAATTTTGTTGTTTCAGTTGCTTACCAAGAGAAAGCGCTAACAGCTAACAAATGTCAATCACAACCTTGAATGCAGCAGTTCAACAGTATGAAATGATTTGAGTCGTCGTCCCCTGAGTATGTCATTACAGCAGAAATGGCCTCTGTGAACGCTCAGCCAGAACTGACAACCTAATTGTAATGCTGTTTTGATTCAACAGAACATGAGACACATGCAGGCAACCTCATTGTCTAAATGACGCTCTCTAAACTTGCCTCTGTATTTGGCCAGGTCTCATGGAAGCCTCGATACATGCCTCTGACATGCAGAATCTATTTAATATGACGTATCAGCTTTCCTCCACTGGCAGGTGCTCTATCAGACTGTAACCTTGTCTGTTTTGGAGCAGGTGATTATGAGAAAGAGAAGCTGGAGGGCTGATGGGGTTTGAGTTGGCCTGGAGCTGCTGGATGGTTTTAATAACATTCATATCATACGACAGGGTCGTCCGGTTCAGTGGCAGGCTGGCTGCTGTCTCAGACATTAACATGACTTTGTAATGTTGGGTCAAACTCAAACGTACAGTACAGTGTTCAACTCTGCAGTTTCCTGGGAGCTTAGAAGCCTTAAGCACCTTTTTGGCTTTACAATCTGCAACTGTTCACTCTCATTAATGCTGCAACTGCTTCAGGCTACATTCCCCCCAAATCTATTTTAATTGAAGGTGAAAACCCACTGCGTCCAAACAAACATTTGAGTTTTAAACGTCATGTCTTTTCCACATCCATACAGCTTGTTCATGTCGGTGTTGACTCTGTAATTTGAAGCTTTGCTGCACGAAATACTGCAAAGAAACACCTGAGACTTTTGTATTTGTTTGTTTTCCTTCGATAAAAGGAAAACATTACAGAGGACATATATGGTTGACTTTAAGTGCTAAGCTTCAAAAAACGTAAAAGCAAAAATTCTGATATCTGGGGCTCAAAAATGTGGACATCTACTAGATGTGGATGGAGCAAAACATGTTTTTTTAGAACAATAACACTTTAGTATCAGTGTCGGCCAAGTTCAGTTTAAAAATACAGCAACAGTGTGAGCTACATGCTCAGTTTTACAGTAGCAACCACTCGGTTAATAAATGGAACAAAAAGCTCTCCCACAGTTTCACATGAATGATTGCATCTGGTGTGTTTATTGTCATTGCAATTTTGTAAAGAAAATCTTATTTTGTTATACTAGAAATATTTGTTGGTCCGCTGGGAAGGTAGCGGAGCACAAAAGGACCAGAAATGAAATTGTGCCTTCCACACTTGTAGCAGCAAAAGCTTTGTAGTTGAGATGCATAAAACTAATTTGCATCATGTATAGAGCCCGACTGTGCTGAACTGCTGAACTGTGAGAGCATGCCACTGTCCCATTTTCCTGACTGATAGGTTTGTTTTGTGTTGGACAACTTTCAAAAATACATTTCAGATGTCTGAGTTTCCCGTGATTAGGCAACAGTTTAAAAACACTGACATCTCTTTTCATATTTCAAAATGTAATCCTGAGCGCCCACAGGACAGAGGCTATTCACGCAAACAAAAACACGAAGCAGGAGTAGAAAATAGCTAACATTTACTTAAGTACTGTGCAATTCAGAGTATTTTTAATAGTTGGTGAGTTTCAGTTGCATGCTTAATTATACATTTAAAACATTTCTGAAGTTTTTAAATGTTTAACTAGCAAACAAAACAAGGATAAAATATATGTTCTTTAAAAATGTCTAATTTAAGCATAAATAAAATAGATAAATAAAATGTGGTTGTAAAAAATATCTGCACATAAGTTCCTTATTTTCTATTTTAATACAAGTCATTACCTAGGTGATGCTGTCTGTCAAAAGTTTCGGATTTGATTCTAACACTTCTTTTGGATTGATTATTGTTCAGAGGTCTAAGCTTTGTTCAGCCAGCAGAGGGCAGCACTTTTTAATTTTCTGGAGGGGCTGTTTTGAGCTCATGTGCACTCTGAATGATGCTGCTCAGCTCTGTAAGCATTTTCTTTATTTTATTATATATTTATTTTATAAATTGGGATGTTAGATGACTGCCATTCAAATCAACATGTAGTTAGACTTGTAAGACAATAGGCACGTGTACTTTTGATTAAAAAGAAACGGAGTTGAAAAACAAAAAGCAACAACACTGCAGTGAAAGTGCCAAAAAATGGCCCTAACTAACATGTCAGAAGTTGAAAAATGTTGGTATAGGAAACATTTTCGAGCACCTGGTTCTGAACTCCCAACCTGTCCCTGTGTAGTTTACTGTGTGTTAAATGCATAACTGGATCAGTGGCATGCAAACAACTTACATCATGAAATACCTAAGATGACATTTAGTCGGAAAAGCTGCCACATAGTTGTGTCATGGTTTTACAATTGAGAGAGTGCAGTGGATTGATTTTCTGTTTTCCAGGGAACAGAAACTCAACCTTTATCAAGCTTTGGAGTGTTTTTGGTTTACGGGTATGTGACTCTTGATACCTGTAAGGAAGAACCCAAAGAAACGTGCTGTCCTTGTACATCAGCAGATTAGAAAGTCAAAATATTCAACAGCTGCTCAGCAGGCTGTCTCTCTGTTTGCACGCTCTATGAGACTCAAAGTCTGTACCGTCCAGTAGAGAAAGAATCAAATGCTAACATCTCGTCCAGAATAAGCTGAAGATTAAAGCTAGCGTACTCCCATCGGTTAGAAAACAAAGGCATCACCTGACACTCATTCACTCTTTAACTGAAGCGTTCCTGGCCTGTCCATCCATCTGTGCAGAGGCAGAGGATTGACAGTAGAGGATTACAGGGTCACAGCATCCATCAGCTGCTTCACATGCTGCAGCTTTATCCTCAGCACACAGACCTAAGTATCTGACTTAGTTAAAATTGAAATCCTCATAGATTGATAACCTCAACAATATCATCATTTGGTTGTGTTTTTGAGCCACGTTAGCAGCATGCCTATTTATTTTGCTCAATCAGTCTTCCACTCTGCCCCAGAGTGAAGCGTTTTTGGATGGATTGTCTGACAAGATAACGCAAAAGTTGTACCACTTGCATGCTTTCTCCCATGGTGAGAAAAAAAGCCAAGTTGTTTTTTTTGTCCGAACCCCTATCCCTATGACTATTGCGTCCTCTCCTCTTTGCTCGTAATCCAATCTGTCTGGAGGCCGACAAACCACGGGCTAAAATTAGGGGTCATCCAATCCCCTGCAGAGCAGAACCCAGGAGCGTAGCTGTGACATTGCTCTGTGGTGTTGAAACACGTCCTTTTGAGGAACTGTACTGTAGTCTATCGCATGTAACCTCCAGCGGCCAAGGTTTCATTTATCAAGTGATAAAGGGACTTTCCCTGCAAGGAATCAGCCAAAATCATGGAGCTCAGCAGGCTTGTTACTGAGAAGCTGCAGATCTTCCACTTGACATGGGGTCATTTAATGGAGAGTTGTAGTCTTTGTGTGTCCTTTCTTGGTGGTTTATCTGTGGTCATTACTCAATGCATGAGACCTTATGAATATCTCAAAAAATGTTTGAATCTCTATCATGCGTCGATTAATGAGAGTGTCAAGGTCACGTCCAAGAATAGTCAGTTTACTCCCTTTTGCATTTCTTCTTTTTTATTAAGGTTGTTGGCTTTTATGCCTCTTTATAGCAGAGGACAATGGGCGAAGTATGTAATCAGGGAGATACAGAGCGGACTGGAATGCAGGAAAGGAGCCACAGGTCGGACTTAACCCGGGCTGCCTGCTCGGAGGACTACAGGTGCCGTACATGACAATAAACCAAACTATCGGACAGTTTCTTTCAAACTGTCAGTTTTAGTTTTAATCTTTGATTCTGGGGATGTTTTAACCCTATTTTTGTTTTTTGAGCTGTCATTGCAATAATTGAAGCACTTGCATTGCATATAGGAAGAGAAGTCGACACAATGTGCACTCTCAAAAGCAGCATGATTGTATACCTTATAATGCTTCGTTCTGTCTGTTCTCCTTTAAATCAGCGCATGAGCAATAATCTTTCTATTCCTTCAAACTTTTCTGTCTGAGGAATGATTCTCTGTGGATGCAACTTTAGTCTTCATCTAATGAAAGTATATTATATATTCTGGAGGATAATTAAATGGAGGCTTAACTTTGCCACCTCAGACCTTTTCTGTCTCTGGGGTTCTGCACTCAGCCCTGTTTCCAAAAAGCCCCATCAATAAGCTTTGTGATGAGTCACACCTTCAGCTATTTACAAGTCAAATGTCTGAGCTGCAATCAGAGCATCCACCCGATGACGGCAAAGTGTTTGGATTAATGCACATCAGCAAATCAATCAGGCTGACTGTATCTGATTTACAAACAAACATCAATCATGAGTTATTGCTGGGATCTGTGCGTCCGAAATGTCCTGAAGCTGTCAGTAAACCGTGAACAGGGATCAGAATCTCATTATCTCTTCGCAATGAGCTGTTAAGATGCCAGAATGTTTCAAAAGAGCATGTTGCCTTTGTTAATTCAAATAAGTATTCATTTATTATTATTACAGTATTTTTGCGACCCTAATATCCATATATCTAATGACATGTATAATTAAATTACAATGAATCCAAAATATTCCAAGACAAAGGGGTCGAGGGTCAAAACACAGAATATCATTTTCTACCGCACTTCAAGGAGGAAAGCATTGGCCTGCAGACCACAGAGATGCATTTATTCCAAGGTAACCCCTATATGAGAAGCTCGATGATGATAATGAAGTTCTCTGCTTCCTCTTCTGGCTTTTTTAATATTCAATGGCTGTGCTGCAAAACAACACTTCTCTTTGAGCTGACTCATGTTTGTGTTCTCATAAAAGTAGGTGAGCCTCACTTCTTCCAGCACTACTGTTGTTGTTTTTTTGACAAGTGTGCTTGGATTGTCTTGAGTCATCCATGCAGAGTGTTCCTTTGTTATATATTTTTTTTACTCTGTTAGAGAACAATAAAATCGATTTTTGTAAGTAGGTTGTGCAAACCATTGTGCATGAAGGTCTGTGCAAACTCCTGATTCAAATGCAAATAGTAAAAGAAAAGAATTCAAGGTTGTGGACTAAAAGATGAAGATAAGCTGCCTGAAACCACAGCTTTTCCTTCACCACTTGCACACCAAACTGTGAAGCAGTTTTGTGGCTTTGGCCCCCCTGCACGGCCGATGACTCATCTTGGCAGATGAGTGCAACGCACCCTCCTTCACCCTCTTCGACACCGTGTGTCGAGTCCTGGGCCTCATCCCTGTCGCACTCCTGCCAAACACAATCCCTCTATTTAAAAACCATGCCAATCGCAGACATTTCCCAAATGGGTCCGATATTGTTCTTGCCAAAGTGAGTAAATTAACTGTCATATGTTGCAAGACTGACCTTTCTCTCAGCAATTACACTTCTGTCCTTCCCTCCCATGTTCCCTTGAGCTCTTAACATGCCAAGCTTCTCTTAAATAAGAGACAGTAGTTGAAATGTTAGTGGGTCATCAGAAAATAGCCCGATAATTGACCCTGTCACATAGTGTATGCAGAAGTCAAAGAGCCATGCTAAGCCCCTGGTCTGTTTCTATAGAGATGGCAAACACACTCAGGGGCAACAATGGAGGCTGAAGCTGAGTGTTAGCAGCAGGGATCTTTTTTGGTGTTTTATTTTTTGTCTGCAGTGCATTTTTAGCAGCAAGCTGCCACCTGTGTTGCTTTATCCAATCACGTTACATATGCCAAGAATTTCACAACCCAAGCCGAGGGCCGGCAGGGAATACAATGCAGGAATAGCAGCAAGATGTGAGCAGGTTCATGTTGAGGTTGGACATGACATAGAGCTGTGTAAAGATTTTGTTTAAGTAAGCAAAGTTGAACTACAGTAGAGAACGCCCTTCTCAGGCGTTATGCATGTTAGATTTATTTGCAAAAGCTAGTTCACGAAGAAGGTGAAAATACCATGCTAGCATTTTTCATTTCTTAATGAACATTTTACCAAAATTTCTTGCTGTTTGATTGGCTGAAGGACTTAAGTAGTGACATGAACTGTAACTAGAATTCTTGTTTTTACTACATACCGTATAGGAACCTCTGAAAACCGCGTTCTCACAGTGAACATTCATTTTTAAGTGGAGCAGAACTCCACAGCGTCACGTGTTAATCTGTCTGACATGCCGACCAGCCAGCGGCGGCTGTGGTCTTCATCGTGCACATGGACCTGACAGTTTGTGCTGCATCATGGAAAGCATCGGGCACGTCACACAGCTAGCAGTGGAATCTGACTTCAGTGGGCCCTGGTTGTATATTTAACAGAGAACATTGGCTCTAAATAAAGTAAAGGTGATGACGCACCTTCAAATCCCAGAAATGTTTACCACTTACATTTATAGCACCAGAAAATTAAGAGCCATGCAGGGTTAAAACTCTGTACTGGTGACTAATGTTTGCTGCTGACACTTTTCACAATCAGTGCACAAAGGAAAGATTTTCAATATATGCAACAGTCAATAAGGAGTTGTAGCTCATGCCATATTGTGCATCATTACGTTGCAATAACAACAACATGTTCCCTTGTGTGTGCGATGAATCAAAGTGCAGCTTTGTCTGTTCTCTTTATTGTTGCAGTAACTTGAACATAAAGTTTCACGGCTTTTAGTGCAAGTTGTTACTGTCTGCATCGTAATTTTTAAATCGTCTGTATCTTGAGGTCAGGCTTGAGCTCGACAGAAGGCCAAAACATGTAAAATAGCAAATGCAATTCACAGTGCAGGGATAGAATGGACCGGAAAGTTAAAGAAGAAAAGCATTTTTCAGCGTAGAGTGTACTTGTAAAGGTTGATTTATCATGATGTTGTCTTTATTTTTAGGACTATTTGCGAGCTAACTCAGTTTGTTGACATGCAACACCAGTGCTTCTTTTTTTTTTTGTTTAGACAACCTTGTAGAAGCAGTAAAAAGCAGACATAGTAATATTGTCATTTCACACCATCTAAGAATGCGTTTAAAAAAAAGTGATCCAAGAAGAGCAGACTCTCCTACTTTAAGAGGTGCGACTCAGACGTGACAGAAGAGTCGATCCTCGGTGGATTCAGGGAACATTTAGACTTCAAAACCAAATCAGAGAAGAACACTGACATATCTGGCTTTCTACCACTTTGGATTTCACCACGTTGCATTTTTACACCGAAAAATCCCAGCCTCCAGTTGCCAACATGGACCGATAGTTTCATGCATCACAGGCAGCCATCCATCACTAATGCTCCACAGTGTCCTGATGCTGCTACTGTACAAGCATTACTCACCTTAACACTTCCACAGATACGAGCAAATCACAGCGGAACTAGCTCACGCCTAAAGAGATATGGATGTGAATTATTTATGCACCTGGAGTCAAGCTGCTTCTGCAGCGATGCACCTCAGGGAAAAAGCTTAGCTGCAGGAACATGTCAGCAATAAAATGCAACATAAAGACAACAGAAGGGCCCTTTACAGAGTGGATTAAAAATGATTGCTTTAATACTAAGCTGATACCTCCAGCTCTAATAAAAGTAGGCACCATAACTAGCTATTTGCTAGTTATGGCTTTAGTAGACAGCTTTTACAAATCGGTGTTTGCAAACCCTATACTCTTCTACATCTAGTCCGTTATGCTCACTTTTATTTCCTGTGTCTGTGTGCTCATAATTAAACTGCTGCTGCTTCATGTTTTCTGTTTGCCAGCTGTAGGTCAAGCTGTGAGACACAGAGAGTAACGATGTTGGACAACATTGACTTTTCTCTCTTGATATATATATATATATATATATAGTGCTCTTTTCCCAGAGCTGTGTGCGGCTGGTATTCTGTGAGAGAAACAGGATCCCTGGACTTCAACAAGTCGCTGTGATCTCCTCCTGTTTATAGCGCTCAGCAGCGGGGGGGGGGCTTCAGATTATGTAAGAGATTTTTTTGAGAGGAAAGAGTTAAAAAAAAAAAAAACAATATTAAAGTTTAGTGGTTCCTTTAAGGGACCCTGTGGAACTCCTTTTTGAGCACTTATTGAGCTGTAGAGAAATGTTGTGGCACCTTGACCAGCTGTTAGCTTGACAGCATTCCTCTGATCACTTTTAAAGACTTAGAGACTACTCACTGACTATTTGTTTAATGTTAAATAATAAAAGGCTGTCGTAAACTTTCCGTCTTGTGTACACACATAGCTCTAAAGCGAATTATGCTTTGTGTCCTTGAAAAGCTTCCTCCAACCTTTCTCTTGCCTCATCTCCTCCACACGAAGTGATTTTAAGTCCAGCAGCTTTACATCATACAACAACAGGAGCTCTTAGATGCTGGTTGACTGCTGAATAAAAAAGGAGACCCTCCATTGAAAATATGATACAACTTATCACTCCACTCACAGCTCATCTCAACAACAGATCTCATTAGCGCAGTCCAAGATGCTTCAGGAATTCTAATCAGTGTTTTTCATCACCCTGAAGCAGTAATCTCATGGGACTCTGTATTGATTCCTCTTTTCTGTTGGCGTCACACCAGCATCATGCTCAAGACACGTCAGTGTGTTCAGCAACTTTTCCCCTTAATATTCAGTCACTTTAGTTACTGAAAAAGGAGAAAGATGTTTTAACTGATTCAAATGTCTGATTTCAGGTCGATGGAAAGGCTTTGTGGTTTGATGGGTTTTTTAAGCTAATCGAGGAGAGATTTGCTCTGATTCTTTCACACACTTCTTACAGTAGCGTGCAATGCAACACAAAGCTCCCCATTGATGAATCAAACACCTTCTATAAAGCCTCAGTGCCAAACCACCTAATCCCAGCTACAGCTGGTGAAGCTCAAGGTGCCAGCAGGTTTTTCTTAATGCTTGTCTGCTTTAATGATCTCTGCCCCACTGCCCTCAATCTGTCAATCAAACCTGCAAGGAAAGAAGATTGACTGCTGCTTAAAAGCCAAACATTGTCTAGATGTTTACATTTGAAGGAAAATCACTAACTTTTTTTGCATTCTCACCGACAAGTGATATCGCAGTTGTTTCATTTTAAAAACCAACCAGGAGGTCGCACTTTGAGTGCCGGATGAAACCAAACTAAATTGGTAAATATTTTTTGTTTCCATGTACACCAACCAAAAGAAGGAAAAACATAATCTCAGATCCAGCTTCAAAAGTTGAAGAAAAGCGCAAAAGAAGTAATGGACCCCTCCTATGTAAATCTAGAGCTTTCTCATCATGTTTAACACCTTATTTTAGACGTCCAGTATGATTCCATTAACTGATCAAAAACTCCACTTTAACTCACCTGACCTTCTGGTATTCGTTCTGTGTTTCGGGCAGATTAGAAGCACCAGAAGGCTCTCTGCTCTCTGCATCAGTACCATACCGCCTTGAAAAGATTAACCTGTTACTTCTAGTCACATGACCAAAACCAAAGCCTTTTAAAGCTGCATCTGGAGCGCCGAGGGGTGTCCTTCTGTCAACCCAAATATTTACTCACAGGAGGGGAGGTTTGGTATGGGGAATGCTTTGACACCTGTTGTTTCCATTGAAGTTTATTGTAATCAATTGAACCTAGAAAATAATGAAGAAACAACAAGTGCTAGTATTTGTAGAATTGATGTTGTTATTTTGTCTTTTGTAAGTACTCCAGAGAAGAGCCTTTATAGTTCATTGAAAAAAAATAAGTAATCATCTCTCAGTGTAGCCATAAACGCAGCTTTCTTTATTCATAACCCAAATACATAGTGACGATCTTTGAGAGCCTCGCTAATCCTTTTTCCGGCTAACACCGCTTTAACTATATGTGTATGTGGTGGTCAGCATGCCACAACATACCAACACGTCAACAAACTATGGATGTGTGCGCGGGATGATCCTGTGGTAGCACGTGCTAATAGCTTTAGAATTGTTTAAAGCCAAAGTGGAAAATATAAATGTCTTCGTTTCTCTATTAAAATTGCTTTATTGGCGTGACATTTTACGCTCCCACTTCTGTTATTATGCGTCCAAACTTGTAATTTGACCCCCCCCCCCCCCCCCCCTTCCCCCAATGCTCTCAAATACTGTATGGCACTGCTGCGTCTTCTCATGGACACCCTGCCCTTTGGAAATTCCCTCGCTGCAACGGATACGACCCACGATGCAGCACCAGCGTCCGAGTATCACAGCACAGGAGGTGGATAAATTATCACCGTAGCTTTGATGTGGTGGGCAAATTGACCACGGGGCAGTATCATGTTTTGCTCTGGCCAGCAAATCCAATTGAAATTCAATTCACCCAAAATACTAAGGGAAAATGTGCCGGTTTGCAGAAGAACTTCCTTTCTGCATAAATAAGTCCATTAGAGTAAATGTATCCACTCAGATTAGACGGAGACCCCCTTGCCCCCTTAAAGCTTCAGGTAGTCTCTCCCTACTCGCCTCTAATCTCTAGATCTGTCTAATTAGCAGAAACCTCGCAGGAAAGCTGCCACAATGCAGATTACAGGCCGCTCACGACGTGTCCTGTAAATCCACTCAAGTTAAACGCTTTAGTGCATCTGGACTTTAAAGCTATTGTTCCCAATAATATTGGTGTAATAAGCTAAGAAACTGTAGGAACGTTTCTTATTTAAAATGTCAGGTCGTGAAAAAAAAAAAATGTTTTAATGTATTGCATATCACTGTTCCATTCAACCTGGTTTAATTTACTGTTAATTAAAAGATATGATGAATTTTGATTCCAGCCGGGTGGAATGATCTTAAATGCATAATAAAGTTTTTCATAAAATGCATCAATG
Source organism: Symphodus melops (assembly GCF_947650265.1). Classification (NCBI taxonomy): domain Eukaryota; kingdom Metazoa; phylum Chordata; class Actinopteri; order Labriformes; family Labridae; genus Symphodus; species Symphodus melops. The sequence continues at coordinate 9,491,699 of NC_136713.1, forward strand.
AAAAACATGTGCAGCTTTAAGCATGACAGACAGTGACTTTGTCTTCAGAGTATTTTGAATCTATTGAACATATAACTTTGTATCTGCCAAGGATTCCTCGAGCTGCTTGATTTGGATGTTTTCCAAACCCCAAAAAACGCTGACGAATCCCAAACACACAAGGGTGCAGCCTCATTTTCGTCATAAATATGAGGGATTAGTCGTGTTTTGTCAGGGTTTGAGCATGCACATAAACACAGCCTCCAAGTCTTACCTCTTGCAGCGAATCTTTAGCCCTCAGTGCTGCTGTGCCTCTGCAGTGCCACTGGCTGTGCCTTCAGCCCGCTGCCTCAGATGAAGCGTTATCCTTAGTGCGAATATTTGCTCTGCTCCCCTTTTTTTTCTCCTCTTGTCGCGTCCTCAGCTGCCCCCTACAATCCAGGTGGTCTGATAGGTGTGAGGGAAGAAAAGGAGCGTCTACTGACGGACTGGGGGAGCTGCTGTGTCTGTGATTGTGTGTGTGCATGTGTGTGATGTCTCTTGCTGGTAACTGTAAAGACAGACTGTGTGTAAGTGTGTGTGTGTGTGTGTGTGTCAGAAAGAGAGAGCAGAGGGGGGAGAGAGACACAACCTGCCATGCAGCAGATATCAGCCCTGTTGCAGTTAAATTTAAACCACCCTCCCTTCTGACACCTTGAGCCTCTCTCTCTCTCTCTCTCTCTCTCTCTCTCTCTCTCTCTCTCTCTCTCTCTCTCTCTCTCTCTCTCTCTCTCTCTCTCTCTCTCTCTCTCTCTCTCTCTCTCTCTCTCTCTCTCTCTCTCTCTCTCTCTCTCTCTCTCTCTCTCTCTCTCTCTCTCTCTCTCTCTCTCTCTCTCTCTCTCTCTCTCTCCCACACAGACGCACACATCTCTGACCGTACCATATGGCCCTTGACAGAAGACTGAGCCCTTTGGAGTCTGTGACTGTCCCTGAGAAGAGACAGTGGGGGGTTTTACAGTCAACATTCAGGCAGGAAACTGATTGAAAAATGGCACCAAAACTGAGTCCTGTTCGCCTTCAATCAGACTGTTTGCACTCCTGCTCCCAGGAGTCTGAAGCTCAGATATTCATATGTCTCGTGTGTTCGTTATTAAAACCTGCAGGGGCCTTCATTACCCACAATGCATGTCATTGTTTCCTTTTTTGTCCTATCAATTGTTTTTTTAATGAGTTGAAAATCTAAGCAAGATAGCCAAAGATTTGTCTTTTTATGTTTATTGCAATCTTCTTTTTGTCAAATCATTCTGCCTACATTACCCACAATGCAACTCATCTTGTGATAGCTGAGAGTCTTGCTTGCTGTTATCGATTATATGTAAGAGGTAGATGTATTGTCCATGCTAAACACTGTCTGGAGCCCCTTAAGGTTTAATACCTGTGAGTAATATTTTTCACCTTGGAGCGAGCTGGGGTTGCACTTAAAATAGGTACCTGACACTTTAATTGGCCGGCCCCTTCGGCTGGTTCTGGGTTACTTTGTGATGCAGTCTGAGGGTCACAGACGGTTGAGTCACAGTCAGACGGCCGAGCCTTTAAGGAGTTATGGGCATTGTTCGGTTTTAGAGGGCATGCAGGGCTGAAATAATCAGACGGAGGTAACTAAATAAGATCTGACCTGTGCGCACTTGTGAATGTGTCTTTTATGAGTGTGTGTTGGTGTGTGTGGACGTGAGGACTCAGCCGGAGACCTCCAGCTGTCTATGGTTCTTTTTTTTTACACGTCATTGTTAATCCCCTGCTCGACTCTCTTTTTGTTCACCTTTAGTTACCCCAGATGTGTGTGTGTGTGTGTGTGTGTGTGTGTGTGTGTGTGTATTGTTAGAGTCCCGGTTGTCTTCTGCATCTCTTCATACAAATTCTCATTCGGTAGATTAGTGAGAGGCAACAGGAAACACATTTTAACATCAATTATCTCACTACTTCTACATCTTTAGTGTCACTTTGGATAAAAGCATGTGCCCTTATTGATTTTATTATTTTCTAAATTCATACACAGTTGGTTTATAAGTTGTATAAGTCTTCAAGTCCACAGGATAAATACAGAAAAATGTGTCCAAGCTAGTCGAGAAGAGAAGAAATGATTCGGTGGGCAGAAAATGCTTCTTTAAAAAAACATGGATTTGTCAGCCTGCAGTGAAAATAAGGAAGTGACTCAGCAGTACTGACTGAAACAGGACTCCTACACAAACGTATGCCTTAATATTGAAATAACAAATCAGATACAAACGCACTAAGCTTAAACCAAAATGCTGACTTTACTTGGTTGAACCACAATCCAACTAACTAAAAATCAAAGTCTAGTAAAGTAAGTGAAAGCAACACATGAAGTGAAACAGCAGGAAGGGATAAAAGGACGGAGAGGCTGAGAGCATGCAGGTTGTTTTCTGACACCTTCACTCTTGGCACTTAGTTTCACATAGTTGTCAATCCCTGTTATATATGTTGTGGTTCTAAAGTGATTATAGCGTGTACTGCTGCCCTCTGCGTTACATTGTTAAGTCCATTGAGAATTAGATTTTTGCATGTTCCTTTAATAGGAGTAGAGATCTGTAAAGAAAAAAGCAGTTTTACGCAGCACGCTCAGTAAAGCTCCTCAGATGAAAAACCACCCAGGTCCTTGAGTAGTGCTATTATGGAGTGAAGGAAGTTTCTTTATCAGAAGAAGAAGTGGCTGCAGGAGGGAGAGAAAAAGAGGTGAAATGCTCTCCAAACCCTGAATAACAAAGATTCTGTCAAGTGTTGCAGATCACTTTGAGCATGAAAAATCTTAATGTCTGATCTTAACCTCAGTCGAGCCGTTTTTATTTCCCACTCAGTGAATCAATGCAGCAGCCGCACCAATTAATCGCATTCCCTTATGAGCTTGAAAACGGACAAAACAGCGATTAAGGAGACACACAGAGGACCCAGAGTGCTGAGTGCACATTATGGGCCGACAAGTCTAAATGAGAGACTAAATTGATGTTGTTTGTGGATGAACAACTTCAATACTTCCAATGCTTCTTTTGTGGAGACAGATTGTGCGTTCTGTTTTAAACATTATACATCTTCTCGGGTTGGATCAAAAGTCACAGAACCCGGTGTATTTTTATTTCATTTGCAAAGTACAGTCTGCAGCTGTGGATAAAGCTGTGCTGATTTGTAGCCATCTCAAGCATTTTAGTAGCATTGTGGAGTAAAGATGGTGTTCACTTAAAGCGCCATGCATTGGTGTTGAAAATGTATAACAAATAGAGTCATAACTACAAGTGAAAGCACCACTGTGAAGCACGTAAACAAACCTGGAAAAGGGACATTTGAGTCTTGTTATGAAAAGGTGACATAAATTTGCAGCCCTGGCAAAAAAAAAGTTTTTTTTTTTTTTTTAGGCTGCTAGCATGAGATGCTAACAGTAATAGTGTGTGTGAAAATGAACCCCCTAATGACGAATGACTCAGGACACTTTTGCTCAAACATGCACAGAACACATGGTCAGGTCTGGACATATTACCGTGCATGTCTCTGGTCAGAGGCATGCTGTAATGTTACACACAAACATCTCAAAATGAACCTCACTGACAGCTCTGAGAGCGGCACGACAGAGAAGTGCAGGCCTCAAAGTTTCCAACTAACCTTCTCTCATCACTCGCAGATGTGTGTGTGTGTGTGTGTGTGTGTGTGTGTGTGTGTGTGTGTGTGTGTTTGTGTTTAAAATGAAGGCAGGATTATTTCACTTTATGATGAGTGCAGCACTAAGCGACATTTAGCAAAGTTACAGCGGCGAGGATAAAGTGAAGAGACAGAAACCTGGAGCAGAACCACGACTCGTGTTAAACTCTAAATTTGCGTACAAACTGTTTATCCTCAGCTGCCTTGAATGAATCAACTTCTCTCGTTCATTGGGGATGAAAACAAAGAAAAGGGTCAATCCCTCTCACAGTATTGACCCGTTTCCATTTCCTTTAGCCTCTCAGTGAAATCTGAACGGCCGTCAAATCCGTCCTCTGCCTTCCATTAACAGTCACCAGGGTGCTGTTTTCTCAGCGTATTTACGACCCGTCTGCTCTGCCTGTTCAATGAGCTCCACGACAGAGCAGCTGTAAACCACAGAGCTAAAGTGACCGGACTGAAGTTTTGCCTGAACTGCCCTTCATGTTGTTGTCCTAACTGCTACATTGCCATTTGGGATATTTATTCATATGAAGTATTTAGCATTTACTTTAACCTTTCATCAGCTACTCCACATGGTCACTTGTGTTTACATGGCAGGAAGGGAGACTGACACGGCGGAGGAATTGTTGGTACGAAGAAGTTGAGAAATGTCATTTTAAATTCTGATTTTTATTGAGGAATGATTTGTCACTTGCAATGTTAAACCACACAAACATGTTCCACTCCATGAGGCCAAGCCAGTGTCATAAAGCACCAATTTATCACGCAGATAGACACACTCCCTGACCTCTTCCTCCTTCCTCTCCCGCTCGGCATTATGGGAGCGGGCGGTTTAAAAACAGAGGTATTTACGACTCAGCACTCTCCTCTAGAGTTCCTGGAGCTCCACAAACATGTGGGACTGGCAGTGTGACACCACCGGCTCAGGTTAAAGATAGACCAGGGTTTTGGTTGGCTATCTGGCTATTCTGTATCAGGGTCCATGTGTGTGTCTGTACACCTGCCGTTCTTATGTGTCAGTCTGTCTGTGCTACTGGTACTTTGTGACCTTAGCGTGACTGTACGAGGAAAATCAAAAACACATCAGCTCCCGAATTTGAATCAGATAAAGAATAAGATACTTTAATTTGTGCTCTTTCTGTTAGATTGTAGATTAATGGAGCCACAACTAGATGTGTGTAACTTTGAGTTTACACACAGAGAGATACAATAAGAATTATTCAGCATGAAAAAACTCAATAGCATTTGAAAGTCAGAATTTACTTTTCTTTATTTCCTGTTTTCATTCAGTCAATGATTTGGCATAAAGATCTTTTAAAATGTTTTAACATACCAACTCTGTCCTTGAGGTTTATATTTTACTCCTGAAATGTGAATTAACAGATCAGCTGTCACATGTGTATCCCAGAGGATGGTTTAAAGTGTGATATTTGTCTCTGAAACGACGTAAATTCAAAGTACAGAAGGACAACTAAAGAGTGCCTCAAATGTTCACAGGAAGCTGTTAGAGTCTCCTCTTGTGTCTTATTTGTTTGTTTTTATCTTAAAATATTCAATTTAAATCACATTTTGATCCCATGTACCTTGATATTCTTCATATCTTTCACATAAGAGTACAAACAGCAGTCTGGTTTGAGCGCTGTCCAAAAGGAATATGTCGCCATCTAGTGGTTAAATGGAGGAACTGGCGACCTTTGAGCCTCAGGTGAAAACCATTGAGATAATTGACACAGTCACTCCTCCTCTCTAAACAACAAGAGTGTGGAGAAGACGCAGCAGAAAGCCTACAGCCTGGTCGTGCGTCTTTAGATTTTTTTTAAATTAGTTTTACCGAAGGAGCCTCAGACATGTCGGACAGATATTTAGAAATTCAAAGAGAGAGCGGGCACGTGGGGAATTCTGTCCCCTCTGGTCAACAGCTCCCCAGGACCGCTCTTTTGACGGATGTGAAGAGACACCTGGATTTTTGTAATGGAGATCAAAATGAGGATTGTGACGAGACGCAGCAGAGAGCGCAGGTACGTCCTGAGTTTAATTCACCTCCAACCTTTATCACACATCCACTGATATGTCTTATAAACACTCAAACCTGTTGTGCTCTGTTTTAACAGGCAGGTTCAAGAAATCAGGATGAAAATGAGCTCAACGGGACATTTGAGATCAAGCCTCTTGAGACTATCATAAGTAACGGCACTCTTTACTCCTGTTTTTATTCTTTGTTGTTTATTCCTTGAAGCTAAAGATAACAAAAGAGCATGTTTGAAATCCCAGTTTTAGATTCTTCTCCCCTTAATCATTTTCTTGCTTGTTATTTTCTTTGAATTTACAACTTTTCTATCCAGACGACCGTACCTCCATGCTGAAAGGGATGGATGGCTATAATGTGACATCGAGTGATTTGGAGTTTATGGAGAAGATGAATGAAGAAAAACTATCTAAGAAGCTGCAGGTGATTCAGGTTTACCTTACTCATTGCTGATTCTAGTTTGCAAACATGTTTTTCATGTTCTCTTGATTGCAATCACGGTTGTTTAGTTTAAGATGTTCTGGGATGCTTTGTCTTGTCTGCAGGGAGATCTGGAAGAGATACAGAGGTTGTTAAAGACTGAAATGATCGCTTTCGAGCTGACGTGTGCAACCAGGGAGAAAGCACAGGCAGAGCTAAAAAAGGTCTCTCTTTGTGTTGGCCCTTAAAAAGCATCACTTGTTGCAAATGTCTTTTGACATGAAGGTTCGGGAGGATGGATCCTTCGAAATCTTTCCTGTGACAACTGGATCACAAGTCCACCGACCCTAAATAAACAAATACTTATCATGCTAATCACAAACTTGTGTGCACTTGTAAAGAAGATCAGAATGATCCAGTTGATCCTCGTCGATCTGTTTTTACATCAGTTCCCCTCCTGTGAAGATCTCACCCAGTGGATAAAGGTAGTCGTCAAACGCTTATCGCCTCTGACTGATTTAACAGACCTCGATTTCAAGTCTCTCCTCGCCATGGTGACCGAAAAGGACATCCAAACGGCCATAGATGAGATAAAGATTGAGCTGACTCGGATGAAGAACATGGTGGCAAAAAAGTAAGCAGGGGGCCTTTGAGTCATATGAAACAACAAATAAACAATCTTTGAATACCTAAAGAGTGACGTTAGTGAAGAGTGAAGTTAACCCTAACAATGAATAGAAAGCTGCAAGTAAGTTTATATCTGTCTCAGCGGTGACACATTGTCCTATCAGAACCTCCTGAGGTGACCAGGTTCGACAGAAACTGAACAGAAACAGACGAGTGAAAACTACAAGTTGGTTGCTGTCTTGATTCTGTGCTAACTAGCTGCTACAAAATATTCATACTGTACTTAAACATACAGACGGTAAAAGTGGGTAACTGTCTTAAAATTAGCAGCAAATATTAACTAGAGTGTTTTTGTTTATTGACTTTGCAGAGTTGATTTCAAGTAGTTGTTGATAACATCAACACAACATAGCCTTTAACAGATCGATGTATTGTCACTTATTTGGTTAGTCATGTGCTCATGTACGTCCCGAACACAAATCTTTACGGCTGACGGGACATTTTTTCATGTGAGAAGCTGCAGAATTTAAAATTCCCAACACTGCAGTGATCGCTTATTGATTCATGCTGAGGGAACTCAGTCTGCTTGTGTACGTGTTTTTAGATTTAATGTATGACGGAAATGAGGAGGATCATGTACTAATATGGATCTCTTACAAAAAGGAAGAAGGAGGAGGCCAAAGAACAAGGGCAGCTTGAAAAACAACTCGCCAGTGAACAGGTAAGAGAAGCTCAAACTTACCTGAAATGTATGTCTAATTATTTGTGGTGACTTTTGATATTTTGTTTCCAGATGAAGATACAGGGTATGATGAGCCAGTTATTCACCCTTAAATCTGAACTACAACAACAAGAGGTGGGAAGTGGATTTGATGTGATGTAATGCTCATATAAATGTTTTTTAAGGATTTACTGAACTGACTAAATGACATGACTTCACAGGAAGCTAACAAAGCTCACGAACTGCAGATCAGCGGCCAAAAAGCCAACGAGGAAGCAGAAGAAGTGAAAACCTTGGATGAACCACAGGACACCGAAGTGAAAAGCCGAGGAAAGGAGAGAAAAAAGGTTGTAAGATTTAATGTGCAAGAGTCAACAAACGAAAGTAAATCAACAAGGAGCAAAGTCCCAGAGGGTAAAACCAAAACTCGGAGAGGTGCCCAGCGCAGCAAAACGCAAGCTGCTGCAGAGGACCAACAGCCCGGTCTCAGGAGATCAAAGAGGATAGCCAGCAGGAAATGATGCTTTTAATGGTTGAGTGTAATACTTTTTTTTTTTTTTTTTTTTTTTTTTTAAATATCTCATTAAATATACTGCTCTTGTCTGTTTAGCGCCTCCTTCGGTCAAACTTTGAACACTTTATGAAATAGTTCAGATCATAACTAAAGAGTTGTTAAACTCACCAGAAATGCAAGCGTGTGAATAGCTGAAGATGAGAAGGTGACAGAAGCCAACTTCAGATAAACGGTTTAAATTTTAAGTTATTCCAACAGCTGTACATTTACATCTTCTGTATATAATTCCAAGACTGTATGTACGGTTTTATTTTACTGTTGAATAAAATGTAAGTTTCTCTGGACTGTGTAGCTGGGCTTCATTTGTGCATGGTGCTTCAAAGGTGATGCTTAACAATGTTGTGTTATAGTTAATAGTTTGGGGATGATAAAAAAACATGGACTACTTCACATAAGCACTTCTAGCTCTGATTCAACATTAACTCAAGAACCGCTCAAGAGTAAAAAGTTGAGTGAAACTCGGTGTTTCATTTGTGCCTGGAAAGAAATAACAGTTTTTGGCAGTTCTTAAAGCGACATTCCAACTTTTGATTGTTTATTATGTTATGTTTATGGAATTCTGATCACAGATTTTAAAACCCTTTGAATAATTTCTGTGAGATTATGGGATGTTTCTGAAGCTCGACAAAAAATATTCTCAGCTCGACCTTGTCACATCTGGAAGTGACTCACCATCATTGCAGTAGATCTTGCAGTGTGCGGTGCTGCAATTTGGGTGGAACTTTGTTAATCTTGCATTAACTCTCAATCAATCTGGATGGGAAAGTAGAAAAAACACCCTCAATCTGCTGCCCATGAGGCTGAATTTGGGGGGGGGGGGGGGGGGGGGGGGATTGTGCTGACAGTTGGAATGTTTTGAGGCACCTTCTTGAGTTACAAATTAAGTTTGAACTGACGGTCAGATTTGTCCGTCACCTGCCAAAATTCACTCCAAAAGCAGGGAAATCTTGATGATCTAAGCTTTATCAGTCTGAAAGGCTAAAGTTCTGTTATGTTTTTCCACCTTGGGTCTTGATCCTTGACTTCTTCCGACAATCTTTAAAGATCAATTTCAGGCTGGACATAATCCCTGAAACCTGACTGTGAATTTCCCCATTTCTCCTCAGAGCTATGCACACACACATCCCGTAATTTGTTAGATATTTGTCTGATGGTCAAGCAAAATGACCAAGCACAGGGTGGGAATCATGGATCCATATCCTGCTATTAAATTTAATAGTTTACATCCAAATTCCCAAGGTTGTAGGCAATGATTTTATCCTAAAAATGGTTTAGTTTTGGCTGCAGAGTTCTTCACCTTCTGTCTCCTCTCTTCTGTCCATGTTTTCTGTTTTCCTCTCTCTGTGTCCGATTCTCTGCTCGTGTTTGCCAAACCTGGAACTCTGAGCTGCTTTTTAAAATCGAGGCATGAGAACGTTACCTCAAGCGCTTCAATTTCAGAAATTAGATCTTGTTTACGGAAGGAGTCCAAGCAGACAGCCGGGATCCAGGCCCAAGGAATTGTGGGTCGTGGATTACATACAAATTGTTCATGTATTTTGCCCTGTGGCTGCAAGACTTTACTTTAGTGCATTTACAAATGTTCTTTCTTTTTACACGTTTGCTCTCGTATTAATCCGTCACGTTATAATTACTGTTATTGGGTTGTAAAGTAAATTAAAGGAAGTACATTGTTTTCTCTTTAGAGTTATTTAGATCTAAAACAGTTTTTTCAATGTTCTGTTACATCATGCTACATGCTAAGTTATCCTCATTGAACTTTCTGCACAGGTACAGTGAGTACAAGTCACCACTAGGGGGGAGTAATATGAGCGTAAGAACAAAAGGTCCTTTGACCATCAAGTTATCCTTTTAACTCTTCTTTTAGGGGGGTTATTGTATCATGTTTTTGATTACAATTAAATATTTATTGTGTAACTAATTTTAAATTGTGAAAAATTGATCTGCAGCCACTGTGCTTGTAGTTATTTATTTTATAGATCTTGCTTGTAACGTTTGGATTGGCTGCTTTACCTCTCCAAGGACGTTTTAATGATGTTGAGGGTTTTGACTATTTGTTGGAAAAACAAACACTGAGGGGATAAGTTTTAGCTACTCAACCCATAGACTGTATGAAACATGGACGTCTTCATAGATTCGACACCCACTGGTTTTCTGAAGAGACTTTACAAAGACTAACATTGGTGGTGGCCATATTGGAAAATGCTGACTCGGCATTACTTTCAATCAACAGGCAAAGCGGCAGAACTGAGTCGTGGGAAACAGTTAGAGCATGTCCACCTGTCAGTGAAGTCAGCCACAACCCTACACTTCGTTTTTGAAGACCAGGGGTTACTTGTTTTTAGCAAAGAGCTTTTCATGGTATGACAGTATTTTTGCAGTAAGCCGTTATTTCAACTAAATGATCTGAATTTCCCTTAACCAAGGATTTTGTGTGTTAATAGTTCTTAATGGAGAGTTTCTTTCCTCGTCTGGCGACTGGAAAGTGATGTGAATCTACAATCCGCTGATCTCAGGGTAATATTTCTGCAGTAACTTTAAGTCATTGACGAAGGTATCTGTTTATAGTATGAAGTTTTGATGCAACACACAGTAACCACATCATTTTGTTCTCCATAGATTTACATTGCTTTCAATACATGATGTAATTGACAATATTTTGATGAGTGTAGGATAAAATAATCATTTTTGAATTGCCCCCCAGGGATAAATAAAGTTTTTTTAAATTGAATAAGATATAGGAGAGAAATTACATAGAAAAACAGTCTTTTAGTTTTAGTATTTCACAGGCAGTAATATTTTAATTATGGCTTCTTGAGACACAGCCTCTCATTATCCAGAGGATCCTACATGTTCAAACTTGAGGTTTAGTTGAACATTATTAAGGAAGGCTAAGTGGTGGAAAATGGATGGATGGATATTAAGGACTGTGTGCATGAGTTGTCAAATTTTCAAGTTCTTGACTTGATTCTTGATGAAGATTTTGCAGGGTGGGCTCAAGTTATCAGTTTTTCAATCTCACAGAGAAGTATCTTTCATGCCATTTCAGCCTAACATCTGTTAAAGCACTACTGTAAAGGACCAGCCGCAGATTAGCTTTGGTGTGACAAAGTTATTTAGTTTCAGACTCTTAGCATGCCGTTCTGAAAACATCTGTCCTCCCCTGTAACGTGTCTCTGTTTATCTTGGACCCTAGTTTGCTCCCCCTGTCCCCTGCCAAGGAAAACCCTGCAGGGAGAGCAAGTCTGAGACCCGAGGAGGTGAGGTCTGTGACACATGTACGAGTTGTTATGCCAAAGCTGGCAGAGCAGAAGCACACACTGACACATCCAAACCTCAGTGTGGAGGCTAAGTGTGAATCCTGCCCCTTAGTTCTTGGCCCAGTTTCACTAAAATCAAAAACCAAGAGTGAGCACTTCTTGAGAGCATTTTCCTCTCTAATGTGGTTTGGAAACACCAAAGACAAGAGAGAGCTTTTATTTAATAATTAGAGAGGAAAATGTGAGCCACATAGACTCTTAATGTGATTACCACGGAAGAAGGTCTAAACTATTTGATTAATATTGTCTAGCAAAAACACTCTTCCCCACAGGGTTGCCAAAGACTTCATCACTCTTTTCTGCATCTTGAAAAAACATTTATGCTCCAATATACCAATTCTGAGCTATTAAAGTGAGTTGATCTAGATTTTCTGCACAAGAAGAGCAAACCGTATCCTCAGAAATTCCCCAGGAAAGGGAAAGACTGGAAGGAAGGGTGTTTTGTAGGTGTTTGGAGAGCAATAGACTAAATATTTGAACAACGCTTGCAAGTGTTTGATGGCTTTTCAATTGTTAAAATGTGGGAACAAATCTGGTAGTTTGTTTACTGAAATTGTCTCAAAGCACTTTCTACATCTTGGTTAATGTGCTTATTGTTTTTCCTGCTGAGCGTCAAAAGATTGAAACCATTGTCATATCTTTACATTAAACAAGTCTTATGCTGGTTAGCTTAGCTTTGCCTACATTCGTATAAAGACTTGAACCCTAATAACGTCTTGAACGGCTACATCAATAAAAACAGCTCTTAACTGGGACTAAGCTACTGCTACTGTCCCAGTGCGGACCACATTTGGAAATTTCTCTGGTAGCTTGAGCGGTGCCAGACCTCTTCCTGGGAACTGCCAAGGTGCCCTTGAGCAAGGCACCTTGAGCTCTGTAGCGACTGCCGGGGGCAGCTGAGTCACTCTGGCGTCTCTCCATCAGGACGTGTCCATAGGACTCTGTTTGTCCATGTGTATATTTAAGCCTATGTGTGTGTTGCATGTAAAGTACAGCACATTAAGGTGTTACTGGGGAAACTAATTATAACCAAGCTCCAAAACTGTAAACAGGGAAAAAAAGCTAGCCTTGCTCAGCACTAAAGCCTATTAAATTAACCGCCCACTAATGTCTCTCTGATTCAGTGGTTCTGCATTTAAATTCCAATATCTTGGGTGGTCCCAATGAGGCACATACTTGTTGTTAAAATGTCCACAATGGGTCGGTATCTTCAGCACAGCTCATGTGAAAAATGCTATAAATACCAGTAGCCCAAAAAATGAGGCACACTGCCTCCACACACCTGCAGTCTATTAGTCTCTCCACCCGCTGTGTCTCGTGTAACAGAGTCAGGTTCACTTTAATCAGCTGAGCATGAATTCTCAAACACAAACATTTGCTTTTTATTTTTCAACACTTTATACCGAGGGGGCTCTGTGGCTTATTTTGTTTCCAAGTGACAATGAGGATCTTGCAAAAGGGTAAAGACTCTTTACAGTGCAGCTTCAGAATATATTTTTCACTTTTAAGAATATTTTTTGTGTGCAAATTTGTAAATGCACAACATGCAGCAGAAGCTTATTTGTAATGCTAATGGGATATTAAACCCAATGTTATTGCTGCAAGTTAATCAAAATTAAACGAAATACGGACAAAGAAAACAATTACCTTCTCTATAAATGTGAAATGTTCCCTTTTTTGGGAAGAGCTCAACATCAAGGAATGGTCCTGTCATTTTTGGACTGATTTAACATCAGCGTCCAGACAGATTCAGGGATTGTGGAACATTTTTTACAGTACTTTTAGGAGGAATCTTGTTTTGATGGGGAAAAACTTCACTTTGTCCATACTTGTAATTTTGTTGCTTTTCGAGAGCTTGTTGTGATTTTATGTAGCCACAGGAAGTAGAGGATTTTATTTCTAAATAGGCAGCCAAAAGCTAGCTTACACAAACTGTCTACATCCTGTTAATCAGACTAACCACAATTACGCACAAAAAAACCCCCCTTATTTTTCTCCTGCTGTACACAAAGTTGTTGTTTCTGAAACTAACAGACAATCGTGTGCCTCTTTGGATTAAGTGTCTGTAAACTTGGACAAGTCTACATCTTTCGTGCTCAGGCATTGACTTCTATCTGAGTCAACACGGCCTGTGTAATGCCTCTGCATGTGACGAGATCGAGCCAAGAAAAACGTTCCCCCCTGGCAAACGAAGAGAGAAACGCGCTCAGCTCGTCAAAGCTGGACAAACAGGGTCCAGAGCTGAGCTTCTGAGGAGGCCGAGACCCACTGCGAAGACCAACAGTAGTCTTCAGCCTTTCCGTTTCTGTCTTGGCTACATCGTTATTATCATTCCGTCTCTGCTTAGACTCTGTCTTTCTCACAATCTCATATGTAGTACTGGTCTAAGTTCACACCGCCAGACATCAATCTAATGTGCGGCAGGCTCAGATTAATACATCAACACTGAAACACTGAGCTGTGAGACCTTACAGAGATGATTAAGTCTCCTGGACAGGGTTGACATCAGCTGTTTTCATTAATGGGAGTAATTTCCCTGGATGGTAAGAGTGAAATGTCAGAGTGACCTTTAGGGTTACATGTCAACCTTTAGTAGACATATTGTATAATACTGTGATATTATACATGTGTTGTACTTACCCAGTTACAGCATATTTTAATATACTGTACCACGAAGACTCGTTTAGGCCTGCTTCCTTCATACCTCCTGACCCTCATCAGTCAGAAGACTACAGGGACTTATAATCTTCGATCCCAGGGTCTCTTCTTATTGCCTGTTCCAAAGTCAGAGCGGTGCTAGGAAAAAAGGCGTTCAAATGTGATGCTCCCTTTACTTGGAGCACATTACAAAATGAACTAAAACTTGACAAACTTCTCTCCTCGGACGCTTTTAAGAGGAAGTTAAATGACTTGGAGGCAGAGACGTCTGGCTGGAGGTGTTCTCCCTGATATGTTTGTGGATGGACTGTTGGCTGCTCGTCGTCTGTCTGAATCTCTGTTACTTGTGTTGCTGCTTGTTTAGTCCAGGAAACGCTTGAAAAAGAGATTTTTAATGTCAATAACTTTTTATCCTGGTTAAATAAAATATTTATTAGAACACCAAACATGTCCAAACTCAGCGTCTCAGCCTGTGAGGCAAAAGAAGGCCAGCAGGGTCAGTTTACTCTGCTGCACAGAGGAATGATGGGAATTTTTCTTCTGCCTGCTTCACCTTCTGCTGCTTCTGTACAACTCAGTTCAGCTTTCGTTGACACACATACTGTAAGCAAAGATGCCTTGATTTTTGGCTCGGATGAAACGCATGCATGTTTAGTGTTGCTGCAGGATATTGGTCTTAATAGTGTCTCAGAGGCCTTGGTTGAATGTAAAATTGGTGTGTCAAAAAAAGTTAATTGACTAAATCTGGAGTCAATAATCTGGTTCTGACGCTGGCGAGCACAGCGTCGCGGTCGAGTTTGGCAAGACGTAAAAGAAAGCCTGTTTTGAAGATATTAGCGCAGATGTTTTGCCGAGTGCAAAAATAAAACAGGACTTTGTGGCCTCGTCTGACACTCAAGCAGGAAGGAATTTTTATTATTGTGCCTCAGTCATGTGAACACACGAGTATATCTGTTCACCATCATCATTATGTAAATGCTCAGCACAGCACACGATGGCTCTCTATCAATTGTGTAAGAACATGAAGCTGAAAAAGCTATTGTTTGGTGCTCTTCATACTTCAAACTGAGACTTTTTTTTTTTTATTGCATATTACACTAAAAAGGTGGTGGCTGTAAATTCTCTCCTACCAGCATACAGCATGACGTACAGAATAGGTGAAAGAAAATAATCCCTTAATTAGTCCAGACAGCCCTGAGAGCTGTGTTTCATGGAAAAAGAAACTATGGCTCATTGTCTGGATTTTTTAGGCTGATATTTTTCATTCCTTTTGCTTCCAGTGGCATGAATCTCAGACAGCTGTCATTCCTGTCTCCAGAGAAATCATGTGAGCTTGTCCACAGGGGAAAAAATGCACACAACCGAAGATTTAGACCAGTAAAGTATTTAAAAGAGTTACATTACAACCTGAACAGGCTCAGAAGTAACAATTACATGCATTTACATTATCTAAAGTCCAATACGCAAACTTGGAGGCTTGAGCTGAGGCAGACAGATCTGTAACGTTTTTTGTATTTCAATTTGGAAACGCACACCCTGGAAAAACAGCGAAAGAATGTGCGTTTAATGAGGCAAAGCTTGTTAGACAAATGCATCTAACTTGTCGTTAATCAGTCGTATTTTTAGTCACATTAAGTTGATTTAAGTGTGGGAAAGCAGAGTTTAACACTTGTACGCTGTTGAAATGAAACATTTGTTTGACCCCCTGGACGTGACTCCTTGTTTTAGGTCCACAGTGTATTTCTCTCCTGTAATGTCCCGGGGAGAAACTGCTGTTAAAACTAATCTTTGTGTTCAGTTTCATGCCGTCTGGACCCTTTTTTTTTAACTGCATTTCCAAAAAAAAAGGTGGTCTGGACACTGGATACATTTTGTTCCGAGCCCAAACCATTTTGCTTATTTATGTTTCAAATGTGCTCAGTTTGTGCAGTTTTATAAGAACAGTATACTCCTGATATCAAGTTATTATAAAGCGAAAACCAACTGTGCCACTTTACTAGCTGGCAGACTTATAATGATCATCAAAGAAGAAAATAACATTGCAAATGCCAAATGGACTGCACTTATATCGCACCTTTCTTGTCTTCCCACTATTCAGAACACTTTAGACATCCAGCCGTCAGCTTTGCCAAGGACAATATAAATTCAGCCTGAAGGAGCAGGAAATGTTACCACCGGCACAATCTTCCAACCCGCACTACTTTAAGGAGCCACAGCAGCCCATTTGAAAATGTTAATTAGTTTAAGATAATTTCAAAATAATTAATATAATATAATAATATAATAAATAGATATTTAAATGGTGTCCATTATTCTCCAAACAACACCCTTCTACTTGGTACTGCCATGTTTACATGGTTGCTTCTTTTATTAATAAATGTAATCTTCGTTAATTGATTCCCGATTGCTGTACAACTAAAGGTTTAATTTATCGTGGATAAAAAGGGAGGGACATCAAGCTATATTCCAGGTAAACAACACATTTGTTAAATCATTAACCACCACATAAACAGCTAACATTAGCATTCAACCACTTCAGAGTTACCAACGCTGCAATGTGGTGCAATTTTTGAAGGCGTTATTGCTCTCAGAGGAAGGTGGAGGCTGTGCGACTTGTTTGAAATTTGACTCAAGCTGTTATATTGTCTCTGTCAGCACTGCTGTACTTTTAATCTGCTGAATGAGGTTGCAGCATATCTCCTGCCAATCAGGAGACATATAGTGAGACATGGGGCTGAATTGACCGAGTGGGCTGCTAGATGGCTGAATCATTGGGAGTGAATCTAGACACCTGCCAGGTCTTGTTCAAACAGAATTCCCATGAGAAACTCAACATGAGAAACCTGTTATACAAAACTTTTTTGCGTCAAGCAGACTCAGGTTTACCTATATATATTCAATTGTTTGCCCAAAACCCAGTGGTCCAAGACTATGCCCAGATTGCACCCCAGATGAACGGGAAATGACTCAGCGGCTTTTTAAAGCTTTGAGCAAGCATCTCAAATTGATTAATTTGTTTCCCCACCATCAAACACCGGGGGTTTCCAGTCCACACAGATTTGGCCCCCGTTCCAAGGGCAGCAGAGGAATGAAATGCAAACCAAAGCATTTGGCTTGAACCTGCAGCCAAATAAATAAAAGATTCGAGAGGGAGGCTCTCCTCAGGCTGCGGTATTCTCTCGTATATGTGCAGTAATCTTGACGGACAGAGAATACCTTCATGCCCAAGGACGATGAAGTGGTCTTAGAATCAGATGACTACATACTCTATATAATGTGGGGAAATGAGGGGAAAGTATCGTAATTATGTGCATATGCCATGAAACAGACTGCAGTCACTGAGTTTTACTCAACATGTAGATGTTATTCGATGCAGTGGATGTCCTTTTTTTTACAAGTTTTAAAAAGACAGTAAATGAGTTGATTCGAAGGTTGCTGCTTTTTTCTGTAATTTATTCAAACCTTTTTATTTTACTGATAAATCTTGGCACCATTCATAAACTGCTTTGCCAATTATATTTTGGTGAAAACATTTGAGCTGAACTATTTTGGGCTGTAAAAATGTTTTGCAATTGAGATGGATGATATTTTGAGTGGACTTATCGTTAACAGGTTCAGTATGCCTAAGGGTCTGAAGGGTGCTTAAAATATGCAGTATAGTAGAAAACACTAAATGTTATCTCCAATGAAAAAATATAAGTGACAAATATTGCATGATTTAGTTGTTTATAACAATTTTATGTGCAGCTTACAACTTCAATAGGTGTTTGAGTAATATTGAAAATGACATGTTTTTCCAGATCTTTTCAATGCAATTGAAGACGAGCCCAGTCAGAATAATTGATATATGTAGGGTTTCTGGCAGGCAGGTGTGCCCAGGTGTGTGTAAGTGAGTCTGAGTTTGTATATGAGGAAGCAGCCAGGCAGTGTGGGAGTGTGGGAGTAGGAGGTGTAGTTGATGAGTGACAGACGGCTAGGACATGTTTAAGGATCATGTTTGCCTTTTTTTTTTTTTTTATGTCATTTCTCTTCTCTTGCTGTGGGGAATTGCCCAGAAACAGAGTTCACAGATTAGCTCCGTTGATGGAGAGGTTTGGAGATAAGTTAAATAAACTGTGCAGTTTCTTTATGAAGTTTTGATGCTCAGAAATAAATGGATTACATTCATCTGTTAAGAAGGGAGGAGAGAAAGATTCATTCCATTGAATAGCAAGTTAATCTTTCAGTTTTAAGTACCAAGTCTTAGTTAAAACGTTTTCAAGTGCGACTTCAACTTGCACACTTTGGAGTTTATTGAAATATAACACAAACGTTTACCTGGCATAAGATAAATAGATGCTGGAAACATGGAGCTTGGGTCGCGAGAATTAAACATGTCTCAAAATCTGCAACTTTGTCTTTTTTGTTTAATTAATTTGTCTCTAGCGCATCCTCAATGGAAGTTCATTTTAAACAAATATTTATATTTTATGTCAGGGGTTTACTTTGCAATTCTGCACTTGTTTTGTTATTGTACTCTGTAATTTTACTTTTAAATACTCTGTTATTCTGCAAAGAAATCAATTGAATGATTCCAAAGTGAGTTATTAATGGTAGAAAAAGTTACAGCAAGTGTTGCTGAAGCATGTCGACCTCTTGTAAGCCTTTCAGTCTTCATGCACTTTGTTTGTTGTTAGTTGGTAAAGCTGTGCCTGAAAATCCTCTGGTTCTTTGGTGGAAAAAGTTAGACATATTTCAAAACAACAAGTATAGAAAGTATGAGTGCATTGAGTGTTAATTGTCCCTTTATTTGGTGCTGCATTTTGGAGAATGTAGGAAACAAATTAATAACCTAACTGTAATATAAAAAATGTATGGGACAAGTTGGCCAACAAAACTAAAAAATGACACTACAGGGAACATTTTAATTCCCAAACTGATCATATCTCATCGGAAAATGTTGATAAAGAGCAGAACCAAATCGAGTCCAAGCAGTAACTGCAGCAAAGCAACAGGTAATAAAGTAATTAATTATTCATGGTCTGCTGAACTGAGACGATTGCATCATGGTTAGAAAAAACAGAGGATGAGAGGTTTCCAGCACAGAGACACCGAGAGAGCAAGAAAAGAGGGTGTAGAGTGCAGAGTGGAGGTGATTTAGCCCTCAAACAACCCTGCTTTTCTGTCCTCCCTGCAGACTTAATGACCACAGGAAATGTTGGTAAAGGGGGTTAGCGGCTAATGATCATTTTCCTGTGATATCACATAGAACTGGCCTGCTTTGGTTTGCTCTGTAATTGGCCTGACTTCACCAAACGAAAATAAATGGTGGGAAAAAGCACAAACAGTATTCTGTTGCCTTTGCACGCAAAAAGTGGCACGACCACTCTTGTGTTTTTTCTAGCTGTCTCACGCAGCAGGCTGGAGTGAACGGACCTGCCGAATGCTAAAGATAATATTTGACCTGCAATTTTTTTTTAAATACAGTTTGAGTGCTTGTGAGAGGTTCTCATACAATACAGTTAATGAAAGCTGCACGGGCTTCTTTTGTGTTTGCAAATAGCAAAATACATGATGTGCCTCTGCAATAACATAGTAAAATAAAGGTGTTTGCCTTTTCAACATAGCACAGCTGCTGATGTACAGCAGGGCAACCACAAATGTGTTTTGTGTTCAGTTTTGTATTGCAATTAAATCAAATGCACGTTCTTAGAAATTGTGTGAAAATACACCATTGCACTTTTTATTTTAGATCATTGACAAGGGATTGCTAAGGAATTATTTAGAATATCACAATAGAGATTACATGATGACATGCAGCAGATGTCGGATTTGAACCCACAGCCGCTGCACTGTGACGAGGACTATAGCCTCTGTACGAGCAGTGTGCGACATAAGTGTTAGCTTATCCAAAGCCCCCTGTGTTTATTTCTGATGTTAGCATGCTGTAAGTCAACAAACACTTTGACAAATATAATCGCTCAACCTGCGAACCATCCCAACATGACCCTGACTTGTGAGTATGCTGGAACATTAGCGTTCAGCTCTGAACACACTCTCAGAACGACTGGCACTGCTTGACATTTTTCAGCCAATTAAGTGGTTTCATTATTTCCCTTCTCTGCAATCTCTCACTCAGTTGTGCCAGTTTTTGTACAGTGAGACACATTGAGGAACTCTGAGGGAAACTGAGAGGGCTAAATGATTTTCTCTGTGCCTCTTACACAGCCCGCTAGCTTTAATGAGGGGATGAAGACAAGCTGTCGACTCCTGAACCTTTTGGCATACCGCTGCTCTGCCAAACTCTGAAACTTTCTACCAAACATGGAAAGGAACATCAGAGTTTCAAAGCCAGCTATGAGACGAACAGATTAACAGCCAGACAGAAAAATTCAGAGGTTGTCATGAGAGAGCAAACGGCACGACTCCACAGTCAGTAACTGTTTCCAGCAGGAATCGGCACGTTAGCTTGTTAAGGAAGTACTGCAGACGGTGTTGACTGATGTGTTCACCTTGTTCCCCGTGTGTATGTTGTGATTGGGAACTTATACCTCAAGCAGAACTGCCTGGTCAAATACTCACCATTAGCCTCCTTTTCCCCACAGCTGTACCTGGTATTTAGTTCCTGTAATGACATCATGTAACTACAGTCAGGACTCGCATCTGTTGACGGATAAAGTCCATTTGAAGCCAGAATCTTTAAAAGTGTGGTTCAGAGGACAAAAAGCAGATCCAGAATGAGCTCTGTTAGCCATTTCAGACATGTTCTGCCGCGCAAACGTGTAGAAGCCTTTAAGTTTGTTTGTTCCAAACGAGGACATGCATTATCTAAAAGCTTGAAGATGTTTGAGATGTATTTATTCTTTGGCAAGTTATCAGGAGTTATGATCCTCAATGATAAGACTGATGGATATTCTCAGATTGTTTGAGTGCAGGATATCCAATAAGAGCTCCTAAATCTATCCACAATGCTTTTGGTTTGATGGAAGTTGAGGAACATAATTGGTGTGTTTTTGTTGTCTAGTTTCTCGTGATGCATCTCTATTGTCTTTGTTGGAATTTGGGATTTTACTTCCTGAATTGGTGGAATGGATGTCTTTGTCCTGAATAAGCTAATTGAAAGACAACTTCTTGCTCACTTCTGTTCAACGCGGTTGGTTGGATGGTTAGCTGGTAGGTTCATCACTTTGGTTCACTTTCTCTCTCTCTCTCTCTCTGCTTTGACTGCTGTGTTTAAGTACAGATGTTTCATTTGTATTACTATTACTGAGGGCTGCACTGCGTTTCCTAACTTGAATAAAATGTCCTTTTGATAATCTGTCTTGGAAAGTTGCAGTACACTGTTCAATCACAAGCTGCAGAATAACTTCGAACAGACTACTGTGTGTGTGTGTGTGTGTGTGTGTGTGTGTGTGTGTGTGTGTGTGTGTGTGTGTGTGTGTGTGGTAGTAGTCTGACAAAGAACTCAAGAACTCTCCTCTCAGCTCGATCTTGACCTAAGCCAAAACCAAAGTGAGACCCTGCCCTTAAATCTTTTCTGCATGCAAAGAATGCACAGAGACGTCCAAGACAAACGAGAATCTTCCTCCTCGTGATCTGCGATTGTGCAGCTGAAGTGAGCTCCTTTTTTGTTTGTTTCAGTCTCTTCTAACTTCTCACAGCCTCAGTAGATGTTTCTCTCTCATACTGATCCACTTTTTTTTTTCCTCTCTCCGTCTCTCACATACATGCAGTGATCCAGGCCGTGCCTCAGCTCCACCCACCTGCAGATAAAAGCCAAACCCTCACCAGGGCTGCTGTTCAGCGTCCGTCCAAAACTCCTTAAAGCCGTGTGATAGTTCCAGCCTGCAGCAGCACACATACACACACTCAAAGGTAAGTGATGCATCACCACTGGCACGGCAGGATTTGATGATATTTTGGTTTGCATAGCAGCTGATCAAGCTTACTGTTTTTGTTATTGCCGAATGTTTGTCCAGTTGCATTGCTTTTTTCTAAAACCATGTAGCTTTTAGGACTGCATCTAAATCAGAGTACTAGCACTGAGGAACTAAACATTGACTTTGTTTTGTTACTTTGTGTGTTTTTCATAAGACATTCTACTTCACACAGTTACTGCTGCTGACAGAAGTCTCTGCAGATAGTGTTTGTCAGTTCTCCAAAGGCAAAGAAAATCCAAAAGGAGACACCTGGGAAGAATAACTCCTTCTTAAGCTTGTTAAAATAAATGCACGGTGCAGCATCTTGACAGGATTTAGCACCAGTTAACAGAAGGGCTTGACAATTTGTGAAATTTCAGTTGCATATCCTTCTGTCGAAAAGCAAATGTTCAGAAGGTTGTTGTTGTTTTTTTTATGCAGAGCTTGAGGAAAACAAGGATTCAGTGTAAGGTTAGGTATTCCACATGAATTACAGAAAACAGAATTAAAGTCAGTTTAAGAGAGTGGCTTTCAGACTCCATATTTGTTCTGAAAAATGAGTCAGAGATGGAAAGTTCTCATCTATGAAAGATGTTTCTTACCACTTTTTTTTCACATTTTGTACCTAAAACATGCTGAAGGAGTCGTTTTTAACTCTGAGTCAGATTTGATACAGCACTGCAAATGGATTCGCAACAGACATAAATAATCAAACTTAACATGGCTTAAATAACGTGATAATTCAAAGTTCTGTCCACTCAAAATGACCAGACAGAGAAAATGTGAGTGTGTACCTGCCAGGAAACACTCAGGAATCCTTGTTCACACCTGACAGGGATTAATCATGATATATAAACACGTCCGAGGTAAATCTGCAGCTCTGTTTTCTGCTACATGAGGGGGGAAGAATCCAATAGCTGCTCTGACTTGCATGTAAAAGTAGCTTAGTGTCGCCAAAAAGTCAATTTATCTCATGATGGAAATGTGCGTCTTGCTAACAAGCGGTGCAAGTATTCTGATAAGCATCCTAATAACTCTTAGTACCCCAGTTTGTTTTTGTGGAAACATTGCTGGATGTTTTTGCAGCTGTATACTTGCAGCTCTTACAGAGAAAACTCCTAATTAGGGGAAAATGTGGTAGATGAGGTTAAAGAAGTGGCACAATTAGTTTTCTGATTGCTTTTGATTACCGTATAACTTGTAATGTAATCATGAAGGATTGTTGGCGTCAGCAAAATGTTGTTGTGCCATTCTGGCCTGAAGCAGAAGACAAGAACACAGATGTGTAAATCTTCACTCTGTTAGGTTGTAAGGCCCTGTGTTTGGTGTATGCCTGACTGATTTGTAAGACTTGACCTGAAGTGGAATAATTCAACTAACCAGACTTTGCAGCAATTTCAGGGGTTGTTTGTTTTCTTTTTTTCCAGGACTGCATGCTTTTTCCATGTTGTAGGAGGAGGAGAGTTCTCTTCTTCTGCAAACAGTTTCATACAACTAAAGGTCTATTTTTTCTTCAATCTTCAGGTTGTTATCAGGTTTATGTCGTTGAAGTTACCCGTTTAGTGCTTTGTAGTTGGATAGAGTAGAATAAACTTTTTCAAAGTAAGTCCTCACAAACGTTGCAGTACAATTTTGTCATTTTTTCACTTTGTGTCCAACAGCCTGAGGGGAGTTGGATCTTCTCATGTGAACTCTTTTGAGTTTTGGTCTCAGAGTTTTGGCTGCAAGTCTTTGGAGCGTTAGTCGGTCCAGTAAGAGGAAAACTATTTTTCAAAACCACTCAGCACATCAGGAATTGACTGCATTCACCAGCCCTTTAATAAAACAGTACATTCATGCTGTAAACCCTTCACTTCAGGGCTAAAACAACACAACGTGCAAACAGCACTGATCTTTGTCATGCCAGTCAACAGCAAAAAGGTAGGCTTCAAACTGCTCATGATTTCAGATGGAAAAATGTCCCCAAACTTAAAAGCAGTAACGACATTAAAAGAAGCATGCAGATTTATTTGTTTTTTTTACATGTTAGAGTGTCAGTGGCAAAGACATTGTGTTCACACACATTGTGTTCCCCGGTATTAATAATGTTGTCTAACACCCAGCATGCACACGTATGTATTCATATTACATGTATTTTACTGTTAGAGGCTCTTTAGTGGATTTATGGAGCTGTGGTTGCAGTTTGTCTCTTGTTTCAGATACAGGGCTTCAGTCTCTCAGAGGACGTTTGTTGTGTTTGGGTGTTAATGCAGTAATGATGCTAAGACTTTCCTCTAAGCTGCAGTTGCACGTTGTGATCACCAGACTGTGTTGGAAAGTGCATGCAGGAGTTAATTAGCTGCCTCTGTCAGCAGTCTGTAACTTTATAGATTTGTTGCTCTGTAAATGTCCCCTGACAGTATTTTCCCCTCACAGTCTCGCACTCAGACTCCTTCACAGTTCTCACCTACTGAACAGGAAGTGTTTATGCAGCTCAGAGGGAATGTGTCTCTTGATCCTGCAGCTGCAGCGAATGGGATTCCAGTCCATGTGTCCCCGCGCTCTGCTGCTACCGTGCAGTGCTCTGCAGCCTCCAAATAGAGAATATTATTCACATTTAGCATGTGATTGGGAACATTTTGTATTATCAGATACAAGCATGTTTTTGCATGGAGTTAAACTCACATTGTGTTACTGTGCAGCATGGGGCAGTTTACTTTAAAAACATTACTCTGGAGCTACAGTTTTGCATTTTGCAGATTTACTGCAAAGTATCTCTTATCTCAACTCCCGAGTAGACACAGTCGTACTTCTTATTATCCCTCGTAAATACTGCACTGCAAAAACATCTGGACAGAAGGGAAAGGGAGGCTCGTATTTTTTTCTCTGAGTGGCATATTTTACGGAGTGACTGCATAACACATTAAGCTCCGCAGGATCGTCGTCATATCTCATTACTGTCAGGCGGCTGACCGTGCATGCATGTAGCAGGGAGACCCCGATGATCCCGGGGCAGTTTATGATGTCGATAAATTGAAATGTGTGTAAAAATAGGATAAAGTTTGCAAATACAGACGGCACAAACCCAGATGACTCGTAGCAGTCTGTGCAATACGTGGAGTAAATATTAGAAAAATACACGGGGGGAAGCATTCATCAAAGGGAAACTGCCAGTCATAAACCCCCCAAAAACCTTCCCAAAGCATCAAATAGTCACCACATAGTTATTTTTAATATCAGACTGCTCTTACCATCCAACATTCACCAATTGCTCCTCATCTGGTGTTTTCCATTTCATCTATACGTTTGACTGTGCGTGTTTCAACTCTTGAAGCATTCGTCTTTGGAGATTTTCCGAGGTATTTGTGGTTAATTTGCGGCGCAGTTGTTTGGTGTTTTTGTGCTTTTATCACAGTTATTGGCGGCAAAGGAGGAGGAGGAAGCTTTCTGACCTGATTGAAGTAGACGTAAAAATCCAACTCACTCACTCTCCAATTCACTCGGACTGAAGAAAAAATGAAAGTCAAAGTTTGCATTCAAGATCACTCGAAAGGAACAGAAGTGTTAACTGTAAAATGAACCCATGTATCAAGTGGAAGCATGACTCCTGCAGGGAAAGGGCCCACTATTTTACAGGTCATTATTAAACAGTTTATACTGAGGCATAGAGATGTTTTTATGTTCAATTTAAGGTTCTCAGATGATCTTTATATTGCATCCTATGATTCATGATACCTGAGCAAAACAATGTGTGGAGCTCTTTATTCTGCTTATCCATCGATCTTAAATAATCCCATAATGTTCACAGTAGTGGAAAGAAATGACTCTTTTTGTTTGAAATAAAAAAGAAAGAGGACAATAAAATAAAGAAGAGAGGCCACAGTATGGACAGCCCTTTACACAGCACACAAAATCTATTTATGCAGCTGCAAACTGCAGAATTCCCCACTGGAGTCTGTGGTCGAAGCAAAGTGGAAGTGATCAGATCTGATGATTGGCCAAACGTTATTATTGCCTACAAAAATAATCTCTCACTAGCACAGTGTCCCGTTGAGAGCCAGTGCAAATACGAGAGAAAAGAAGAAGAAATGTGGCAAAAACCGCAGGAGGTTCAGGCGAAAACGTGAACAAGTCTGAAAAAGCCTCTGAAGTGTTTCGTTCCTGCTGTGCAAGGTTATCAATAAAATAAACTCTCTTCACTTTTAGATTCAGCAATGCTTTCTTCCCCTCCTTGTCTCCACTGATTTTCTCTCTAAATGTAGAAACAACTTGTGTAAAAAGCTTGAAGTGCTTCTTACCTCGGCCGTGCTTTAAGTGCTAAACCAGACAGTCTGTTTTGACAAAACTTGAAACTAATAGGAAAATAATTCTCAGATCTTCGGCTGAGATGAAAATTGTGGCCAGACGTTGGGTGAGTTGTGGTTCTCGGAGCTGCAGGAGAAGGAAAATGTGTCAATGAGATGTGTGAAGAGGCCTGATCGAGTGTGAGGGAGCTGTAGGTGCATTTAGCTGCACGTATGTCCGTTAAAGACAGACGACATGAACTCTGCCAATTCCAAACATGTCCGGACGCTACATCCTGTGGTCATTTCAATGTTTTACCGACCTAATGTTGTTTAGTTTGAGGTCGAGGTCGTCTCCAAAGGCGACTCCGGCCTTCGCTCTGTAAAGAGATCAAGTAGGTGTGAAGGAATGCTGAAGGAACCAGATTGAGTAAAGAACCTTCATTTCTCAGCTTTCTGCAGGGAAATTGTGCGTATTTTACCTCTGATCAAGATAAGTTTAAATGTGGGGAGAAACATAAATGTTACTTGTTGATTGATCACAGATAAATCTCCCGCTCAGAGACAGACAGGGCAGTGAATGCAGGAAAGAAAAACAGCCTGAGGTCCAGAATCCGAGTTGAGGTTTGTGAATATGAAGTAAGGAAAGAAGTTGTTGCTCTGCAGGGACGGAGAGCGGAAGGCGTGACGCAACAAACCAAAGTCAAGTATTGAATACACTAAAAACAGCAACAATTGAGATTGTAAAAAAATTACTTTAATGAGCCAGGGATCGATATGTTTGAGTTCTCTTACAGTCCAAAGCGATTTTAGTTACACACCCATTCTGTGGAAAAGACAAGGAATAATACAGATTGAATCAAGTATTCATGTACTGAAAATGAAATTCAAAAATGGAGTTTGGCGCCCTCTATCGACCCACACGCTCTGTAACACTTTGCTCCTGAGCTGTGGATTGTGACCTCAAATTTCCAATTTTTTTTCAATTTATCAGATTTAGATTGTTCAAAAAACTTGACTGTGTGAAACATACATGTTTTAATCTGTTCACAGACTTTTTGGCACAACTATTTCCCAGGCATTCATATGCGACCCGATGACAATGGCTTCACGATCCACTTTTGGGTCCCCAACCACCAGTTGAGAACCACTGCTCTTGAGGATGATGCGTAACAGCAACAACGTAAACAACTCTCACTCACACACATGCAAACAAGATTGTAGTTGTCGAAGTCGTTTAACATCAGAGCTGATGAACAGTTTTAAAAAAGAGACTTTACATTTACAGCTGTTGAAAGAGATAACATCTGTATTGTTGTTGGGTTTCAGTCATGGTTACTTGGCCCAGATGTGCAAACAGAATAAAATAAATTTGAGCAGAAGCATATGCCAAATCAATAAGAGAATCTTGTCTTTAAAGAAAAAAACAGGTTTTAGAGCTGGGATGTGATACATAAAGAGTTAAATATCTGTTTGAATCTGCATAGTAACCGCTCAGGAGCACGCGAGTTTTCTTTTAATTCAAACAGCATTTTGCAAACATGATAGTGTAGGAAACAAACATGTGTAAGTTAGGCCTGAAAGTAATGCCATCGTGCTTTTAGTAGTCTTCATTGAGCCTCGATCGTTTGTTTACAGCCGTGTCCTGGAGCGCTGTTGGGTGCCTCATTTGAAAACAAAGACCATCTGCAATCTGTTTGAGATCCACTACAGTCAAGTCTGACCACAAGCAATTAAGACTGGCACCCAGATCTGTAAGCAATGACATGCCTCTGTTTCTCATAGTTTGTTTATCAGGCAGTAGACTTCCCCATCTGGAATCAGTCAGCAGGAGAACACAGAGGAGAAATTGAAATTTGATTATTTTCAAGATGGAGGTGATAAAAGACTTGTGGCTGGAAACCAAGCGGCCGCGGTTGTTTTTGGCAAAGTGGTTCAGAGGGACCAGCGTCTTTTGAGGGGGCCGGCGAGTCTGTCATCGAGCGAGGGCTGCGGAGGTGTCTGAAGAGTTTTCATCAGAGCTGAGTTTGGGACAGAGATGAAAAGCTGGAAAAATAAGCATAAGCTTTGTAAGAGGATTCCTGTTTGGTCTTTGTCTTTCAGACCACAGCGGGTTTAAGGACGTCGAGTCGAGTACATTTCTATTGTCTGACCTTTCAAATCCTCGCAAACAGAGGGATTCGTTTCCTTCCCTGACATGATGTCACAGTATTACAGATCAGGAGAATAATGCTCTGATTGATCAGCAGGCAGACAGAAACCTGCAGCTGGACTTTAGTATTTTGATTTTAAAGATAGATAATCAGTCATTAAGGTTTTTTATCAGCTTTATATCAGTTTTATTTATGTAAGTCACTTAACATGAACACGGCACTCGTCAACAACCAGGCGCTTAGTGTTGGAGTAGAAAAAGATTTCAGGCTTTTTTTGCAGTGACTTTTTTGGGGCTAATCAGTCACTTCCTGTTACGTGATAAAGCTATCCCTCACCCGCCTTTACATGTGAGGGCAAAATAAAGAGGACCAGGGACAACATAACAACAAGGATCGAGGAATCAATCAATCAATCTTTATTTGTATAGCAGGAAGTGACTCTCCTTCTCTTAAGAGGTTTATATGAACATCTGTTAATGTAATTAATGAATTAAGGTCACGGCGGGTTGTCACATGAGTGGTGAAAAGCAACATGCAGAGGGGCCCCTGAATTAGTTTTTGCCTAGGGCCCCTGTCTGTTCTGTTTTGCACAGATCTTAAATGTCAGCTCATTTTGAGTAAATTTCTCCCCGCTCACTGCTTGGCCTCCAACACTTAAAAAAACATCAATCTCAGTCCCCTGATGGCATCTCCGTCAGAAACACGGGCTGCACTTTGAAAAGAATCACGCTGTACATGGAATTTTACCTCCGCAGGTGTTTCACTTTAAATAGCTCAATAAATCTTAGCCTGTCATCAGGACATGTTAGCTGATCACTTCTTGAAAGCTGATGTTTGAGCAATAAATGAGAACTATCAGACGGAAATAATCCAATAAAACATTTGGGGAACCGCTTTATTTGTTGTGTTGAAACTTTGGCGTTCAGCAAGTAATCAAAGCTACACACACGGGGTAATGTCTTTATAATTTAATGTGTTGTAGAAAAATTAAGTCTCTTGGCCAGACACGGTTACTCCAATTACTTTCCCATTACTCTGTCTGGAAAGATGAAGATGACTGATGAGGTGAACGTCGTCCAATCAAATCCTCTGAGTAAAAAGTGAAAAGTAAGGAGTGATAAGAAACTCTCGGCATGATGTTCCAGTGGAAAACTGTGTGCTGCTGGTATCATTTGACTTCACTTTATGATTATTCATAAATCACCTCTCAAAGGATTCAAGCAAGTTGTATCTAAGGTGTTTATTTGTTTTACTCTCCTCATTCATCCTGATGGTGAAGAGAAAACAAGAAGATTTTAGTGTCCTGCAGTTAATTATACTGTGTATTTATAAAACGAAATAGCCGCGTTGGGAAAAATTAAAGACATGAAACAAGAAGACAATAAACAAGATGTGCTATTTTTAATGCGGAGCAAATTTATTCAAATACTAAATCCTCCACTAAAATAAATGTCAATAATGTTGTTAATGTCGTGTGACTTAATGATATTCAACGTAAACATTTTTACCGTCAGAAAACACAAAGTGAAATCAGATTTACCAGAGAGTGTATAAATGTAACAAAACACTTCAGTCACATTAGAGATAACATTTTATAAAGACTAAATCTGCTTCTCTAAGAAAACGACGTCCAATAACTTTGTGAAATTTATCCGACACAGTTAACAGATATCGATCTATTAGACACGTTTCTTTTGTAGTTTCACGATTAAAAATGATTCCAACCCAATTTACTCGATAATAGTGACTATGTCGACTGTAATACAGTATGACTAGTTCAGTTTGTTACTCACAAAGTAAACTAGTAAATACTTAATGTAATGTCAGTGCTGCTCAGCCTGTCTGCTTGACAGCTTATGATTTATATTTGCTGCAATGAAAAAGTACACTGACTGAAAACGTTGTATTTCTACGATAAAAACAGACTTTTGTTTGGGTGATTAATCTGACGTTGAGTTAAAGAATAATATTATAATATGTGTGAAGAATTGGTATAAATTCCAGCTTTCCTTTTCCCTGAGTTGAATAAAGGTTTTTTTACTGAAAAGTACAGACACTGAATGTGTTGTTGAAAAGTTGAGCAGCTCACAGCACAGATCGAGAAGTTACTTTTGTCCTTAACCTTCCCCCGATGTGTCAGATGTTAGATGATAAAAACGAATCTCTGCCAAAAGCTTCCTAAAGCAGCTCGTCCAAATTCAGCTCGTCTTCTAAAGCAGCTCATCCTGCTGATTCGACAGGATGTGTTTTTGTCTGCTCTAAGCTTCAAACTCTGGCGTATTGTAAAAGAGAACATGTGTTTCATGACGTCGTCCTGTCCTCTTTTTTTCCCCTGACTTGTGTTTTAATGGAGGTCGTCTCTTTTCCTCGTCGACCATGTGTTCCTCTTTTGTCTGCAGAGAAAACGTTGCATTGTGGGAAGCGGTGGGGGGGGGGGGGGGGGGGGGGGGTGCGTGTCCACTGCAGCAACAGTGGGGTTTATCATCCCCACGTGTGAAATCATGTTCAATTTAGGAGATCAATACTTGAGGATCAATCCCGGGCTGGGTTCAGATCTGAAAAAGATGTTTGACAAATTAGCTCCAGCGCCGCGGCTCAGGGAAACGCAGAGAGACAACAAGCTGCTTTCAATTAACAGTGAAAGTCTTCTTTGAGTCTGTCTCCTTTACTTGAGAAAAACTGCGAGAACAGGAGGAAACCCTTTCATTTGACATCATACCATCTTTGGGTCCCACGTGTTCCCCTGTAATACTTGACATTTAAAAAAGATGATGTCACTTTCATGTTTGCTTTTGCTTTACTGTAAGCCTCTCGTTCTTGGAGGGAGCACTGAAGCCGAGTCTGTACAGACACGATTAACCTTTCTCTCTAATAAGTGAGTTTACATTCAAGAAAGTCACTGGAGAGGGTGTCTCTCTGTGAAAAGTGAACACCATTTCTTTATCGTTTTGTAAAGAAAGCTGCAGAGCAATACAATCCAGGGACATGAAATGAAAGATAAAAAGTCAACAAGATGAGACCAATACAAAAATAACAAAGAGGAGGCACTAAAAGTACTGTAAAAGTAAAGTGCTGACTTGATGTCAAGTGTCTGGGATGAACATTGACAAAGGTCAGAGGTCATCTACAGTGTGTGCACCGGCTCTGTCTGTGCTGCTGGACATAGTCTGGATGTGATGGGTCCAGTCACACTGAAGCTCTGGTTCTGTTTTTAAGCTTTTGGGAAGATGTTTAAAGACACGTTTTCTTCACCCTGATGTTATTAAACATGCTTAAAATCCAGGAAGTACATGTAAAACGACAATGTTTTAAACATTCAGAATGATTTGCCCATGATTTAACGTTTGAGGGTAATATTTGCAGAGCTTTGCTTTGGCATGGACTTTAATCTATCATGTATTGTAAGGTATACAAACTTGTTTCCACCCCACTAGAAGCATCAGGTTTTTCCAGTTTAAAGTATTACTGCTGGTTTCTGTGTTAGTCATTTTTGACCCACTATTAAAGCAGAAGATATTTCATATCGATCCCCAGCTAGCAGGTAAGATACCGATTTCCGATTTTACATCTGTCCATGCATTCCTAAGGAAAAGAGCTTTGTCTCAGCATAACTATAATTTCCAAAATGTGTCTACCATTCGGATGGCAGCTCAGTGTTACAAACCCCAGGCCTCTGCGAAAGGTCACAGCCCGACATTCATCCAACCTGGCATTTATATTTTCACAGGGCCCAGCAGGACTGCAGCTAACACCTGGCTGGATTCTGTGCATGGCCACCGTCCCACTCATGGCTTGGAAAAGACCCAGAAAAGCAGCATAAAGTAGGAGAGAAACGGGCCAGAGGGAGCAACGACCTTCATACCGAGAGGAGAAAATACCTGAAAGTGAGCGAATTTGGCGATTTGAATGGTGGAAAATAGTTGAAGAAATGACCATTAAAAGTTTCTCACACACACACACACACACGTGAGCTTACGCAAAAAAAAGATTATTGGCATTTTGGGCCTTAGTTTTTTTCTTTTCCATTAATACTTAGTGTTTGGAATATCATTTATTGGAGAGTTTGACTTTAGAAACATTTATGCAATCTTGATTGATTTGAATACGTACTGTTTATATGCAACGTTAGTGTTCAGCATTTACTGAAGCACTATGAAACATTATGACATATTTTGGCTTCAGTTGAAACTAAAAAAATTGATGTAGGTTTTTCAACAAAATCACCAAAGTTGAGGACCGTTTAAAATTGAATTATTGCTTATTACTTTACTTTATTTATTACTAATTATTACTGATGGTCATGATGGTAATGGATTGTTAAGGTTGATGTAAAATATTATAGTTCAAATCCCTTGCCCCCCCCCCCCCCAAAAAAAAACCAGTAGTCTTTAGAAGTGTAAGAAAGACCCCAAATTGCAGAACTGTAAACTTAGATATGAACACTGAGCTTTAATGGGTACCTAAAGCTCTGTTTATTTTCGTGGTTTGCTTTCTTTTTGCATACTTTGTATCTGGATTGCACTGATTATTACAGATTAGGAAGGTGTGCTAAAAACAACCTACAGAAGAAATATTCAGCCTGAACCACGGAGCTTGCTTTTTTTCTGATAATTGTCCAGAAAAAAATTTAAGCAAGTCTTACTTTTATTAATTCTTCTCTCTGACAGCTTGGGCATACAGACAGCATAGCACAGTTTTCAGCGTTTATTATCACGTCGCGCTCTTGGCAGATTGTTGTTGATCTCTTCAGCTTAGACATGTTCAGAGGATTAAGGATGATGTTTAAATGTGACCACGACCCCTGAGGGGCCTCTTTAATTATGATACATGTGTTTTAGCAGCATGAGTTTAGTGTAATTCACTTCAAGGATGTGAGACTCAGAGGGTTTTGCAGAGTATGTTTGAAATGTATCATCAAAAGGAAGGAAGGAGGAGGGGAAAAGCCAGACAGGAAAGTGTTTTTGTTTCTCTTTTTGTTCTCCCACAGCGACTTTCATCAGCT
This sequence comes from Symphodus melops, assembly GCF_947650265.1. NCBI lineage: Eukaryota > Metazoa > Chordata > Actinopteri > Labriformes > Labridae > Symphodus > Symphodus melops. The sequence continues at coordinate 9,525,029 of NC_136713.1, forward strand.
GAAGAGCACAGCCTGCTGGTGGAATTAAATATAAACTTGTATTGAGTTTTGCATCTGTCCGTCTGTCTGTCAACAGATGAAGCTAACATGTTGAAATGTAGATTTAATTTTGAAGCATTTGTCCATATTATGATTTGTAAAAGTAAAATTAGCATGATGATGGATGTCACCAGTGTCATTTCTGCTCTGGCTTGGAGACTTAAACGTTTCAACATTAAGACTTGAATTATGTGAGAATTGTAGGATTTTGATGGTTTTTAAAAGTAATTTCATACAATGTCAGGATATATCTGCTTTGATGTTGACCATTTGTCTGCAAATATTGTTTTTATTAAGGTCTCCTTATGTACCCTTGTGTAAGTATGGGAATCATTTTGTTTTAACACAGTGAGTGATGAAAACGCAAACTGAAACTTAAAGTTGGAAATCTTTGGAGATATTTTTGACTGGTGAAAAATTGTCATTGTGCAAGAATGGTATAATTGTATTGCAATTCCAGGGATATTTGATTAATTATAATGTAAACTGACTGTTTATCTCCATGAAAACAAACTCTTTTGACACAACAAATTCTTGAAACATGTCCTTCTTTCACTGTTGGTAACAAACTACAATGTCAGAGCAACCCTGGGTTTTTAAATCCTTTATTTTAGGATTGACATTAGCTTATTTAATAATTAGCAATTATAGTTTAAAAGCTGAACTTAAGTAAGATGTAAGAAAAGAGTGTGATCAAAAAGGGTTACAGTTTTCCATTTTGTCTTCCCTTCTGCAGAAAAATGGCAGCAGTTGCCCTCCCTTCTCTCTGTTTACTTATCACAGTACACAACCTGTGTTTACTACACCTGGTCCATGCGGGAGCGTATTATCCACACAAACAGCCACCTCCACAGCACCAGCCTCTGCCACAATACAACGACGGTTATCCCCCTCAGCAACAGTTTATGGGGAACGAGATGCCGCACCTGCCTTACGGTAAAGAAATGCCATCACTGCCTCAGTACGGCAAAGAGCTTCCTCAACTTCCCTTCCACATGGGCAAAGAGAGGCCACTTACTGAAGGCAAAGGTGAGGGGAACACGTTTGCAAGAAATGACGACCCTGAAATAAAAGCTCAGGATAAAAGGCTACAGGACATTTTACAGTTCAACACATGTTTGCTTTATTACACAGAGAGCAGATTGGTTGTGATCATAGGGGTAATATTTAAAATTTGTCTCCAACCTGCTTTTTTTTTTTCTTAATTGTCAGTTCAGACTTTGTTTATTGCGCTTTAATGTTTGTCTGCAAACTTTGGATAACACAGGATACTACTGGATATAATGGATGATGTATGTAGGTTTCTTTTTTATAAGTTTGACAATAATAACAGAAGAAAACCCCCAGCAGAAGTGACTAAATGTACACACTGTTTCTTAACTTGGGAAAAGAGACGGAAAATGTAAATTGACTTAGTGACAAACAGGCTCCCCATAAACAAAAGTGGCAGCAGATCCCATTATCACATCTATTTGAAAGAAAAATGTAAGAAGAAAAACACAATACAATCTAAATATCCATTGATCCATAAGTTGAGCTCTGTTTAATGGGGGTCTGCCATAGACATTATTTTGATAATAAATTGTGATTGTTTCTAATCAAACAGTTGAAGTTGACCTCTCTTGACCAAATGTTCTTTCTGTTCTCAGGACAAACGTTTAATCCCAGAGGGGCTAAAGGTCCCCTTAAAGGTCCAGGTGGGGAAGGTCTCAGAGAAGGACCACAAGGAATTCAGGGCCCACCAGGACCAACTGGACCACCGGGACCCCAAGGTCCTACAGGGCTACCAGGCCAGGGATTGCCAGGGATGCCAGGAAAGCCAGGGCCTCCTGGTCCTCAAGGCTACCCTGGAATAGGAAAACCTGGCATGCCAGGATTGCCCGGAAAACCTGGAGGACCAGGGTTACAAGGACCAAAAGGGGATCTTGGTCCTGCTGGTGGCGAAGGGCCAACTGGGCTTCCTGGGCCCGCAGGGCTCCCAGGTCCCCCCGGACTCCCCGGAATTTCAAAACCAGGAGGTTACGGGCCGCCCGGACAATTGGGTCCTATCGGGGAGCCGGGCCAAAAAGGTGTACAGGGGTTCCCTGGTCCTCCGGGGTCAAAGGGAGACAAAGGGTTTGGTCTACCTGGTTTGCCAGGTTTAAAAGGACCTGGCGGACCACCCGGTCCCCCCGGAAATGTGGGCATGCCTGGGATTGGTAAACCTGGCACAAACGGTCTCCCCGGTCAACCAGGGATACCAGGAAAACCAGGTCCTTCCGGAGAGCCCGGAACGGCAGGACCCCCTGGCGATAGAGGTCAACCGGGACCACCTGGCCTGCCTGGAATTGGGAAACAAGGAACAGATGGTTTCAGGGGACAACCAGGGCCTCCTGGGGGAAAAGGAGAAACCGGCCCTCCTGGTTTACCAGGGGGGCCAGGCTTGCCAGGATATGGTAAACCAGGCTTTCCAGGACCTAAGGGTCACAAGGGTCACGCCGGTTTCCCTGGACCTCCAGGATCAAAGGGCGATAAAGGTCACGGAGGTCCCCCGGGAGTCATCGGCCCGAGCGGCCCGAGCGGTACGCCTGGCCCACCGGGTCCTATTGGACTTCCGGGCAGTATTGGCTTTCCAGGACAAAAGGGGGAGGGTGGTGCCGGGGGACTGAAAGGATACCCGGGAACGAAGGGGGACACGGGTCCTCCCGGCCTCCCAGGTCAACCAGGTAGGTCAGGAGAGGGGGGACAACCAGGCCAGAGAGGTTTTCAAGGGCCAGTCGGCCCCAAAGGAGAACCCGGTGCGAGGGGTTTACCCGGAAACCCTGGCGGCGCAGGGTTGTCTGGAGCTCGAGGACAGTCGGGGCAGCCGGGAGAGAAAGGCCATCAAGGACCCCAGGGTATTCCAGGTCTTATGGGACCCGGGGGACCAATTGGACCTCCTGGGCCACCGGGACAGAAAGGCGAAACAGGTTTCCCCGGTAAAGCCGGATATCCTGGTGAGGGTAAGCCAGGGGCCCCCGGTCACATCGGTCCTCAAGGTAGCCCCGGTATCAGCGGCCCTGCCGGTCTTCCCGGGCAACCGGGACTACCCGGACCACCCGGTCCTCCAGGACTTCCTTTGACTTCTCCCGACACGGGACAGATCCTCCCCGTGTCCGGCCCCTACAGCGGACAAAAACAAGGCTGGCAGAAGAAAAAGAACGAGGGTGAGCTGGGAGGAAACGCTCTGGAGATGCCTTCGTTCACAGCTAAGCTCACAAATCCATTCCCTCCCGTCGGCTCCCCCGTCGTCTTTGACAAACTCCTACACAACGGCAACCAGGACTACAATCCCCAGAGTGGTATTTTCACCTGCAGCGTGCCGGGGATCTACTACTTTGCTTACCACGTCCACTGCAAAGGAGGAAACGTGTGGGTGGCACTGATGAAGAACAACGAACCGGTGATGTACACTTACGACGAGTACAAGAAGGGCTTGCTGGATCAGGCGTCGGGGAGCGCCGTACTACCTCTGCGACAAGGAGACTCTGTGCATATACAGCTGCCGTCCGACCAGGCTGCAGGACTCTACGCCGGTCAATACGTCCACTCCACATTCTCTGGTTTCTTGTTGTACCCAATGCAACAACATTGAGCCTGCAAAAAGTGCAGTTCCTCAGAAAGCCAAGGAAACCCCACGACGCGCCATATTAAGCAGGCTTTTTTCCCCAGCAGAACGGAAGCACGTTTACAGCCCTGTTGAAAAAGGGTTTGGGTACGAACGGCCGATTTCTCTATCGGCACACACCGTACGGGGTTGAAATTTGTTTCCAACTCTTCCATTTGTATTTTATTAAGGCAAAGAGTTTGTCATAAATGTAGGGGCATGGCTGCAGAGTTGTAGCTGTTATCCTTTGGCTCAAGACAGGCCTCTAGAATGTCTGTTAGTCTGTTTGTAGTCGTCCCAAAGTTTGGCAGCGTTGGCATTTCCAGTGTGGCGACTGCCACCGTTTGGCCTAAAAATGACTCTACACAAGCAATGCCAGGTTTGATACAGTTTATGGTGTCAACAAAGGGAAATAGCACTGACATTTGAAGGGTACATTTTCATATTTATAGTAAAAGTAGAGTAGTCAGACAGGTACAATGAAGGTGAAGTTGAATGTTTTATAATATATGAAGGCAAAATAGAGACATGGTGGAAACACGTCATTAGAATTTAAATGCTCGACATAATAAAATAACATACATCCGTAGAGCCTGGGAAACGCAACTTTTTGAGTAACGGGCATCAAAAAATCACATCCGGTCATTGGGAAGGTTTTGGTTGGTACAGTTTCACGTATTTGTTGTTGTGAATGTTGTATGTTTACATTTATTCTTATAGCCATCCACACACAATATATCAGTGTTAATAACCTGACTGCACCAGTAAGTTACCGTGTTGCAGCTTTTATTCATTTTTCAGTCAGTGTTTTGCTTTACAGGCACATACTCAAAGTACATATTCATGTCATTGTACAAGACATTCAAAGGTTTCAGTTAAAAATATGGGCCGTTTACTCGGATTCATTGTACACATTCAGTTATTGTAAATGTTTATGCTGCAAAAATGGACATTTGCATCTGACAGAACAATGAGGAATCATGTTATGTGTCACTCCTGAACAGAGGGGGAAAAAAACAGGTTAAACAGTTTAGATTTGTAAGTTTTGGCAGTTGGTTGTCAAAGCATTGTTTAATCTTTGAACATTTTGTAAATTTGTCATTACTCTCTGTAACTTATTTGACTACTGACTAAATGTCTGTGTCTGGATGGTGAATGGTGACATTTATAAGAAATGAACAAAAACAGAACATGTTCTGTAGCAAAAAGTCAAATATTCCAAGACACGTTGGATGTTTGTGCTTATTGTCATTCACACTTCTGTCGGCTTTTCCTTTATTTCATTTTCTGCGTTTCTTTTGTGTAATTTATTTACACAGTGCACCACATCTATTGGGGGGTGGCTTTTAAGTGTGTGTGTATGTTTTTAAATGTTTAATAAAGTGATAAAATAATGTCTTTGGACACAGTCACGCTCGTGCTTGAAATTAGAATTGTACACTGCAAAAGAGGTACGTTGAGCCATGTTTAGTTTGTTACCAAAACTGCATAAATACACACGGAACAACGAGTCACTGAAGCCTGCTCATAATGTCAGTGGTTGAACAATAACCATTTTTGAATATGTTAAAAAGAAAATACTTTGCATGTGCATGAAAGTTCACAAAAAGGGCAAAAAAGCATGTAGTTTGCATATTCTTGTATTAAACGTGCAAGATGTCTCGGTCCTTGGTATGGTGCCCGCTACAAAAACCAAACAAAATGTTAAACAAGTAGATGAAAAGGCCCTTTGAACTGTTTTCAACCAAATTGACATCTTAATGATTGGAAAAGACTTTAAAAAAAATAAAATAAAATAAAAACCCCTGCATTGTCCTTCAGCACATTAAGCAATTTGCAATTGCAGACATTGGGCTTGATCAAAACAAAGTATCTGGAGCTATTTGGTCACCTGTTCCTTTGTGGTTGCTCCCAGAGCCTGATGTAGATCTATCCCTGCTTGAGCAGAAACATGGAAAAAAGATTTCTGGGAATATAGGTGTACATGTAAATCAGATGCAGGAGGAATATACTCTGATTTTTACAGATGGTTCCAGGATCAGGGAAAGCTGTATGTGGTTTGGCATGTATGTGGCTAACCTTCAGATTCAACAGAGTGTCCGCACATCTGACCATTTGTCTGTGTTTACAGCTGAACTTTTGGCTATTTTATGGGCCGTATGGTGGGTTAGGGACACCCAGCCTTCAAAGTCTTTAATCTGTTCTGACTCAACAGCAGCACTGGTGGCATTAAGAGAGGGAACATTAGTTGAGAATGTAGGTGGTGAAATTGGGTTATTATGGGTACCCGGTCATTCAGGGATGGAGGGAAACGAAATCTCTGACAAGCTTGCAAAGGAGTCTTTGAGTAAACAGAGTATTGACATGAATGTTCCTCTTGGAAAGAGTGAATGTTATAGTATATTGAAAGAAAAGTTAGAAAGGGCAGGCATCGTTTCTCTCTGCAACCATCAGTTAAAAGGAAAAGGCTTCTGCTGAAATTTAGCAGAAAGGACGATGTGGTTTTAACAAGGCTGAGGTTAGGGTATTGCGGTGTAGCCATCCAGATGGCCTGTGTCAATGTGGGCAGGAAGAAACAGTCTGACATGTTGTATTTGTATGTTGGAGTTATAAGAATGAAAGAAGTCAGTTATTGACTCGGGACTCTCATCCTTGTCATTGAAGTCAATCAATCAATCAATCAATCAATCTTTATTTATATAGCGTCAATTCATAACAGGCGTTATCTCAAGACACTTTACAAAAGCAGGTAAAGGACCTTACTTATGGCTATATTACAAGAGCCCAGCTTAATCCGTCATAGCGTGGCAAGAAAAAACTTCCTTTTAACAGGCAGAAATCTTCAGCAGACCCGGGCTCATGACGGAACAGCCATCTGCTAAACTGTGCTGGGCTTGAAAATGGGATGGGGGAGATGGGACAAGATGCAGAAAGAAGAATAGGATGGGATAGGTTGGGGGGGGGGGTCTGGGCAGGCCATCCTCAGGGGGAGGGGGGGGGGGGTTGTTTGGGCAGGCCATCCTCACCAACAGTCCCAAGGAACCTAAGAGAGCTCAAGGAACCTAAGAGAGCTCAAAAGGAGAGGTTAGAATACAAAGATAGTGACAAGCTACTGCTTGTCACTATAAACATATCTTATTACTATAAGATAAGAAAGCTGGGAGAGAAAGAGGGAGAGAGAGATAAGAGATACTGGTGCCAGTTCCCCCGGTAGTCTAAGCCTATAGCAGCATAACTATGAGCTGGTCCTAAGCCAGCCCTAACTATAAGATTTATCAAAAAGAAAAGTCTTAAGTCTATTCTTAAAAGTACCTAGTGTGTCTGCCTCCCGGACCCCGACTGGTAGATGATTCCAAAGGAGCGGTGCCTGATAACTAAAGGCTCTACCTCCCATAGTACTTTTAGAGACTATAGGCACCACGAGCAGGCCTGCATTCTGGGAACGTAATGTTCTTGATGGATAGTACGGTACAATTAACTCTTTAAGATACGATGGTGCCTGACCGTTTAGAGCTTTGTAGGTGAGCAGAAGGATTATAAATTCTATTCTAGATTTTATAGGGAGCCAATGGAGAGAAGCCAATACAGGAGTAATGTGGTCCCTTTTCCTAGTTCTAGTAAGAACACGAGCTGCAGCGTTTTGGACGAGTTGGAGGGTCTTTAGAGATTTACAATAGCACACTGCTAAAATAGAATTACAGTAATCCAACCTGGAGGTAACAAATGCATGAACTAATTTTTCCGTCCATATTTTCTGTGGAAATGAATGCCCAATGTCTTGCAGGCCTGTATCAAAGGACACGGAATAAGTATTGACTCCTAGACTGTGGAGGGCAGCATTACACTTTACAGTGTACAGCCTGCCGGAACTCTAAAAGAAGAAGAAGAGTTTGCGACGTCACACTTCCGGTTTGCTCCTCACGCTTCCTGTATCTGTATCCAGTCAGCTAACAGCAAGCAGCAGACTTCCCTGTGTTATTCGTCACCTTTTTTTTTCAATGATCGACTGCAAATAAACAGTAAGTGCAATTGTCCTTTTGTAGTGAGGCTTTATTATCACCTAGTTCCGAGACAGTTTGTCAATTTAGCTTCACATTTAAGCGACCTAGCTCGTCAGCTCAACTCTCCGACAACAAATAAAGTGACTTGTGAATTCTTACAATTAAATATAAAGTGAACTGAAGCTTTGTCCGAGATGTACATGTCCTTACTTTGTCATGTGTGGACAATGTATTAGCGGCCGTGTGGTACGTAAAAGACTGATGCCAAAGCAAGGTGAAGTAGTTTTACTAAAGGAGTTTGTTTTTTCATGCTACTTTTTATGTGGGATAAAGCTCAGAGGATTTGATTCTGTAAAGAGCTGAAGGTTAAGACTTGGAAGTTGTCCATAATATAAATGCAGTCTTTCACTTACGTCACCATTATTAACCATTTAATAAGTGATTGTATTTGTAAAGTGAATGAACTTCAAATGTGAAAGTGTGAAGAAATAAGACACATTGACTCTTATTGGCTTTGTGAGGCTGTTTGAGCTTTACCATCAAATCAAATGATCATGATTGTCTACAATATGTTTCAGTGCTTGATCATTTCGACAACCAGTAGCTTTAAACTTGTACGTTTTGTTTTCAGATACCCAGCATGGCTTCTCGAGCAGGTCCGAGAGCATCGGGGACAGACGGCAGTGACTTTCAGCATCGGGAGCGCGTGGCCTCACATTACCAGATGAGGTAGGTTCTTGAAACACGTTGGTGTAATTGTTCTCTGAGAGGAAAATGAAATGATGTTAATGGAGAATTTGGAACTCTTCTGTCTCCATTGTGTGTTTTTTTGGCACAGCGTCGCTTTGAAGTCTGAAATCCGTAAACTCAACATCGTCCATCTGCTGATCTGGGTGCTGATGGCGGCTCAGGTAATGACGCGTGCAGAAATGTTTTTGAAAAAGTGTTTATTTTAGATTGACTGTTGTTTATCAGAAACAAACGTTCTCTCATCATCCTCAGGTGACAGTGAGCCAGCTGAGCCTGGTATCCCATAAGGTGGTGGCCTCTCCGTACCAATGGGAGTACCCGTACCTCCTGAGCATCATCCCCACGGTCTTCAGCTTCTTGGCGTTGCCTCGAAACAACATCAGCTACCTGGTGATCTCCATGATCAGTGCCGGGCTGTTTTGCGTGGCTCCTCTCATCTACGGTAGCATGGAGATGTTCCCAGTGGCTCAGCAGCTCTACAGGCACGGCAAATCCTACCGCTTTATATTTGGTTTCTCCGCCGTGACTGTCATGTACCTGGTGATTGTCATCGGCGTGCAGGTGCACGCCTGGCAGATTTACTACAGCAAGAAGCTCCTCGATCAGTGGTTTACCAGCACGCAGGAGAAGAAGAAGAAATAAAGTAATCCCGTGTGGAAAGAAAAGAATCTCTGGACTGGTGGATTAAGAGAGAAATGCGACAAAAAAGGGGGAAGTTTGTTTTATTTATATCTGACAGCGATACTGTTGTTGGCTCATTTTTCCCTGGACTGCTTTTGGTTTTTGACATCACTCTGTTTTGTGATCCTGCTGCCGTCTCAACATTGTGGGGGGGGGGGGAAATCATACTGTAAATGTTGGCCGTTAGTCATTACCTGGTTGTTCAGGTAGTAAAAGTGGAAGATGACTGAAATAACACAAATGTCCATGTTTTGATTATTTGATTTAATAAAACAATGAAAATACTAATGTGTGTTATTGCATTGTTTGTTTCCCCTGTGAGATGAAAATGATGGTTTCACTTGTAAATACTAATCTTAGAGATGTTAGAATTAGAGTAATATGGAGAAGGGTCAAAGGAGGCAAATGACTTCTAAAGAGACAAGTATAAAGACGATAACTAGAGTATATCAGAACATTTCTGGAATATGTTGGGTACATGTATATTTACTTTTGTAAATGAATTAATCGCTTAGTCCTGAGTATTTGACTCTTGGATCTGTACCGGTTAAATGCTGCCATCTTGTGGCATAAGTGAGGTACTTGTCCCTCCTATCTACTTTACCTTAACCCCGTGAAAACGTCCCGGGATGAAGGAAATGTGTTGGGAGAATTGATAAAGGAAAAGGCGATCGCGATGTTTTTACAATCCGACCGCACTTTGAAGATGTTCGACGGCATGAATGATCAGCTGTTGTAGTCTTGAATCTAGCCTGAGGGCCGTGTTGCGGTTTCCGGTAATTTGTGAGCAGCTGTGATTTGTTTGGTAATGTTTTATTTTGAAAGGGTAAAGTAGGCCTGGGTAATCGGAAATAGATAAATGCCGACAGGTGCGCGCGGTCGTCCACTCAATTTCACATAGCGACCAGCTGGAAAGGTGCACAAGGTACGGTCCTGCTTAGTTTAGTTCTTGATCCCGCGTGTTTGATTTGTTTGTGTGTGCGCGTGGATCTTGGTCGCGATGCTAAATAAAGCCGTCCGGGTTGGGCAATCAGCCCATTTGTCAGCACCAGGTGTGTGTGGAGATGCACACTTTGGATTGAAGGGTTTGGGTTGTAACTTCGGGGTTCGTATTATGAACTTTACATTTGTCTGTTTTTATCAGCCATGTGACAAAATGTTAACTTTGAAACGAACCTCACGAAATGTGTCTTTATAAACCTGTAAATAGGTGTGCCGTGTGTTCTATGTATATTTGGCACGTGGTTTATGTTGATGGGTTTTTCTTTACACCGCTCTTGAAGTGTGTTCGTGATAATTGCATTGCTTAATGGAATGAAGTTTATCAATAACCGTCAGTCAACGAAAGAGTCATCCGTCGTTAATTAGTTTCACCCTCATCAACTCTGCTGTCCCTGTCGCAATTAGGTCTGGCGTCCATGTTGAGGAGCCGCTGATGACCCTCTTGAAATTCAGCCTGGTGTTTGAACTGGACGCGTTTGAGCAACTCTGCACATTCCTGCTGGATGACACTACAGAGAGGCTGCTGTGAGTAAGTTTTTCAGTATTATTGCAGTCAAAAGTGAAACGAATGGGGGGGGAAAGGCAAGGCCCCACCTTTAACGATGTAACAAATAAAGAGCGACTTCCGAGTTCTTGGTTAAATGAAATAAAAGGGCCCTCTTCATGAAAAGAACAATAAGAAAATGCATTTACTTCCTCAAGGCAAAAGATTTATTTTTGTAGTTTGTTGTTTAAATGCGTCAATGGGCTTTTCTTCAATGGTCTCATTTAAGGTGGGAAAAGGGTCCTTTGGGAACAATGGTTTTTGTTTGTGGTGTTTCACACGTGTTCAACTTGTCTAATCATACTAACTTGTTTCTGACCATTCGCAAACGCGCTTCAGTCAGACGTCTTACCGTTTAACAAAGGGGAATTGGAGAAAACGATTGAGGGTTTGCAAGATGAAATAAAAAACCTGAAGGATTTGCTTTGAAACGTTTGAGGATCTGGGGAACGTGCGCATTTAAAGGACGCAATTAAAGAGGAGGAAAAAACAAACAAACTCTGACTGATGTCCAGAGTCAACTGTTGAAACTCAAGGACAAGATTCACTCTGGACGAGCAGGAATCCCCTCTCAGGAAGAGGAAGCTAAGAAAAGGACAAGAGATTTCCCTGTGTGTATGACCAATGGAAAATCCAAGCAAAGGCAAAAAATAGAAGTGTCAGAAAACGAGCGAGACTGCCTAAATGTTCAACTGGAAAAGGAAAGGGAGACTAATGTGCATGCGAGAGCACACCAGTCCTTCCATAAATGAAATGAGGGTGTTGATGGAGATCTTGACTCACACCAAGAAAAGGAACGTCTCCACGAGCTACGAATACTGTAGCTCCATATATGGGTCCACAATGTCCTCAATAAGTTGTGCATCAACAGCTTCAAGTTTGGCAAACCAGCTTTGTCTGGAGATGATGTCCATGTTTTTAAACAAACTGAATGATGACATAAGGAAAAAAGCACCACGGCCATTCTGAAATGGCCTTCAAGAAAAGACCCTTTCTTCCTGACGGCAAACGGCTCGCCTCAAAAGGAAAATGATGAGGGATGAAAGCTACAAGGAACAAGACAAATTTACGGACCGAGTTAACAACAACAAGGGAGATGCAGAAAGGGTTGAGGAGGATGCAAAAGCAGGAGGAAAAATGGTACACGCTTTATCATGGTGTTTAAAGTGCTAAAAAGCCGGACTGTGGTGTTAAATTGAGCCAAACAAAAGGGCACCGGTCTCAATGATGCCAGGTCTTGTGGCATTGAAAAGATGTTTCATGTGCACAAGCTGACTGAAACTATGTGCAGTTTTTATGGTGGGAGAATGGAGACTGATTTTAGTTTGGACTCGACACCTCCCACTTGAGCGCCTGGTTGAATTTGTTTTTGAATTTGTTTGCCACGGGTATTGGACGCACACTTGATTGGAGGATATGCGTTGTAACTTTGGGTACATGTGACAAAATGTTTACTTTGAAAGTAACCATGAATTGTATTTGTTTACATGTGCTTTCACTGTAAATAAGTGTGCTATGTGTTCTGTGTATTTGGTACGGGGTTTGTTTAATGTGGTTGTCAGCCATTGCTTCAGCCGGGTCTGCTGCAATACAGGTGTGAGGTGTGCGCAGGTATCTACAGGTGGATGGACTCTGAGTGGACTGTGGAGGCTTGTTGAGGTGAGTCCACCTGTTGTTTGTGTTATTTATTCTGATGTACATGTTTCTGTATGAATGTGAGCGTGGCTTATTAATCTGCACAGAAAAAAATAGTGTGGAAAAAGATGCATGTTAATAGATGAAAGGGTTTGTGTACAAATGTGGAAAAGTGCTTAAAACATCAGTGTAACCTGTCCCTTTGGCCCCGCCCCTTCTGCGTCCCTTTGTTGGCCTGCAGCAGGTGTCGGAGCATGACGAAAGCGCTGCCTTCGTGGAGCCGCAGCTGTCGTTCACTCTGATGGGAGATCCGCTGCCCTCTCCGATCATCCAGCGTCAGGTGAGAAATATCTGCAGCGTTCCTCCTTTTAATATTTTGCATGTGTTTCAGCACACTCGGCGTCTCTGCAGGCACGTCCGCCTCACCTGTAAGGAGGAGAGCAGTGGGCGGGCGGAGCCACTACCAGGCCTTCATCACCATTGGCTGTCGTCTGGAGCTGTCCTTGAGTTGATCCGCCTGGCGCCCGCTCTGCAGGTGTACACATTTGCACCTGTGATGAAGTAATTGTTAATAGATTCCCCTTTCTCCGCTGACCCGTCTCTCTCTTCTGATTGGCTCGAGGTGGCGTTCAGACTGTTTGCAGGTCTGCCACCTGATTGGACGACACGTTGAGAAGGACGGTTGAAGTGATGGAGTCTCTGCTGAAGCTTTAAGATGAGAACATTTTCTAAACACGATAGATAGATAGATAGATACTTTATTGATCCCGAGGGAAATTCAAGGCATCCAGTAGCAGTATACAGACAGGCAGGACACAAGACATTAGTTAGAATACACACCCGCTGTCCCCCCTCCCCTCTGTATACAAATCCCCCAAACAGATTTAGCAGCCCCTATGTGACTAAGAATAAACATAATTATATGTTAAACCTGTGCAGTTAGCATTAGCAGTTAGACTTAAAACTAATATAGCATAATGTACATAACCTGTGAGGAGAGAAAAATATGTGTTGGTTAAAAGAGACCTGTAAACAGTTAAAGAGCCTTAGAAACAAAGTGCTGACCTTTAGAAACTAGTTACATGTGCATGTACAGAGGTGTTTGAGGTAGTGCCAGAGGTGTGAGTACAGTCGTTAAACAGTCGATGCAGGAATGTAAATTGGCTCACCAACTTAAAGGAGCAGTGATTTGCATTAAGTGACCTAGACAATATGGTGAAACCAGGAGTGCTTAGGGTAATTATCGTTAAGTACCCAACTATTGGTGGGCAGATTAGCATTAAGTGTTGGAGACAATAGAGTGAAACTTGACCTAATTAGGGTGATCATGTCAACCCTTACAGATGTAGCATAACACAACAGTAGGATGAAACCAGACATGACTAGGGTGATTATCATTAAAGTGACCTGTGCTCAGTAAGGTGACTATCAATATGCATTTAAAGTGTCCAACTGGAGGCTGACTCTGAGGTCAGCAGTGCAGGTGAGGAGTGAGAAAAAAGTGAAAAAAGATTCCAGGGATCACCGTGCGCTTCTTCCCTGCCGTGACAGTGAAGTGTTATACAGCCTTATTGCCAGGGGGACGAAAGAGTTCTTGAGTCTGTCCGTGGAGCACGACTGTGACAGCAGTCTTTCGCTGAACATGCTCCTCTGGCCGGTGAAGGTGCTGTGCAGAGGGTGGTGTGTGTTGTCCATGATGGAGAGCATTTTGTCCAGAGACCTCCTCTCTACCACTGTCACCAGTGAGTCCAGCTCTGTACCCACCACAGAGCCGGCCCTCCTCACCAGTCTGTCCAGGCGTGCTGCGTCCCTCTTCTTGCAGCTTCCTCCCCAGCACACCACGGCGTAGAAGAGGACGCTGGACACCACAGACTGGTAGAACATCTGCAGCAGCTTTTTGCAGATGTTGAAGGACCCCAGCCTTCTCAGGAAGTACAGACGGCTCTGTCCCTTCCTGCAGGTAGTGTCCATGTTAGGCGACCAGTCCAGCTTGTCATCCAGCTGCAGCCCCAGATACCCGTAGGTCCTGACCACCTCCACATCGACCCCGCCGATGGAAACAGGTTCTAGATGTGGTTTGTTCCTTCGGAAGTCCACCACCATCTCCTTGGTCTTGGAGGTGTTTAGCTGCAGATGGTTGGCACTGCACCACGTCACGAAGTCCTCGATCAGGCTCCTGTACTCCTCCTCCTGTCCATCCCTGACACAACCAACTATCGCAGTGTCGTCCGAGTATTTCTGCATGTGGCAGAGCTCAGAGTTATACTGGAAGTCCGAGGTGTACAGGGTGAACAGGACGGGGGAGAGCACGGTCCCCTGTGGTGCTCCGGTGCTGCTGACCACAGTGTCAGATGTGCAGTCCTTCAGTCTGACGTACTGTGGTCTCTCTGTGAGGTAGTCTGTGATCCACCTCACCAGGTGCGAGTCCACCCTCATCTCGGTCAGCTTGTCTCTCAGTAGGAGGGGATGGATGGTGTCGAAAGCGCTTGAGAAATCAAAGAACATGATTCTCATCACGCTGCTCCCTTTGTCCAGATGAGAGTAAGCCCTGTGTAGGAGATAGAGGATGGCATCGTCCACGCCCACCTTTGCCTGGTATGCAAACTGCAGGGGATCCTGTGCGTGTTGTACCTGGGGTCTGAGGTGTTGGAGCAGCAGCCGTTCGAAGGTCTTCATAACGTGGGATGTCAGAGCGATTGGTCTGAAGTCGCCTGGTTCACTGGGGTTCTTCTTCTTGGGGACAGGGGTGAGGCACGAGGTCTTCCAGAGCACAGGAACCTTCCCGAGCCGCAGGCTCATGTTGAAGATGTGCTGAAGTGGCTCCCCCAGCTCAGCAGAGCAGGCCTTTAGCATCCTGGGACACACCTTGTCTGGGCCTGCTGCCTTCCTGGGGCGGAGTCTCTTCAGCTCCTTGCTCACCTGGTCTCTGGTGATGGTGGGGGGGAGGGGGGATGGATTGTCACTGGAGGTTGTATCTGTTCTGGTGGAGGTGTTGGGGGGAGTGAGAGGGGGGGAGGAGGTGTGTAGGGGGGTGCTGGGGGGGGGGGAGGAGGGGTGCTGGGGGGGGGAGGAGTGAGAGGGGGGGAGGGGGTGTGTGGAGGGGGGGGGGGGTGTGTAGAGGGGTGCTGGGGGGACAGGCACTGGCTGCAGCGACGGGGCTGTCGAACCTGTTAAAAAACAAGTTGAGCTGGTTTGCTCTCTCAGGGTCCCCGTCTTCTGCGTTGTTGTTTTTCTTCCTGCAGCCTGTGATGGTCTTCATGCCCTCCCAGACCTCTCTCATGTTATTCTGCTGAAGCTTCTGTTCTACCTTCCTTCTGTACTCCTCCTTTGCCTCTCGGAGTCTGACCTTGAGTTCCCCCTGCACCCGCTTCAGCTCTGCCTGGTCTCCCTCCTTGAATGCCCTTTTCTTCCTGTTAAGGATCTCCTTGACATCGCTGGTGATCCAGGGCTTGTTGTTCGGGAAGCAGCGCACAGTTTTAGTGGGAACCACAACGTCCATGCAGAAGTTCATGTAGTCAGTTGTGCAGTGTGTGACGCCCTCAATGTCTTCACCATGGGTCTCTTGTAGGGCACTCCAGTCAGTGGTCTCAAAACAGTCTCTGAGGGCCTCCTCTGCCTCGGGAGACCACTTTCTGAAGGTGCGTGTAGTTATCGGTTGTCTCTGGATCATAGTTTTGTACTGTGGCTTGAGTAGGACCAGGTTGTGGTCGGACTTACCCAGAGGTGGTAAGGGGGTGGCAGTGTAGGCGTCCTTCACGTTTGCATACAGGAGGTCTATTGTCCTGTTCTTCCTGGTGGGACAGCTTACAAACTGGTGAAAGTCCGGTAGTGTGGAGTTCAAAGTAACATGGTTAAAGTCCCCTGAGATGGCGATGAAAGCATCCGGGTGCAGCGTTTGTAATCTTGAGGTGGTCGCGTGGATGACGTCACACGCAGTTTCGGCGTGTGCCCGGGGAGGAACGTAGACGCAGAGCACGATCGCGTGAGAGAATTCCCTCGGCATGTAGTAAGGACGGAGACTTACCGCCAGCAGCTCGATGTCTCTGCTGCACGTTGCCTCCTTCACAGTAACATGTCCATGGTGGCACCATCTGGTGTTAATAAACAGCGCGAGTCCTCCTCCTTTCCGTTTGCCGCTGCGTTTCGTGTCTCTGTCCGCTCTCACTGTAGTAAAGCCCGGTAGATCCACGTTAGCGTCTGGGGTGTTTTGAGTCAGCCAGGTTTCTGTGAGGCACATTAAACTGCACTCTCTAAATGTCTGATTGTTCCTCACAAGCGCAGCCAGCTCGTCTGTCTTGTTTGTTAGACAGTTTACGTTCCCCATAACTATCACCGGAACCGAGGGCTTGTACCTCCACCGCTTAGCCGCGAGCTTAGCCCTTACCAGGGCCCCCGCTCTACAGCCTCTATACCGCCGCCTCAGCTCCTCTGGTATCGGGTGAACGATGCCGGCTTGTCCCGCTGACCGGAGCGAGAGCAGCGTTTCCCGTGAATGGGAAAGTTTTCCGCGGCTCTTTCCACGAAAACACGAAAAAGTATCCATAGGATACATAAAGTTATACACTGAAGGTGTACTATAAAAACTATATAGTATAGTACTATATAAACTATAAACGTAGAAGTTGGCACAGAAGTTGCAGTTAAATGAAGTTTACATTGTGTCCGTGTCCCACAGTACTGGAGGTGTTGAACGCGTTACTGCGGAAGGTCAGGCAAAGTGTCGACTCCCAGATCCAGAGAGCCGCCGCCTCCTCGTCCTCTGCAATCATCCAACGTCAGGTCGGAGAAAATATCTGCAGCATTACCTTAGGGTTTCCTCTTTTAATGTGTTGCGTGTGTTGGCAGCACGCCCGGCGTCTCTGCAGACACGTCTACCTCACCT
The DNA here is from genome assembly GCF_947650265.1 of Symphodus melops. Taxonomy (NCBI): domain Eukaryota; kingdom Metazoa; phylum Chordata; class Actinopteri; order Labriformes; family Labridae; genus Symphodus; species Symphodus melops. Next base: position 9,542,188 of record NC_136713.1, read on the forward strand.
GTAAGGAGGAGAGCAGTGGGCGGAGCCACTACCAGGCCTTCATCACCATGGGCTGTCGTCTGGAGCTGTCCAATGATGAGAGGTTGCTTGATTTGATCCGCCTGGCGCCCGCTCTGCAGGTCAACACACGTGCACCTGTGATGAAGTAACGGTTCCTGTACCCTCCTTTCTCTGCTGACCTGTGTCTCTTGTGATTGGCTGGAGCTGGCGTTCAGGATGTTTGCAGATCTGCCACCTGATTGGACGACACGTTGAGAAGAAGGATGGTTGAAGCGACGGAGTCTCTGCTGAAGCTTTAAGATAAGAACATTTTATCAGTATGAAAGAGTGTGTGTAGTGCACACACACTCTGACACACCTGAATGAAGTTGCAGTTAAATGAAGTTTGCTGCTTTGGACTTTCATTGTTTGTGTGTGCAGTGAGCAGACTCGGGTGTTTGAGGGAGCTGTTGGGATGACAGATGCATTAACAACGCAATCCAACCTGTGCTGATGTAAGACGCACACAGCTTCAGCTATATTATTAGTAGTGTTGTTGTGTAAGTGTTGTGTGTGTGTGTGTGATTTCAGGCACCTGGACAGTGAAAGTGTTTGGGAAGGACAAAGTTCTGCTGTCCAGTGTTTTCATCATGTCCTCCGTCCAGGTGAGTGGATGAACCCTGGTGTTAGAATGCGCTTTGTATGCAATCCCACCATATTCTGTCTGGTGCCGTGATGTCGACGTCCATCGTACAAGCTGTTTGAAATGACGTTCAGTCGTTGAACTCTGTTCTCAGACTCGGCACACCTGCTTGTCCAGCAGTAGGAGTTCTGCTTCAGTCTGAGTCGGGATCCTCCAGGTTCTTTCTGAAGCTGCTGTGATGGAGGGTACTGGATCTGTAGGTCAGTCAGCGTCCACTGAAATGAACGTCGGAGACGGCTGGAGTAATTGGCTTACACGTTTGTTTGTGTGCGTGTGACCCACAGTACTGGAGGTGTTGAACGCGTTACTGCTGAAGCTCAGGCAGAGTGACTGGTTACTATGACAACGCTGATGATGCAACTGCTGCAGGACGCTGTGATTGGGGATGAGATGGTTTGATTCATTTTGTCATCAGTATACCAGGTGGTGGTTTCAGGTTTTTTTTGTGTGTGTGTGTCACAGGATCCTTTGACTTCCTGTCGACTAGAGGTCATGGGAACCCCCGCCCTGGGGTCTCCCAACGCCAGGTAACACTGAACTCTGCTGTTTAAAACACGCACAGTGTTTAAAATAAGCCTGAATAATTAAGTGTGATCCTCCTCCTCAGGACCCTCCTCCTCCTCGGCTTCAGAGATGTGACGTCACAGCAGTTGTAGTATGAATAACTTTTGTTAATGCAGGTGTGATTGGCTCTGACATACTGAGAGTGAGATGTCACTCTGTCTCTGCAGGTCTGAACAGCCTATTGGACAAAGACTGGAGGGGGCGAGGCAAGACGTGGATCAGCCTCATTGAATCCGACAGAGGAAGAAGAGGTGGGATTTGTCTTAACACAAGTGTTAAATGTGTTTTTCATGACTCAACATCCTCTCTTGCTGCAGCTGTACCTGCAGGAGTGAGAGAAGGGTTTGACGGACAGCAGGAGAGTGGAGCTGAAGAGACGGGTGGAGGAGCACATGTGTGTGCATCCGGTGAGAAACTGTTGTTCATTGTGCTCATCAATTAGCCACGATGCTGTGAGCAGTACTTACTGTGTGTGCTTGCGTGTGCACGCACACGCTCCACGTTCACTGTCACATCCTCAGGTTTAAATAAAGTTGGTGTCGTAGGCCGAAGTGCGCTGTGATGTCAGCTCAGAGGTCTGTCCATGTCGTTGATGGGAGCTGTCCAGCTCTGTCTGTCAGAGAGCGGCGTTGGAGTCAAACAGGTAGGAGCTCTGCATGTGTGTCACGCACATGCTGAAATACTGGTACAGAACTTTGGAATAAAATGGTGATTTTGAATGTATAAGAAAGCTGTTATTTAGCATAACAGGACGTGAGTTTGACTTGTACAGATACTAAAACTGTCTGTTGAAAATAATGTCAGTCCAATTAGGAAACAGTACTATGAAATACATGATGATCTTTATGTAGGAATGAACTGCCTGAGCTCGTTTCCATCTTTGATTTTGCGTCTGCATTAATCAGCCGACTATTTGGCGCGTAACAAGGGACGTTTTCACAAGCAGAGGATGACGGGAGGTGACGCGCTGTGGAAACATCTGAGAGGGAAGCTGAGTGAGTTTGTTAAAGTGCTTCAGATTTAGAAATGATGTCTGTGGATTATCAAAGGTTCATAGGAAAAGATTTGCGATTAAAGAACGATGAGAATTTTAGTGGTGTGAAAGTTTTCTGTGTTCCTGACTCTTCCTAGGTTTCACAGCACGCTGCGGGGAGTGACCATGGCTTCTTTGTTCAGCGGCGTCGGCAATCCCAGTTTAGCCAGTATGCCCAGTCTACCCCGTGGCATCTGTGTGCTCAGTGATGCCACAGTTTACCCAGAGGAACGTCGATGGCCAGGTCTGTCGCTGGTGCAGGACTGCTGTGCACCAGGAGGTATCACTCTTGACTGTTTTTGAATGATCCTAAAAGCTCACCGCAGTGACTTATTGCAGGTCTTGTTGTAAGTTATTGCAGGTGTTGTGAGTTATTGCAGGTCATGTAACATTATATCCCCTTGTCATTTTTTGTGTGTGCAGCTGCAGTGCTCTGGTGAAAAATAATTTCCCCTCGTGGACAATAAAGTGTAAAAAAAAAAGTCTGACTTATTGCAGGTCAAGTTGTGACTTATTGTGGGTGATGTAATAAATTACAATTTATTGTAGGTGATGTAATGTATTGCAGGTAACGTATTGAATGCCATGTAAGTTATTGCAGGTCATGTTATAAGTTATTGCGGGTCATGTTGTGACTTATTTGAGGTGATGTAATGTATTGAATGCCATGTAAGTTATTGCAGGTGTTGTAACTTATTTCAGGTCATGTAATGTATGGCATGTCATGTGACTTATTGTGGGTCATGTTGTGAGTTATTGCAGGTGTTGACTTATTTGAGGTCATGTAATGTATTGCATGTCATGTAGTGACTTATAGGTCATGCCAAATAGCAGGAGGTATCATTCTGACTTTTTTTTTGAATGATCCCAAAACATCACTGCAGTGTCATGTTGTAACATTGCAGGTGATGTAAGTTATTGTAGGTCATGTGACTTATTGCGGGTGATGTTGTAATTTATTGCAGGTGATTTTTTGATGTATTGTGGGTCATGTAACTAATTGCAGGTCATGTAATGTATTGCAGGTCATGTAACGTTTTGCATGTCATGTGACTTATTTCAGGTCATGTAACATTTTGCATGTCATGTAACTTATTGCGGGTAATGTGAGTTATTTTAGGTCATGTAACGTTTTGCATGTCATGTAACTTTTTGCGGGTGTTGTGACTTATTTCAGGTCATGTAATGTATGGCATGTCATGTGACTTATTGTGGGTCATGTTGTGAGTTATTGCAGGTCATGTGAGTTATTGCAGGTGTTGACTTATTTGAGGTCATGTAACATATTGCATGTCATGTAGTGACTTATAGGAGGTCATGCCAAACAGCAGGAGGTATCACTCTGCCTTTTTTTTTGAATGATCCCAAAACATCACTGCAGTGTCATGTTGTAACATTGCAGGTGATGTAACTTATTGTAGGTCATGTGACTTATCGCGGGTGATGTTGTAATTTATTGCAGGTGATTTTTTGATGTATTGCAGGTCATGTAACTAATTGCAGGTCATGTAACTAATTGCAGGTCATTTAACTAATTGCAGGTCATGTGACTTTGAGGTCATGTAACTTATTGCAGGTCATGTAATGTATTGCAGGTCATGTGACTTATTTGAGGTCATGTAACTTATTGCAGGTGTTGTGATGTATTGCATGTCATGTGACTTATTGTGGGTCATGTTGCGACTTATTTGAGGTTGCGTAACGTACTGCATGTCATGTAACTTATTGCATGTCATGTGACTTATTGCGGGCCATGTTGTGACTTATTTCAGGTCATGTAACGTACTGCATGTCATGTAACTTATTGCATGTCATGTGACTTATTGCGGGCCATGTTGTGACTTATTTCAGGTCATGTAACGTACTGCATGTCATGTAACTTATTGCATGTCATGTGACTTTCAGGTCATGTAAGTTATTGCATGTCATGTGACTTATTTCAGGTCATGTAACTTATTGCAGGTGTTGTTGTGACTTATTTCAGGTCATGTAATGTTTTGCATGTCATGTAACTTATAAGTCATGTTGTGACTTATAGCAGGTGATGTTGTGACTTATAGGTCATGCCAAACACCAGGAGGTATCACTCTGCCTTTTTTTTTTGAATGATCCCAAAACATCACTGCAGTGTCATGTTGTAACATTGCAGGTGATGTAACTTATTGCAGGTCATGTTGTGACTTATTGCAGGTCATGTTGTGACTTATTGCAGGTCATGTTGTGACTTATTGCAGGTCATGTTGTGACTTATTGCAGGTCATGTGACTTATTGCAGGTCATGTTGTGACTTATTGCAGGTTTTGTAACTAATTGCAGGTCATGTAAGTTATTGCAGGTCATGTTGTGACTTATTGCAGGTCATGTGACTTATTGCAGGTCATGTTGTGACTTATTGCAGGTTTTGTAACTAATTGCAGGTCATGTAAGTTATTGCAGGTCATGTTGTGACTTATTGCATGTCATGTAACTTATTGCAGGTCATGTGACTTATTTGAGGTCATGTAACTTATTGCAGGTGTTGTGACGTATTGCATGTCATGTAAGTTATTGCGGGTGATGTGATTTATTTGAGGTCATGTAACTTTTTGCAGGTCATGTTGTGACTTATAGGAGGTCATGCCAAACACCAGGGGGTATCACTCTGACTTTTTTTTGTTTTAATGATCTCAAATCATTGCAGTGTCATGTTGTAACACCTCATGTGATATATTGCAGGTTATGTTGTAACGTATTGCAGGTGATTTTGTGACATTGTGGGTTATGTAACTTATTGCAGGTGTTGTAACTAATTGCAGGTCATGTTGTAACACCTCATGTGACATATTGCAGGTTATGTTGTAACTTATTGCAGGTGATTTTGTGACATTGTGGGTTATGTAACTTATTGCAGGTGTTGTAACTAACTTATTGCAGGTGTTGTAACTAATTGCAGGTCATGTTGTGACTAATTGCAGGTCATGTTGGTTATTGCAGGTGTTGTAACTAATTGCAGGTCATGTTGTGACTAATTGCAGGTCATGTTGTGACTAATTGCAGGTGATGTTGTAACTTATTGAACGGTCATGTTGTCGTTGTCATTTTGATGTTGGCGTGCAGCTCTTAAACTGTACTGCGCTGGTGAAAAAGAATTTCTCCTTGGGGACAATGAAGTTTAAAAAGAAGTCTGAGTTTTTGCAGGTGATGTTGTGATGATGTATTGCATGTCATGATGTAACTTATTGTATGTAATGTCAGTTATTGCAGGTGATGTCAGTTATTGCATGTAATGTAAGTTACTGCAGGTGATGTGAGTTATTGCAGCAGATTGTAACTTATTGCATGTTTTTATTGCAGGTGGTGTTGTAACTGTACTACTGCAGTGTATTATGTAATGTTTAAGCCTCCTCTTTAAATAAACACACAGCTGAAGTCTGAGATCTGTGCTCACTGTAGCGTCAGAGCGAGTGTCTCCTCACCCCTCTACACTTGCACAGACTGAAACAATCCATACACTGTTAACTGGAATAAGTTGGCAAAACTCCAAAAAAAGGTGAAATGATTGTCTTGCTTTTGGACTGGTATGAGTTAATAAATTCAGTCTCTCTGCAGACGTCGCCGCCTCAGTCCAAAGTGAAGGTGTTGGATCTGATCATCGGTCCTCCTCCGTCTCCATCCGGTCACTCTCGGCTGCGCTCCACCCCGCTCCTATGAGATGAAGTCACCTGACCTCTGTGTTCAGCATTTGTGTTGGAGTGGAAGAGGGGAGAGGTAGGTAAGAAAGGAGACGGGCGTGAGCAGTGTTTGTGTTTAGGATGATTTTAAATGTTGACTGAGTTTGAGAATGTAGTTTGTGGTTTATTTGAGTGGATAAATGAGTTTGTGTAGAAAAGTGAAGTTGTCGTTTGGTGAGATTTGATTAGATTTTGAGATGTTTAGTAATATTAGTCTGAGTGTTTGAGAGCATTTATTTTGATGGGCTGTGTGATTGTTTTGTTTACAGGCACCCTAAAGTGTGACGCGTTTGTGTGGAGAAGCTGGAGTCGGATGCGATTGGACAATTAGTTGTCAGAGTGGTGTGCAGGATGAAGACAAAGATGGACAAAGTGTGTTTTGTTGGTTGCAAACATCAGTTTGTTTTTATATGATGGTTTTTGACCCAAATGAAAACGTCTCTGTTTGTCTCTCAGGGTCACAGTGGGCAGTTTCCGAGTTTCCCCTTGCAGTCGGCCGTCTTTGACGATGACGGTTTAGAAGAGCGTGAGCAGAGGTGTGCGGCTGCATTCGTCCCAGCTCTTGAAGATGTGGGCTATTCCAGTGTAAGTGTTTGATCTTGTATGTGCTGTCCTCTTTGTCCATGAGCTGCTGCTGCTGCTGCTGCTCCTGCTCCTGCTCCATCACCTCCTGCAACTTATTCTACTTTTCCTCCTCCTCTGCCGCCAGCTGCTCCCTCAGCAGGTCCCCCCTCTTCATCTCTTGAGGGAACACCTATATTGACTCCTCCTCCACGATGTTGGAGGTGTTTACGGCCGACGGGCTTCCCCAAAAAGAAACGCTTGATGGAGTAGGACGGTCAGAGCGGCAGAGCCGGACGCAGTCGTGCAAGAGATGAGGTGATGTTTCTGAAAAATGTTTTTGTATATGTGAATGAATTTTGCTTGGCCAGCCAATCAGATTGCAGGGATCAATCTGAAATGTGATGGGTTTTTATTTCTAAATGTGTTGTAATGTTTGTTTTTTGAACCAGTGAAAGAAGAAAAGTGAGCTGTGGTGATTTGTTGGAATGAATTGGTGGAGTTTCAGAAGAATAAAAATGTGTTGTTTGTGTACTTTTTCAGAGTAAGGGTCGGGAGAGACGAGCGTGATGGCATCTGGTTCCGCTGACAATCACCACAGCGACATGGGACACGTTGTCCCGTTGGCCAATCGGAGAAGAGAGCAACATTTTGAAATGTGGTAAATGAGATTTGAAGATGGATTAAAATGAGTTTGTTTAAAATAAAGTTTTGACATTTGAAAGTGTATTGTGATGTAATGAGTGAATTTATGATATTTCATAGTGAAGTATGATTAAATGTGAAGCAGTGAAATATGTAGACGTGTACCTTTTGAGATGAGAATATTGAAGGATCCTCTGCAAACTTTGTTTTTTTTCCGTGTGGTTTCCCGTTGTAGGCTGTCTGACGGAGGTTTGTGTAGTTTATCTCCTCGTCAGTAGTTTTGAGTGGCGCACTGACTTTAATACTCTGCCTGTCAAGGGCACGCATAGATGCACACAGTGACAGGAGTGTGAGTGGTTGATATTGTGAGAAACATGTAGAAAAGAGATTTGTTGATGTAACACTCGTGTGTCTGAGTGTTGAAGCGATGGAGTGCAGCGTTTGACCTTTGTGTGTTTGAGGTTTGAAGCTGCCGGACCCAGGTTTGATTTTCCAGATGATTTATATGATGACAGGAGGCCTTTATAAACATCAGCTCGTAGGGTATGAGTTGTTTAATATAAAGATTGTCTTAATAGAATTAAAATAGAGGAAATGTGTGTTTGTGAGAGCACATGGTTTAGATTGTTGTAGTTTTGTAATGTAATCCAGTGATGGAGTGAAGTGTTATGTTAATGTGCGAGAGCTGAATGAAGATGATCCCTATTGTTTTTAGGAACCCAGGATTGTGCCGGCTGCTTATAACACGGGAGTAAAAGCTGTGGTGACACTTGACCTGGCATGTGTTGCTGTCTTTCATTGGACAGAGTGAAGAAGGATGGGGAAGAGCATCCGTTGTAGGCTACTTTGGCTTGCGCAGGTCTGGTATGTGTAAACCTTTATTAGTGTGACACTGCAGCCAAGTGTATATATTGTGGAGACACGTGTGATGAGCATTAAAAGTGTGAATACGATTAAGCAAACTGTGGGTAATGTATAGTGATATTGGTAGAAGCTGGCTGTGTCAGGATGGAGATGGTAAGTGAATGTAATGTGGTGCAGGAGCAGGTTATTTGAACACTGGATGAAATTGTATAATTTTTCAGCCAGTTATCAGGTTGTAGCGGCCTCCCGGCCCATACTCTGAGTTTGTATGAAATGTGGTGTTTAGCAGCTATAGAACAGTAGTTGAAAGTGTAGATGTTGTTAGCACAGCTTTCACGTGACTATTGGACTGTATTGGTTTGACCCAGCGTGTAAACAAATGTACTTGGTGATTGAAGTACACTGTGGTGATTGAATTGAAGAAATTGACAGTTTTTGTGGAAAATTCAGTGATATCAGAGCGTTCCTTTGACCTTTGAAAACACCTTGTTCTTGGCAGCATTAACTGTTGTTAATAAAAGTGGCATCTAAGAATGTGTCGATCTCCTAAAATGAAGAAATGTGGTTTAATTTGGTCAGAAAGTGGGAACATGTGTAGGAAAGCTGTAGGACAGCTGTAGGACAGGCCTGGCTGCCTATTGTGTAGTATCTGTTGATGAAGAAAAGGATCCTAGCACTGCGGCCAGGCTGACTGACAGTCGCAGCTCATTAGAAGCATCTACATTAGAGACTAATGTACTCGGTGGCGATTGGTGGTTTATTTTGGTTACGGCACAAACGGTTTGAAATAGTGACTGTAGATTATTCAGTGTTTTAGATCCAATCCCAAGCAAGCCTTTCCCTTTGTTAGATATGATGACTATCTTTAGTACCTCAGTCATTTAAAGTAGCTGTAATAAGTGTGGAAAGACGGTAAGGACGGTTTATTGTGTAGTAGTTGGAAGAATAGTGTTGACAATGTGATGGTTGGTGCCGGGGCAGATGCCGGGGGCCAGACTGTGTTTTGATTTGATGTTCAAGAATGTCAGTCTTTGAATTGCAGTTACTAATCCTCCTTCCCCTCCTCCTCTGGGCGTCCATCATCTACGGCTTCTGGCATGTTGTGAATGAGCTGCAGCAGACGTCGGTCCCAGCTGGTACGGATGAATTGAGCTGTTTTAGCTGTTTGTAGTAAAGGTGTTGATTTGTAACCTGCTCTTTGTTCTTTTGTTCACAGACTAAGAGTAAGCTGTTTGACCTGCCGGAACAGTTGTGATGATATTTGACTGTATGCATCAATAAAGATTGTGAAAGTGAGCTCAGCATTGCGTTTGTGTTTTTGTTGTTGTTGTTGTTTTAAGGTTCAAGGTTCTTTGTACGTCTGACATATTTTGGAATTGACAGTGAAATTGAAATTATGTTTCCCTCCTCCCCACGGTGCAATGTAGATGGTGCACTTCCTGGTTAGTTTTTCTGTCTGTTGATTGGTTGGTGTTTGTAGGTAGTGAGAGGGAACGGACTAACTGCTGCTTGTTTGAGAGCTGTCATTCAACTTTTGATGAGGTGGATGGAAGCAGTGAGGTAGTGACGTGGTTAATTAGTGAATGAAAGAGTCATTTAAAATAGCTGTGTATTCTATATTTGAGTTCTTCAAGGTAGTAGTTTTTTAGTTTTTATTGATATACACACACACACACACACAATATACAAAATATATGTATATATATTTTATATGTAATGTTTTATATATGCGTGTATATTTATATATATTTGAGGTAATTGGTATATATGTTTTATATTTTTTAATATAAATTTTTATTTTCTATATATTCAATTGATTTGTTTTAGAATATATATATATATAAGTTTTAATTTGTATGAAATGTTTTTTTTTTAGTATTTATTTGTTTTTTTTACGGGGTTAGTGTGAAAGGAGGAGTCAGGCAGAGTAAAACACTACTAGTATTGTATGTCTGTGGCGGAGGAGTTAAAACACGGTCTGCCAGTGTAAGAGTTCAGAGTTCGAGTCTTACCGGGTACAAAGAGGTATTTTATTATGGTGTGAATGTAATTAGTGAATTAAAAACACCTGTTGATGTGTATTATTATTATTTTTTTTTTTTTACTGCGTTGGTGTGACAGCAGGTGCCAGGCGAAGTCAAACACATATTATAGTATCTGCGTCCGTGGAGATGGAGGTAAAGCAGCGCCTACCAGTGCGGGTGACCCGGGTTCGAGTAAGCTCGAGTCTTACCAAGTAGAAAGTGATTTATAAATTCTTTGTGTGTGAACGTCGATGATAAATATACCAAAACCACTTATTAAGGTGTGTAGCTGGTGGTTCGGCGGCACGGCGCACGGCTCTCCATCACAGTGTCCGCGGGGAAGCTGGTTCGAGTCTTACCTGGTCAGACCAGCTTTTCCCCTAAATTTGCGGCCGAATGCAGAAGATAAAATTACCAAAACCACTTATTCAAGGGTGAGGGAGCTGGTGGCGCAACAGGATTCTGCATGGATTGCAACGAAGCGGTCGAAGAAGTCTCCGGTCGAAGAAGTCTCGGTTCGAATCCTAACGAAGTCCGCCACCAGGCATCTCGATCCGACTCGGCGTACCGGGACACCCGGGGTTGAGAAAGTAGGGAAGAAGGGGTTAGCGGTTTGTGCACTATCTTAAAAAAAAAAACACTTATATATTTATATAGCGCCTAAGAAAAATGGCCCCCAAATCCCCCCCCCCCCCCCAAAAAAAAAATAATTCAACTAGGGTTCATATTAAGTCGCACCACCTCCTCCCCCCCCCCCCAACATCGCCTCGCAACAATCCGCTACTACCGCCGCCGACCCCCCCCCCCCCCCCCCCCCCAACAAAAAAAAAAACCACATTCACCCACTACTGATATAATACGTGCACGTATAAATCAGTGATTACGTGCACGTCTTTTTGTGCTTCATTTATGGGTGTCCACTATTCAGGCTCATGACTAACTCTCTTTTTCCTTTCAAGGTGACCCGACACAACACCTTCACTTCGGAGGCAAGGTAAACCAACTGCGCTCTCTCTCTCTCTCTCTCTCTCCCCCCCCCTCTCCCTCCCTCCTTCCGACAGTCTCCTTTAATCGCTCTATTCTCTGCGTCCTGATGTGCACGTCTCACGCGCTCTCTCTCTCTCTCTCTCGACCCACACGCCCACCATAAGCTACTTATATATAAACAGGTACATACACCTGACATACTATCAAAGTAGCATTACCATTATGAGGCTCATGATTTTGAAATAAAAAAACACATACTAGTGCTTTCATAAAAAACACAAAACCACTTTATTGTTACACATACAGTAGCACCATACATTAAACAACCACTCCCTCCCCCTTCTCCACCCTCCCTATATATCTATAGACATGGTGCTATGGTGATATATATATATATACATACATATATATATATATATGGTGATATATATACATATATATACTCATAGTGAAGGGACCAATTAAAACCTACTATCCCCTATACAACTAACAAATACACCTGTCCTATTCAAAATACATTCATACATATATATATACACAAATACATCACCTTTTCTAGATTATTAAATATGCCATTTAAAACACTTAACTAACACATGTTTCACTCAGCTGTATTTTCTTTATTTAGTGTTCCATGACAAACGCTCCTCTTAGTTAGATAGTTACACTGACGTCACATTTTATTCAATCAAACCTCTTAACAGCTCACTTTATGTACGCGGGCACAATGTCACATTTTTTGCCCCTAACATCACTTTATTTATTCAAAACACTGGGTGCACTGCAGCACACGCGGTCAGGAGACACGTGGGGAAATACGTGAAGCCGCCTCTCTCCTACACAGCGCACCTGTAAAACACAGAAAAGAAAAACATTCTTAAACTCACATTTCCAAACAACCTTTACTACTTTCACAGAGGCATCCTCACTCACTCCAAACATCTCATTCATCAACACCACCTCCTGCATTCTTCTCTGGACACAAAAAACACTGACCACACATTTCCTCCACATCTTAAACACAACAGCCGTGTTCCCACTCCATCGCTTCCATGGCTGCTTCAACACATCAATCTTTATTTTACAACAAGTGTCGTCTCCACACGCACACACGTAACAGAAAGCAGGTAAAGGACCTTACCCTTTGTCTGTTCACTTTAACAAAAGAGCAGTTAACTTGCAAAAAGCAGGTACCTATGTTCCTAACAAACACTTTACAAGTCACACCAGACACATACACTGTACATCCATCAAAAAATCCACTGCATTCATGTCCCCCCCCCCCAAAAAAACATATTTCTCTTACACTTCTAACATACACACACACTTTCCCTTCATTCAAATCATCCCCCTCATTCAACACATCTGCTACATGCTCCCGACAGCACACAAACACATCCCCCCCCCCCCCCCCCAACAACAGTAGACCTGTGTATTTCACATTCAACAATACAAACGCAAACAAACCATTTCTCAAATTCCACTAATAATACTAATACATTCACACAACACGCAACTAAAAACACTCTTTCAGTTTAATACCTACACATCACTATCTCACAACACCACTAAACTAAATGACTCATTTCACCCATAACACACCACAATCTCTTATATTCACTTTCAACTCATCACACTACTTTCTCTTCACAAATACACATGCGTACCCGTGCCGCACACATTCACTGACAACACGCTCCAAGTACACTTCTCGTATGCAGCCACCAGAGGGCGCTCTCACTCGTGCTCATCTCTACAATCTGTCCGCGGCCCACAATCTTCCTCCTGCTCAGCAACCACAAACAAACACATCACTTTTCTCTTCACAAACGTCCACGCAACATTACACCCACATGTACCGCCCATTCTGTCATTCACACCTCACATGTTGTGACATACACTCAATGTTCAAAACGACAAACCATTTTAACCGTACGTCTATGTATGTAATGTGTAGAAATATATACATCAATCTATTTACACATCAATCTCTATACGTCTCTTTATCTATGTCAATATGTCATATGTATCTCTACATGTCTGTATACACTCCATACATACAAATCCATCTATACACACACATTTACATGTAAGAACATTACTGAAGGTCAAAACAACAGTCTGTGTATTTGCATGTCTAACAATCGATGTATACATCTAAATCTCTTTCTACACGTATATATTCATGTTTCTAACAATGTCCACGCATGTCAACAAATCTCCAAAAACGTACACACATAAATACTAAATCAACACACATACCCCTGTCGAAAAAACAAACATACATGCATAACTATGTCAACAAATATCCACACTCATAACCGTGTCAATAAAAAACAACACACATACCTATATCCAAAAACATTCACATGCGTACCCGTGTCAAATAAAGCCTATACACACGAGGGCAACATTATTAGCCCCCCTATGACAATTTCTTTTTTTTTTCAACCACTTCCCAAGACCTATTAAATAGAGCAAACAATTTCAAACACAGCTTTTTTAAACATTCAACTTTCATTTTGGATGCTAACATTATTTTACTTTGCACACACAAATGACATTATCTGGGTCAAAATTATTAGCCCCCTTAAGAACTGACCTTTTAAATGAGCCATACAACAAAACACTCTTGTACCTTTGTAAAGCTCAAAGCATGTCAAATCAAGTTTACAGTATAAAAAGCTCAGTTGGGTTTGAGCTGTCACTTGAGAAAGCATCATGGCAAAAAATAAACTAATCACTTTGGACCTCAGAAAAACAATTGTTGATGCACACAAAGCAGGAGAAGCCTATTCAAAGTTATCGCAGCCATTCCAAGTGTCAAGAGGTATCCTCAAGACATGCAAAGAGAGCAACACAGTAGCCTGGCAGAGGTCAGAAGCTAAACATTTCAAACACTCTGGAGAAATGTGTCTAAAGACCCCAGAACAACTGCCGACACACTCGTGAACCACTTAGCCAAGTCAGGAATTGGAGTCTCAAAGAAGACGCAAGTCAGAAGTCACTAGAGCTCCGCACAGGAATGGACTGCCAGATTGCGGACCAACAAAAACTCCATCTTCAAGCCAGACTAAAGTATGCTAAGGCCAGATCATGCATACTGGAAACATGTCCTTTGGTCAGATGAGACAAACCTAGAGACATTGCTTATGTTTGAAGGGACAAGTGAAACACGGTGGTGGGGGTATGATGCTGTGGGGATCTTTCAGTGCAACTGGGAATCTCGTCAAAGTGGAAGGAATCTTCAACATTTTCAAAGAGCAGTCTGCAGCAAAACTGGGTCTGGGCCGCCGCTTTGTCTTCCAACGCGACAACGACCCAAAGCGTACGTCGCTCCTGGTGAACAGCCCTGACTTCAATCCCATTGAAAATCTGAAGGCCATCAAATCTGGAGGAGCTTCACAGATTTGCCAAAGAAGAATGGGCTGGGACGTGTCACAGACTTGTTGAAAACTACAACAAACGACTGCAGGCTGTTATCCGGCAAAAAGGATACACAATTGACTATTAGCATCACGGGGGCTAATCATTTTCACCCTGCTAGTTTTTGCTTTCGCTGAAATCATTTCATCCATGTGTGCAAAGTAAACTAGCATGTTTCAAAAACCAGAGTTCTAAATTCTTTCCTCTATTTATTAGCAGTTGGGAAATACTTTCAAAATGACATTTTCATACATACCCATGTCAATAAAAAATCCACATCAATACCCGTGTCGATTAAACCATATTAGGCCTCTTTCTGCTTATAATCAAAGTCTTTACTGCCATTATGTATTGTTGAATAAAGGTTTCATCACCAAATACAAAGGAATGATTAGATATCCATTGTATGAATGATTGTTGCTCACATTTATATTACATCATGTTTTCCTCTCAGTGTTTTAATCCAATTGTTTGCCATTTATTTTAGTTCAGAGGTTAAAGGTATTCTGCCAAGAGGGCTTGCAGAAGTGAGTGCACATTCCAACATGTGTTTTTGGCCCTTTAAACTCAATCACTCACCAAATCAAACATAGGTTTAGTTTAAGGCCCTGAACACTTAATCACTCACCCACATAAACTCTGTTAACCTGAAAGAGGCGCCTCCAGTCATTCCTCTCATCCCATCAAAACAATGCGCAGAGATTCAAGGTAATTATTTAGAGGTGTCAGATTGATATTAACAACATTTAGGAAAAGGATTAAATAGCTACTTTTATGCTTCAATACCTATGTGGAAAAAAATCTACATGCATACCCGTGTCGATAAAAACAACATGCATATGGGTCAATGACAAATAGAGCTTCCACATTTTTTGTTTTTTTAAACTTTTCAAAAACACTACAATGCAGATTTTTCAGGTCACAAAACTGTGTTTAAATATAACTCATTTGTTTTAGTGTTTAAATCATTTTTTTACTCCATTTCTAACTTCGCCATCTCAAAAATATCAATGTGTATTTCATTTCCATTTTTTTCCTTTCATTTACTCCAAGTGAAATATCTGACAAACGATCCTTCAGAGTGTCTACTGTGCTCAACGCGTCATTATTCTGTGGTTGTTGATTGTTATTTCAAACAATCCACAATACTTCATTTTAATGGCTCCACATTCCCACTTTACACTTTAACACTGCATTCCCTACAACATACTGTCACGTCATTTCATTTTCACTTCTCTTTAAAGGAACATTTTGCCCGGTCGCACCGCCTGACATTTATCAGTTTGTCCCACCTGACAACATTTGTAAAAACAAGACAAGATCAGAGAGAATACTTTTTTTTTCAAAACACAATCTACACCAGGGTTTCTTAACCATAGGGCCGCGGCCCTTCAAAGGGCCGTGATCGTTGGCCTGCAGTATACTCTCCCACCACCAGAGGCAGTGTCATCAGTTAAAAGTAGTGGAACTTTACAACGCGACACTCGGCAGTATAACCACTTCCTCCACAACATCCTGTTTAGTGGCTAGCTCTCCCAGGTCTTACCTAAATGCTGCGTATGGTCGCCCTGTGCTCGGGTAAAGGTTCAACTATTTGCTGCAAGTATTCGTTGCTCTTTCGGCGGCGACACACAATGTCTCATATCAAGGTTCTGTTTTAAAAGACGATACAACGCCAATAGCTGCTGAAGCACATAGCCGCCGCCATAATTATTCACATTATGAATTTGGATGAACTGACAACGTCTGTGAAGAAATGGGAATTCCTTAAATACAAAACATGTCAATTTACTATATCTTTCAGTAAAAAACTTCAAAAAGAATTTCAAGAAAAACAATTAAACATTATCAGAGACCTAAATGTCAACTGCAATAAGCCTAACCCTACTGATTATGACAAACAAACAATACTGAATCTGCAATCCAAATTACATGAAATTTATACTCAAAGAGCACAGGGGGCGGGGGGACTACAGAGGGAGAGAAAAATTCGGCATATTTTTGTGGTCTTGAAAAAAGAAGGCAACAAAGAAATAATATAAAATCCTTAATGATCAATGACATCGAGGTCAATGATGAAAAAATAATCTCAAAAAAAGCCTGTGAGGAATTTTTTTAAGGTATTTCTAAATATATTCCAAAGGTAGATGACAAACATGTGAAAGCCCAATCACAGTTGAAGAGCTTGATGCAGTAATTGGTCGCCTCTCTCTGAACAAAGCTCCTGGTTCAAACGGTCTTACAGGAAACTTTTACAAATACTTTTGGGAACATATTAAAGTGTTGCTGCATCAGGTTTTCTCCAAAGTCTTTCAAACATGTTTACTTCCCCCCACAATGAGACAAGGGATAATCGTCTCAATCCCAAAGCCCAACAAAGACCCCAGACAATGACCTATTACTCTCAGAAACTCAGACTACAAACTACTAACCTACATCTTCAATACTCGTCATCAAACAGGGATCTCAGATCTTGTTTCAGAAACACAATCGGGTTTTTTAAAAGGCAGATCCATCCACAACAATATAAGGCTGGTATTAGACATTATTGAATATCGAAACTTCATTGAAGATGACAGATTTATTTTGTTCCTAGACTTTTACAAGGCCTTTGATTCTGTACAACACTTTTTTATTTTTTAAATTTAGAAATCTTATTAAAGAGCATATTGCAGGTTAAAATTTTTTTTGAATTAATATTTTATATAGTCTGTTAATGGCTGTAAAATAAGTAGGTTATTTTTTTAATATGTTCTACAACACACAAGTGCTCTAATTTAGAGGAGAAAGTGGCTGTTTTAGCATAGCCGTTTAGAACGTGCTTTTTTTTCAACAACGCGTCATATGACGTAACATAAGGGACTCCCGTTCTCTGACTCTGCTTTGATCGGCTTCATGCGTCTGTGTATGAATGAATGAATGAAGCCTTTATTGCCCCTGGGGGAACTTGTCTTGCACCGAGAGCATCAAACACTTTACAAACAAACATTTAGAAGGCAGCACAAAAGAATAAAAGCACAAAAAACAGGCTAAAACATGATTAAAGAGGTGTAATGACACGTGGTAGTGAGTGAGAACAGACAGGATGCCTCCCTGCAATAGTTTGTAATTTGCGCTGCGCACATTCAGGTGCACAGTGTAAGTGGCTTGATTATTCAAAGTGTTTTTTGGTGAATTATTCTCACAACCTCAGAAACGATCGAACAGACACGTTGAATATTTCGGCATCAGACGCAAAAACGTTTCCTTATTAATGATTTAAATCTCTGGCTGTTTAACATCAAATATTACATACGCAGACAGAAAGCGTTTAATGATTTGATCTGCTGTTATATTCTCTAGTGTGAGCGTAATAGACACCGGACAGTCTGTTTTAATATATGTAGTCATACTATTTATTATAAATCCAACTCTGTTACAACAGAGCGTGTGTGTGTGTGTGTGTGTGTGTGTGTTTGTGTGCGCGCAGTGGGGAAAGACGGAACGCGCGGTTTGGAAACAAACAGAAACACAAGCTTTACGTCTGTCGGTCCTCTATTCCATTAAAACTTTATACTTTTTGTAGTAGCCTAATATATGTGCACGCATTAAACTGTGGAGTGTGTGCGCTGTTGTGCATGTTTGTGTGGATTACGTGCGCTGTGAACTCACGTCAGGAGAATCCTGCAGCATACACTGTATTTTCTATAACAACGTGAGCACTGGGCTGCATGAGGAATAAACAACAAAGACATGGTGCTGCATTAGCACAGGCCGTGTAATCGGGTTCTATGTCTGTCTGTCTGTCTGTCTGTCTGTCTGTCTCTCTCTCTCTCGCTCTCTCTCTCGCGCGCGCACAGCGCGGCACCGTAATACGTTGTACAGATTTGCCGTTTTTACAAGCAACTCCCATACAATGTAAAGGTGAATGATCGGCACTTGCACCTTCTACAAATAGTTTTTTAATTGATTGAATGTGATTACAAACTTTATATATGCTGATGTGAACACAGCACGAGCCCATATATGGCGAGCTGACACCTGTCACTCAGCAGGACGCCTGCTCCGGGTCTCTCCTCACACCACAACTTCACTTCTCTCCTGAGGCCGTTATTCCTTTAATCCTGCCTGTTTCTGCTCTCTATCACATCTAAAAGGTTCAGAATAATAAGCCAGTGGACCATTATATGTAAAGGAATACATATTTTCTTCCCATTTATTGACGGGAGTGACACTCGGATCCATGCTTTTCTATGTTAAACAGACGGGGATTCAGCGGGACTCCCTCATGTTACGTCACAGCCGAATGCGGAAGTAAAAAGCAAAGACGTGCGAACACGTACTAAAACGTCTCCAGGAGACCCTGTGGGTTATTAATTTCAGATCATAATCATTTTCCTATGATTAGTTAAGTTTTGTCTTTAACCTGCAATATGCTCTTTAAAGGTTTATATCAGCAGCTGTGTCATATTACCTAAAGGCACTACTCCTAGCTTTAAGGTTAAGGTAGGTATCCCTCAAGGTTGCCCAATTTCACCACATTTATTTAAATTAGCTACTGAAATGTTAGCAATTCACATCAAAAACTGTAGTGACATTAAAAAATTAAATGTATTGGGTACAGATATTATTATCAGCCAATTAGCGGATGATACTACAATTTTTCTTCAAAATAGACATCAAATTCCACTAGCTATTGAAAAAGTAAAACTATTCTCCAATGCTTCTGGGTTCACTTTAAACCTGCGAAAATGCCACATTTTTCCAATACATGAAACAATACTTCAGGATATTTGTAACATTCCAATCAAGTCACAAATCAAATATTTGGGAATTCACCTTACAAAAGACCAAAAAATAAATCCATCAATTCTTGTCCACATGTATTTACCCAACTTACTCTATTGCTATCCCAAACAAATTAATTAAATCAATAAACCACATCAATATGAATTTCATTTGGAGGAACAAAGCACACTATATGAAGAAAAGTCATATGGTTAAAGACTTTAGGGATGGAGGCCTGAAAGTTATTGATTTTGACTGTCTTAATGGAACTTTCAAAATAAACTGGATAAAAGCAACTCCTTCTGGTTCTGTATTCCAAATCATTTATTTAGTCAAATTGGAGGGTTCAAATTTCTTCTTGTCACAGATTTTGACATCAACAAACTTCCTATTTCTTTATCAGAGTTCCATAAACAAATATTATTGTATTGGAAATTGTTATATGTCCATAACTTCTCACCCCACTCCACTGTACTCTGGAATAATAGATATGTACTATACAGAAAGAAATCTTGGTTTTTTCAACATTGGTTTAGAAAAGGTATATGGTCCCTGGTTGACTTGATGGATGACAATGGTCACTTATTAAACTATGATCAATTCTGCACAAAACATCACTTCAACCCAATGAAAGCTGATTTTGATAAGCTACAAAAAGCACTTGCTCAAGAATTTGTCTTCCTGACGAAAAATATAAAGACACATCAGACTATTCAACCGCGATTGGCTCCACTTTCAATTCAAGGTATTCTAATATGGGATAAAAAGTGTAATAATTCCTTCATAAGAAAATCATTCACGGACAAATCATTCCCAGGAAAGCAAAACAAAAATAACATCTTCAATAAATTTCATGAAGGTTCTGTTGGCAAACTAAGATCTTTCTATCTCAAACTACCTTTACCCCCTAAAACTAAAGAAATACATTTCTAAATCATGAATGACATCTACCCATCCAAACAATTACTTAGGTTACGCTTCAGTATTGAAGATAACATCTGTTCATTCTGCAAAAGTGACATAGAAACCACGGACCATATCTTTTTCTCATACATTCTGGGTTGAGATCCATAAATGGATCGCAAAGGGAATATCGTCACGTCTGCCTTCCATCTCCAGAGATGATATTACATTTGGAATCTCAAACAATACAAATGAGGAACTTTGTCTTAATTTGATTCTGTGTCTGGCAAAATTCTTTATTCACAAGAATAGATTTTTAAAGTCATCCCCCAATTTTGTCTCTTTTCTGAATGATTTCAAACTTTATCTCAAGTCCTTCAAACTGATTAATGGAAAAAAAGCAAAAATGATATAAGATGTTTTGAAAAACTTTCCCAAAGTATTAGACAACTAACATTACATACCCTTGTATATTTCATTTACTATTTATTTCACCTTAATTTCCTTTTTCTTCTCAGTTCAGACCTCATTTATTATTTCTTAAGATTGTCATTTATTTTCTCGATTTTGAAATAAAGTGCTGGATGTTGACGTTGCAATTCTGATGTACTTGTTTTCTACGTTTGTACTAAAAGAAACGTTCAATAAAGTTTTGGAATGAAAAAAATAAATAAAACATAGCCGCCGCCATTGTTGTTTGTTGTCGACTACTGCGCATGTCCAAATGTTTCTTACTGTCACAGCGTCTCCGTGTAAACGGCGCCTGAATCTGAATGGAAACATAATGGAGAGGTTCTTAAAACAAAAAAATAATGACAGCAACGGGGGCAGCGCTACACAAAACAGAATGCTCTTTTTCATTTCAACAAATCTACCTAACTTCATTGAGCACCTAATTTTATTGCTTTTGTTGCTAACTTTATATTGTGTTATTTATTTGACAAACGTGCACTAAAACATGGTTTTATACGAGCAAAATTCATTAAATGATCTTAACTTGTGCAACGTTTTATGCATAATTAGCCAATGTATAGGTTGATATATTGATTAAAAAACATACAAATGAACAACAGTATTCATTATTACTACATAGTGACACAAATAGCTATTAAATACAAATGACCGCAAAAGTTAAATCAGAACCATTCACTCGATTGGGCCCCAGACTAGCTTGCCCTGAAAATGTTGGGCCCCAAGGTCAAAAAGGTTAAGAAACCCTGATCTACACTGTATTTGACCAAGTACTTTCA
Organism: Symphodus melops; assembly: GCF_947650265.1. NCBI lineage: Eukaryota > Metazoa > Chordata > Actinopteri > Labriformes > Labridae > Symphodus > Symphodus melops. The sequence goes on from NC_136713.1 coordinate 9,563,604, forward strand.
GTTAAAATAATACACTGATCAAAGGCAGTCAACGCCTGAGCTTACTTGGCATTTAACAACAACAACAACAATGCAATCCACTTACTGTCTAGCCATTGAACTTACACAGATACCTTTGTGACTGAGGTCACCTTTTAAAATCAACGGCTGAAATCCTCACTAATCTGGCTGATGGAAGTCCAGATTTGTAGTAACGCTCAAAATTTAAGCGGAAAAACAACAGTCCAAATGACTTTTCTTATAATACAACAATTTTCTTCATCAAATGTTGCTGGACCAGCTGACTTGAAAAGTTTCACAACACATGTGACAGTTACAAGTGGCTGTATTTGATCAATATTTCAGACAGATGCACACCTTTTCACTTTGCCAGTTGATAAAACGCTAATTCTTCTGGCTGATGTGACATCCTGTTTGTAGTTAGCGCAACTGCGCTTCAAAATAAAAGTCCCATGATTACACTTCTGCCACCCTGACATTTTAGAACATGCAATTGTTATGTTTTTAAGTCATATTAATGTTTTCACAACAACATTTATTTGTGCAGGCGGCTTCTTTGAGGTTTAAAACAATCAATGATGCCGTCACATTTCAAGTTTCATTTGGTTTTATCAAAGCTAACATTTTAAATGCACTTTAGACCATTCATTTGCTCAGACAGTTGCGCCACCTGACATTTTGGAGGTTTCACAAGATAAAACGTGACAATGCGTTTCATACAATAAAATGATACCCATCGTTAATTGATTCAACTATTTTTATAAGGACATAATCCACTCAGACTCAAAAATATGCACGTGAATTGGATATTTCAAACTGTATTAACAAATAAAAAACGGCGGGCAAAATTATTCAGCCCCTTTACTTTCAGTGCAGCAAACTCTCTCCAAAAGTTCAGTGAGGATCTCTGAACAATCCAATGTTGACCTAAAGGACTAATAATGATAAATAGCATCCACCAGTGTGTAATCAAGTCTGCTCTGTGATAGTCTCAGAGGTCAGTTTAAAGCGCAGAGAGCATCGTGAAGAACAAGGAACACAGCAGGCAGATCCCAGATACTGTTGTGGAGAAGTTTAAAGCCGGATTTAGATACAAAAACATTTCCCAAGCTTTAAACATCCCAAGGAGCACTGTGCAAGCGATAATATTGAAATGGAAGGAGTATCACACCACTGCAAATCTACAAAGACCCGGCCGTCACTCTAAACTTTCAGCTCATACGAGGAGAAAACTGATCAGAGATGCTGCCAAGAGGCCTGTGATCACTCTGGATGAACTGCAGAAATGTACAGCTGCGGTGGGAGACTCTGTCCACAGGACAACAATCAGTCGTATACTGCACAACTCTGGCCTTTATGAAGAGTGGCAAGAAGAAAGCAATTTCTTAAAGATATCCATAAAAAGTGTCGTTTCAAGTTTGCCACAAGCCACCTGGGACACACACCAAACATGTGGAAGAAGGTGCTCTGGTCAGATGAAACCAAAATTGAACTTTTTGCCAACAACGCAACACAGCTCATCACCATGAACACACCATCCCCACTGTCAAACATGGTGGTGGCAGCATCATGGTTTGGGCCTGCTTTTCTTCAGCAGGCTCAGGGAAGCTGGTTCAAATTGATGGGAAGATGGATGGAGCCAAATACAGGACCATTCTGGAAGAAAACCTGATGGAGTCTGCAAAAGACCTGAGACTGGGACGGAGATTTGTCTTCCAACAAGACAATGATCCAAAACGTAAAGCAAAATCTACAATGGAGTGGTTCACAAATAAACATATCCAGGTGCTAGAATGGCCAAGTCAATGTCCGGACCTGAATCCCATCGAGAATCTGTGGCAACAACTGAAAACTGCTGTTCACAAACACTGTCCATCCAACGTCACTGAGCTCGAGCTGTTTTGCAAGGAGGAATGGGCAAATATTCCAGTCTCTCAATGTGCAAAACTGATAGAGACATACCCCAAGCGACTTACAGCAGTAATCGCAGCAAAAGGTGGCGCTACAAAGTATTAACTTAAGGGGGCTGAATAATTTTGCACGCCCAATTTTTCCGTTTTTTTTTTTGTTAAAAATGTTTGAAATATCCTATAAATTTTGTTTCACTTCATGATTGTGTCCCACTTGTTGTCGATTCTTCACAAAAAAATACAGTTTGAAATCTTTATGTTTGAAGCCTGAAATGTGGCAAAAGGTCGAAAAGTTCAAGGGGGCCGAATACTTTCGCAAGGCACTGTATGTCAAAAAAAATCCACACGCATATCCATGTGGAAAAAACAAACATGTATAGCTATATCAAAAAAATATTCCACATGCATACCTATGTCTCTTCATCTATTTCATAAATGTCTTCGTGTTTATGTCTAACGATACGTGTGCTACTGTGTGCGTGTTTCTTTGTGTGTATCTATACATGTATACTTGTATACTTGTGTGCATATAAACATCTCTATCTCGACATGTATCGATATGCATTTAGATATCAATATATACATTTCAAAACACATTACTGAACATGTCCGTGCCTCTCCACAAATCTCCAAAAACCTACATCCATATAAATAAATCAAACACCCCTTTCCAAAAAACAACATGCATACCTATGTCCAAAAAATCCACATTCATACCCATGTCAATACAAAATTCACACACATTGCCATGTCGTCAAAAAATCCACATGCTTACCCATGTCGAAAAATGCATGTCAATAAAACCAACATACACTTAATTCCATACAAAATCCACACGCATACCTATGCCGAAAAAAACAATATACATACCTATAGCCATCAAAATATTCACATGCATACCCGTGTCCAAAAGACAAACAGATACCCATGTCAAAACCCAACATGTGTACCTATGTCCATTAAAAAAATCAGACTCAACCTCAGTAGCTACAGAATATCTTTGTGTGCAAACATCTCATCCTGCATTCAGAAGCTCAAACACAAAACAGACACCTCTGTCTATTAACTAACACAGACTGTCTTCAACTCAAAACCCAAACCGCCACCACGTCCGTCTGTTTACATTCAACAAAGCACACTGAAACCTAACCAAACACTCAACAGGCAGCTAGAAATACAGCTCATTCAAAGCAGCACAAATCACCATCCTTCACCAACATGCCAAACATTTCTCTCACTCTCTCAGTCTTAAACACAGTCAGAGTCTGCACTCACCCTTCGTCCGGTGCTCTCCACACTTCCAGCTGCAGCCCAGCGTCTCCGTGGAGCCCCGCACGTTCAACGCGTCTGAAAAACAGAAAAACACACCCGGCCGTGTCATCGCTCGTACTTTGGCTTCGGCTCTTCATCCTTTAAAGCGTACACCGCAGCCACTGTGGCCCCCTACCCCTACTATGTCTGTCTATTGTTGTCATTACACACCTCACATGTTCCATGCAATCATCTCCTCGCCATCTCTCAGGTCATCTGCTCCGTCTCAGGCCTCTGCAGGTGACGCACAAAGAAACGGCTGTTATGACACACAGAAACACACACACGTACCTGCTGCGTATCAGAGCCCCCAACTCCTCACCTGTGTGACGTGTTGATGCGCAGCAGGAGGACGACCGGGCTGAATCCTCCTTCAGCTCCAACATGCACACACCGAACGACACGCTGCAACCGCCCCAACACACAGACACACACACACACACACACACACACACACACACACACACACACACACACACACACACACACACACACACACACGCACACGCACACACACAGTGAAACTCCAAAACTGCAAACTTCATCAACAACGTACAACTAAATCCAGGTGTAAGAGTGTGTGTACCTGTGCTGCTGCAGGTCGACCGGCACAACTCATGTGTTCTCATTCAAGAGCTTCAGCGGAGACTCGTTCAGTCAGGCTGCGGATCTGCAACACAACAAACACAGTCTGAACACCTTCGATTGGTATCCTCCAGCTGATCGCCGTTAAAGACCAGACGCCGGCTAACATTTCACAAATGCACTTTGGGACAAACGTCATCTTTTCTACCTCATCCTTAAGAACGACCTGCTTCATTTTAACGTACGATCTTTACAACAAAACATTTTTACATCTGTGCAGGTTTACCGGAATAAATCAAAAAACACAAACGCCGGGTGGACTCACCTCAGCAGTCCTCCACAGTCCGTGCACCTGCAGACACCTGTGCACACGTCACACCTGTATCGCGACACAATCCCACGTCTTCTTTTCTCATATTTCCATATGTTTAACACTTTTACTCCTCGACGACGACAACAACAACAACAACAACAACAAAAACAACGTCTTCGCTTCTCCATCTTTTTCCTCTTCGAAACACCTGCGTCGGCGTGAGGAGCGCAGGAGCGGAAGTGACGCTCTGACGTACTTCCGCTTGTCATTCTCAGGTAAACGGCTCGTCGACACAAATCAATCCATATTCTATGTATTTATTTTAGCAAGGATAAAATCGTGCAATCTAAATCATCTAAATCATCCTGACAAAAACGTTTTATATCAAAGTCTCTCATTTACCTGAACTTTGCCTCTCCATGTGTCGCCGTCATCGACTGATCGCGTCACCAGCGCCCTCTGCTGTCCACCAACAATAAAAGCATCACGTTCATCATGTACGACTCAACAACATATCCCTTTATCTGCTATATCTAGCAAATTAAATTGCTACATTTCTATAATGGAGTCTGGTGTGAAGAGGATGAAACAGGGTTTACTTAATTGCAGCAAGGAGGATTCAAATCTGCTGATCTAAAGTGTCCTTATTACACTGTCAATATTCAACAATGTCTACATATTCTGATTCTATATTCTCAAACTCATTCAAAACCATGAACACGCCTCACCTCAGACCCTGACCTGTTCCTGGTCCGGGGTCAGACCTGCTTAGTACTGGATGACCCTCGCACTTCTCTTCACAGGGCGCTGACAACCTGTAAATCAGCCAAACTCATTTTAAGAATAAAGACACTTGTTTATTCGATAACAATCACAGAAAGACTGTGTCCTTCAAATAAATGTCTTTATTTTCTCCTTTGGACAGTTATTAATGTGAGGCTAAAACGTGCAGAATTTGCAGCTACATAACCCTCAGTAGAAGCACGACATGTCGTGTTAACTAACAAAAGCAGTCCAGTGTCTTCATTCGTCTCTTTTCAAGGATTGTACTGCTGCTCAGGTGCATACTGATAGACTGCAGTGCATGAATTTAGAATGGATTCACCCCAACCCTTTGTAATGTACTGTTAGGAGAAAAACTATTTCCCCTCGGGGACAAAAAAAGTCCAAACTTCATTAATACTCTGAACGCTTACTGACTTACACGCGCGTAAACGCCTGCACGCATGTGCTCACATGTCATGCAAACGCTGCTAGATAGTGAAGCTCCTCTGACCAAAGTAGCTTCACTCTCGCCACCCCTGCGTCAACGTGTGACTAATACATTTTATTTTTGTCAGGTGTCATGCAAGTGTGGCGTAGCTGTGGCGTCTGCAAATGTGTTAAGGCGCATCGTGCGTTGTGCCCGTGTGACCATTCAGTCTTTGGAAAAATGTAGATGTGGTGTCAGGCGTTGGTCAGATCGCAGGCGTCTTCGCTGGCGCAGGGTACACGTTGGAATGACTGCGGTGCGTGAATTTAGAATTCATTCACCCCTCATATCCTGAGAGTTCTGATGAGATTAGGCACGCTCGTCCTCGGCTTACCCAACTACCCGGTATGTACCTATTGACTCCACACAATTTGAAGAACCTATACAAAGTTCTGAATAAGCAATACTGCATTTTTTTATCTCTCTTTTCTTTCCTCCGTCATGATGCCTTTGATGTCTTGTGTAAAGCACTTTGCCTTGTTGAAATGTGCTGTATAAATAAACTTGCCTAGGTCTTAAAAAAATAAAGGAAAAAAATGCATACCTTGAAAAAAAGAAAAAAACCACATGCATACCCATCAAAAAGCAAAAAACATCCATACCCATGTCAACATTTAAAAAAAACCCCCAACATGCATACCCACATGGAAACACCTACGTCAAAAAAATAAAATAAATGCATACCCATGTTGAAAAATCCACATGCACCAAACTATTGCCACGGCGCTGCGTGAATGAAAGACAATGAAGCGTCACAAACAGTCAGCTCTCGTATGTTTTATTAAAAGGGTCGCTCGCTCACGTTTACAAAATTGGCATCGTTTTGTGAAATGTCCAACGCAAAGTGCTACACGTACACCGTGAAACTAAAAGCTTCTATCCCCTTAATCCACAAACGCAAAACAAGTGCAAACGTAACACAATCTCAAACTTTATACAAAGTGCAACAACAGTTTCAGTAACGCTCATTTTAAGTGTAAATATGAACCAATTTATGTCGCTATAGTGGCAGTGCTGGAAACATTTTCATCACATTAAAAACTAAATCATATTGCATCGATAAATATAAATACATGTACATTAATAATCGGCTTTCCACATGAATACATACTTTTAATAGTTCACTTGTTAAAAAAACCCAGTTTGAATCAAAATCACACCAAATGTGCCAAAACTCACAAGGACCGATTACATTTTAGCAGCGTCGTTGGCCGGTGCCTCTTCCCGGAGGGAAAACACCCGATTAGTCAAAACGTGTTTAAAATAAATATATAAATAACAGTGTTGAGGCTCAGAAAACTGCCAGCCCTCTTTAACAGGCAAATATTATTGGTAGCCTAAAGTTAGTGGCTTATTGCACAAGAGTGACGGGGAATGACACCCCCTTGGCACGGACCCATGACGTAAAAACAACCCGCCTTCCCCGAAACTAATTCTGCATAGAGCGTGGCCCCCTTTTAATTGACGTTATTTTCTCTTTGCAGAATCTCAGATTTAGGGTCAACTTTTTGGTTCAAACGCCCCCTCGGGAAATTTCCTCCAGTCCAGATGTGGTGCGTTACCCCAGCCGGCGGGGCGCCGCTTGCGCGGCTTCGCCTGTTGGTCAGTAGCAGCCGTCTCGCCAGGCGCTGTCACGAAGAGCACTGAAGGTGGACAAACTCTTTGGAGGCGTCAGTAAACTGCAGGGAGACGATATAGGACCGTATTATTGAAACTTCAAAGTCACTAGCATAGCATTTCTAACAAGAAGGTTCGTCAGTCTGTACTGTTCAAACACTGACACTGGGTAACTCCAGCTCTGCTAATCCTTTTATTGTCACACATTTCACCCACTATAATGAGCTCATTCATAAAGCATCATTATTCTACTTCTACTTCCATTGTTTTTATCCAACTCTAACATCACAATCGGGTTTATTAGCAGCTGGTCCAACAATAAAGTCGCAGCTGGTAATGACATGAATACAACTGACTCAGTGTAGGATTGTACATGCCGTCGTGCGAGTCATAATAATCCGCTCGCAAGGTGACATGACCTAGATTAACTGACTCACTCTCATCAAGTCTACTCAATATTTCCATTTTCTTTCTGTGGAGACGTAAAACTTCTGACAACTTCTCTCACGAACCAAACAATTATTCATTTCTTCCATCTTGTCGTGAACAAGCGTCTTTGTGTTTACCTTCGTGCCGGTTGGCCCATCTTACTGCGCGATGCGGAGCTTGAAGGGCCGATGAGGGAGGCGGGCCGGGGCAGGCCGCTGCGTGGCGAGGTCGAGGTGGAATTGGGCGCGGCTTGTTTACTGAGCAGAGGGATCCCGCTGTTAACCGCCGCGCTCGCACACTGGAGGCTGGTGGAGGCCGGCGTGGACGGGGAGCCCTTGATGGTGGGACTCACGTAGGCCGTGGCTTTTAGCGGTTGCCGTGATAAGGAGGTGAAGTTCCCGACGCTCTGGACCCTGTTCTGCAGCTGACCTGGGGAGGGGACTGGACACGGACAAACCACATGAGCGGACCGTCTTCCTGAACGTCGACCAAGAAGAGGATGGGCGACTTACTCGAGGACTGCAGTCGAGCCAGCCCGCTGGAACAATCGAAACTCTGGCTGTTACGAAGCAAAGTAGGGGAAGCGCATGGAAACGAAACGGGCACGCTTGGCATGCTGGGAGTTCTGACCAGGTTAGGCATGCTCCTCCGCAGCTTATCTAAAACACACACAAAGATAGATTTCAATCAATAACTCCACTTTCAAATCAGACGTACCACACTGATGCAGAATTGTCGGCCCCGCCTCTTCCGTTGGGCCGACTCGCCGTGATCTCCTTTAGCGTTCCCGCCCCCCTCGGTCGCTCCTAACTGCAAATCCCATCAAAGTCCCTCCTCGTCTCAGAGCGCCAGCGCACGGCAGTCTGAGAGCTTAAAGGGTTGTACAAGAGGCTTAGGCAGAGTTATTATTAAGTGTCGAGGACGTGTGCTGCTCACTCTGTGCTCCGTTAGTTACACCGGTACTAAACCAGTTAAACGAGAACATGTACAGCTCTGCTCCATTCGTCTGTCAGCAAACAACCCAGTTAACAGTTCGATGCTTAGTCGTCGTCCACTTACTCTCATGGAGTTTTCCCCCCGGACCAAAATGGACGACGACAACACAGATATAGAAATACAGACGTACGAAACGTGAAAACAGAGAGATCGTCGTCGGCAGCAATTACTGAGGGAAATGTTTAAGATGACATTTTTATATTCACTATTCCACACCAATAAGATACAGTCATTGATTAAGAGGGCCAGTTGCATCATGGGAAATGTAGGCCTTATAGGACTCGCCTGATCCTGCTCTGAAGCCCTGCGACTCGGCCGTGCACAGGCTGCCCGGTCCCGACCCGAGTCCCGGTCCGAGTCCCTGCGGCTCCGTTTGCGGCTGAGCTTGAAAGGCGAACCCGGCGGAAGGGTACGGAGGAGTCGAGGGGGTGGAAGGAGGGGTGCACAGGGAGCTTGTGCTTCTTCGCCAGTCTCGGATGCTGGAGAAGGTGTGGGAGTGCGGGAGGCGGGTGAGGCGGGGCTGCGGCGGCGGCAGGAGGCCGTAGTCTTCGTCGTCCTCCTCCTCGTCTTCCTCCTCCAGGTCGGGCCCGGCGCTGAGCTGGCTGAGCTGGAAGGTGAAGCTCTGGCTGCGGCAGTTGGCGAGGACGCTGGACGTGCTGGCAAAGTCCTGTCTTAGACCTGGGGGAACGAAACATGAGGAAGAGCGTGCAACACACACACACACGCAGAGAGAGAGAGAGAGACACACACACACAGACACATCACCTCCTGGGGTTAATGAAGCTGAAGTAGCGATGAGCTCTGAGATCTGTTGATTGATGTTAAAATATTAGAGGAGGAGGGAACAACAGAGAGAGACGTCAATCAAGACTAAAACACCAATCCACGACAGTCATTTAACGCAACGTCAGCTGTGACAAGTTTGAGGAATAATCACTGGAATCACAAACCCTTCTGCTCAAATGCAGATTGCCAAATAATGCTCAATTTATAATTACATATTCACTCCTTTTTTCCCCCTCAGACACAAGTTCTATAACTTACTCTCCTCCTGCAGTCGGGCCATGACCTGGACGTCCGTCAGGTCCTGCAGTTTGTATCCCAGGGCGATGGAGTCCTCCTCCACCTCGAAGGCGCAGAGGTCGCTGTCTACGGATGACTGAGGACTGAAGGTCATGCGTCGGAGGCTGCGACCTTCAAAAGGAAATCAATAGAAATCAAACAACCTGTACGTGTCCACTGACTCCAGCTTCAATGCTTGACGCTCCCGAAAACTCCTCGTACGTTATTTGAGATTTAAAAAAAAAAACATCCACAAGACCACGTGATCTAACTTTAAATGTCTAAAATCCACTCAAAACTTATTCATCCAAACATGTAGGAAAAAAATTAGATGAAACGACGTCAGCTCTCTACCCGTCCTAATCAAGTCCACAAACCCCTCCCACTCCCACGTCCAATTAACTACTATTTTTTTGGCATCTTAAAATCTAACATGATGAGCAATACGGGTCCTGCAGCTTATTGGCCCTTCAGGAGTCGTTTTTAACTTCATGGTTATCGTCATTCATTGAAGGAAAACTGCATCAAACCACATTACACAATACTTTAAGATCTTCAGTTATCTGGACCGTCTCCGGACTATACATTTTAAATAATAATGTCATATTTGTCAATGTCTCCATTCTCGGCAGGCACAAGAAGTTATTAAAAATCAATAAATCAATTTTTTAAACTTTGCATTCAGAGCAAAGGCAAGAATCAGACGTCTGCGACAAACCTGTTAAATACCTAACAGGGACAATCTGGAGGATCACACACGCGTTCTGATAATTCTAAAAAATTAAATTTCCAGGTCTAACAATGTTGTGACTCACTGACTCTACCTCTGAGTTTGGTCTGTGTAGCACTCCAGATCTGCCGCGGCGTTCATCGCTCGACGGCCGACAGATGGAGACAATCGGCGATCGTGATCATACTGAACCCAGATTAAGGGATTTGTTTAAAGTGCTTTGCAATGAGGGGAATTTTGAGACTTTTTACTCCGTCAAATAGCTGTAAGATGGGTCTACCTCAAACACACAGTGTTGGTTTATACACATTTTGAACACTGGATTAAATGCCCTCAACTAAACACAGCTTTGAGACAGATGGTGCTGATTGACATCACTGATGTTTTACAGTTGAAGCCACATACAGCACCGTCATGGAACTCAGCCTTGAACATAAACCGCAGATTACATGCAGGGCTGCCTTTCTCTCCCTCTCTCTCTCGTTCCCTGCAGCTTCGCCCTCTGCTGAGTCCGGATCATGCATTTCCTTCCATCAAAAAAAAATAAAAACAATCTGTGCCACACTTTCACGTGCGAAAGTGAAGCGCTGCAGAGATCATTTATTCTCTCCCTCCCAGACTTATAATCCTATTTTACAATCTTGACCCACTTCTGCACCGACCGTCTTCACCTGCACGTTCATATTCCTGCATACGTCAACCAGTGTTCACTTGTGCTCTGTGCCAGGGAGGGAGTCTAAGAACAGATACTGAGGCTTACTGCGGCTGTGAGGGAAGAAGGTGGGAGTCCGCTCAGCTACTGGGGAGAGAGAGTCCTTCCCTACAGGACTCAGGGTCCGCTGCGCGACACAGTGGAGCGGGGAAGAGGAGAGGGGAGGAGCTAAAGGGAGGAGAGGAGTTTTTAAAAAGAAAAGCCAAAATCAGTCAAAACTTTACAGACGCGCTGTAAAAGAGTGGACGTTGTGTTTACCAGGTCGGTCTGTCGACTGCGGGGTGGAGCAGGGTCTGGCAGCAGGGGAAGCACTGATGGGGGAAACTCCGGCCACTCGACTCAGAGGAGGCCCGGGAGAGGAAGTGGAGGAGGAAGGGGAGGGGCCGGAGAGGGAGCTACGCCACCGGGACACTGACGAGACAGACAAATCACAAACATTTACACCAAACTGCAGTACAATACACATCTTCAAATAACCCATTAAAAAAACCTACTGAACTGGCTCCTACCCACACACACACACACACACACACACACACACACACACACACACACACACACACACACACACACACACACACACACACACACACACACACACACACACACACACACACACACACACACACACACACACACACACACACACACACACACACACACACACACACACACACACACACACACACACACACACACACACTGCAGCCGTTACCTCACCAACTCTGTGACTGTCACCAAATGCTCTATTCAGCAGCTCCACAACAAAGCTTTGTTAAACGCCACAACAAAGAAGCACACACTTCACACTGCAGCCGTACCTGGCGCTCAGTGACACACACACACACACACACACACAGTTACTATTCATAGGCGCAGTGAAGCAGCAGAACAGAGACGATATGATGGGAACAAAGAGGGACTTCTCTCTGTTACCCGTCAACGCCGTTCAAAACCACTTTGATGCGAGAGGAGGCTGCGTTCCTTTTATGTAAACCGTAACCACGGCAACGGCTCCTCATTTCACTGTACTCGACCTCAGGGGGGGGGGGGGGGAGAACGCGGGGGCCGAGCTGGTGGGAGCATTCCTACGCCGCGTACGCTTTAAGACAGAGAGAGAGAGAGAGAGGGACGTTCAAGCTTGTGATGCAACAAGCTGCACAGCTGCTGGAAGTTCACGGGGCCGAGACAAAGCCAGACGGCGACCGGCTACTTAACCCAGATACATACCGAGTGAGAGCACGGCGTGAAAGCCGCACAAACAATGTGGACAGTCACGATGGAGGTCCTACTTCATCGACTTTGACTCCTTTCATTTCATCTCATTCATCATATTTCACTTTGGATCTTTCTCGCTCTGTCTTCCTGCGAGTGGCCATCTTGTCATGGTAGAATTCAAGATTTTCTCTCTTTTTTTTTTTTAAATCACAGCTCTTTGCTAATTTTACATTCAGACGGAGTTATGTAAAAGAAGATACGTTTATAAATCTAACAGCATGAAAGACATCAATGCACCGGTAATTTCTCATTTTCCTTCAAAAAACAGAACCGCTATTTTTATAATTCCCTCAATAAACATGTCAGGCAGCTCAGCTTGCAGCCCCCTCCACTTGTTCTTCTCCAACGTTTCCCCTGGTTTTTAAAAGTCTTGAAGAGTAATGTTGGAAAACTTTAACCAATGTTTTACCATACATTTACCTTTAACTCCTCAAACTGTTTTCCATTTCATACATGGACTTGGTTCAATATGCTCTGTGAGTAAACTTCCTTCTACACCAGAGAACTCTGACTGGCACCTAAAATGAAGAAGCTTTCATAAAGTGCAAATGACTCGTGTTTCAAAGTGCGACAACAGAAGAAACGCGCCGACGCAGGTTCTCCTCTTATTAAGCTTCAGCGTGATAAGCCGTCTGTTTTGCTCAGCCCGTGGGCGCTGTCACCTCCTTTCACACATAACACACAACTGTATCCTCTACACACCACACACACACACACACAGAGGACACTGAAGCCTACAAAGACACTCATCGATCAGACATCGAGACAGAAACGTGATCTGCTTCTTCCAAGTCGGCTGTCGATTGGCTCAAGATCCAAAATCTATTCTTAAAAAGTCAATTCAGGTGCATGAGGTAACCGTGGCAACGCTGAACACAAACCAAGTCTCAGATACCGAGTCATATGGGTTTTTTTTTTGTTTTTTTTAGATAACTGTGACAGCTGATGTGTTTTAAAGACGCTGCTCGTCCTTCTGGATTTCTTCAAACGTCCGTCTTTGGGTTCATTTGACTGAATGTCTGCCATGATCACGCAGATCATGGCAGACATTCAGAGGTCATGTGACCTCGACCAGATCTGCTTAATGCCATTAGAGATGTACAGATTAGCCCCTGTAAGTTCTATTGTCCTCATTGAGCCACATTAGTCACATTGAAGAGATGAAGGTGATCCAACCTTAAACTGCTTACTTAGGACGCACACTCTCAGGATGCCTGGAGACAACTACGCTCCCTTTGGATCGTCATATCAAATCAACGCTTTACAAAAAGCGCTACAAATACACAAGAAGAAGAAGAATACAAACGGTGGTGACAGACTGAAAGCAAGATGAGACTCAGTCGTGGGTGACTTGTTCCTGGCAGAGATTTGTTTCGTGGCAGTCAGTGAGCTCCTGTGCTTACACTCTGCATCGCTTTAAGATCGCCTGAAGGAGAACGGCCGCCTTCGTCTGTAACACAATCCGAATGTATGTGGCTTGTGAAGTACAGAAGACGACTAACTTATAAACTATGACAGGACAGAGACGAGGATATAAAAGAGCGAGCTCAAAGAAAAACACCAGAGACTGAAGTCCAGCTGAACTCCAGACAGACGTTTCCAGAATCTTCTATTTGACAGTGAAGCCGAGGCTACGAACAGCTCCCCTACTTTGGACCAGAGCAGGACGATCACAGAACTGCTTCTTCCCGACGCCTCAGTTAAACACCACACGTGTCTCTTGTTGTGCAGCGTTTACCTTTCCTGCACAATAAAACAACGTTAAATAAGCGTCAAAAACTAAATCTGTCACGTCATACCTTGTTCCAGTCGGAGAGACAGCGACCTCCTGGCATCCTCCACCTCCGACTTTGGACAGTCTAGAGCTTTCCGGCACCACTGCAGAGTACTCGTGGAGTCTTCCGAGGACCCTGTGGCTTTCGACGACGTGTACAACCTGCAAACACAAACATTAGCATTGAAATGCTAAATGTCCAGAAGATCCCTCTGTGGTGTCGGCTACCCTTCAGGTTTTACGCCACAAAGTGGGAACCTATAAATGTAACATTTATAGCAAGCTTGAACTTCATCAGGCTGCAAAATAGTTTCAAATAAAGCCAAACAAACCATTAAAGCCAGAGCTCCATCCAAATGACCAAACCTAAATCGCTACAACGATTCTTCCAAAAACAACAACAGTGACATTGTGGTCAACTGTGACATAGAGATACACGAAGGCATCGCTGCTGAAAACATGCAAAGCAGAAAATACACTTCAACATGTTATTGAGACGCCATCCTAGAACGAGATGATTTCCACAACCCTCCAAACGCGCACAAAGTCAGTCATTCTCCAACTGTTGAACGCTGCATTACACACTCGTGCTTTATCACTTTTCAAAGTCCCATTCGTACGACAAAGGTTCCCACGAGCGAACCGGCGCTGTTTCAGCTTTTTGCATTTTAAGAGGAAACTTTACGAAATCTGATTCTTTTCTCAATCTGCTTCCTTTGTGCCTCCAGCTCATCTCCTCACGTCACTAACGCATCTCTCTCTCTCTCTCTGTGGCTTAAAGGTTCTGCAAGAGCCTGGAGATGTGACAGACGAGCTGCTGCGGAGAGAGAGAGAGGGAGAGATTATTGTGAACTCTGAGGTTCCAGGCAACATGGAGCGATCTGAATTATAGATTATAAAACGTCCGCGGACATCAGGTGACACACCTCAGATACTATTTTAGACGTGGCTGCAGTGTGAACGCGCCACATGTAAGGTGAGTGAGTGTGCTGCAGTAAAATCAGCATCAGCATCGCTTTGATGTCACAGTGCGCCCTCACTGACATAAAAAGATGTCCCCAACATTAACACTGCACCAACAGGAAGTTCAAAACGCCAAATTATTGCATCCAAACACTTTATGCCAGGTGCGCTGGATCAAACTCATCATTTCAAATATTTTCTGCTGAGCTTCGTCGTCATCACTTTTTCGATACAAACGACCCACTGAGTCTCTGAGCAGGCGTGTTCTCGTCTAAGCCGCCACAATGGACACTTTGTTTCATACCCCGGCGTTTGAACTCTCGTCGTTCAGGGTTGGATCTGTGAAAGACAAATATGATGTTAAAGCAGCCGGTAGCTCTTCCTGCAGAAACAACATCATCAATGAGGCGTTCCTGAGAGACTCTGTGCACACCTCGTGTTGATTTTGCACAGACAGGATTGCTCTGCTGTGATTGGTTGGTTCATCGATACATCTATTGACAGAATAATAACTCAATCGTTCAGTTAGAAGACAAACTCTGGGTTGATTTAGTGGAACGTTTTCATGACACATTTATAACACCGTTTGTGGTGACCCTTTTAAACCACTTTCATTTCCTATTGGTGCGTTTGCACAAGGTTGTTTCCTTCAGATTCATCGTCTCTTAATGAACTTGTGACACCCTGGACAAAGATACGTCACTGAACTTCTCTGCCCCAGTGTGGCTCTGTTGTGTCTCAACCTCCGCATGTAAACAAGTTCAGATTAAAGTGGTTAGTAGGGTCATGGATATGTCTATTAGCTGACAATAACATGATTATTTTACTGCTCATTCATTTCAAACACTGACACTAATTACAGCCCGTTTCTCATCCCCATCGACTGATTACAACACTTTCCTTTGGCTCTATTCACATCACCGATAACATGAAACTTACTGATTATCCGTCAGTCTCTGACTTATAAAACTTTTTTTCTGTCCAGCAAACAGCCAACTAGTTCCTGTTTGGTTGGTGGTTGCTGAAAGCTGCAACGAAAGCAAAATGATTGCACATCTTCACTTTTCAAAGGACTTGAAAGACAAGTTTAAACTAAAGCTTATTCCTCCACATCAACTTTATCACTTTATATTACATACAGAAAAAAACTCAAATATAACTTCACATTTCAGATTGCTTGGTTCACTTATTACACATTCATACCTTGTTGTCCATGTGTTTCTTTGCAATCACCACACAGAAGAGAAAAAAAAACAAGCTTCTTTTCATAGTCTTCCACTGAAAAATGATGGATGCAAAAGTTTTACTGTTTTCTAACAGGATTTTTCTTTTTCTGTCATTTTTATGGGAGAAATCAAGCTGACATATTCATGCCATCTTTTGCACACTTTGTATTTTAAAAACATTAAGGATAATTGCTGTTCCTTGTGTTGCAGTGCGGACAGAGCAATGCAATCTCAATACAGCCTGGAAATGACAGTGAAATTAATGTCTCCTGCATACAGGAAGTTAAAAATGGCAGCTTTACGCAGGCCTGATGACAAGTAGCCTCTCTTTCTCTCATCGTCCAGGTGTGCTGCTTTGTGTTGGAGGATGCAGGACTAACATGCTCAAACCCCACAAACAAGGAGCAGCAGCATCTGTGGCCTCAGTGTGCAACATGTCACGCTCTAAAGGTGGGCAACAAATGGTTGAGACTGAACCCAATAGTACATACTTACCAGGTTTCATCAGACTGATCCGAGCAGGACAGACAGTCCAGGTCCAAAAGTTCCAGCTCGTCCAGAACCGACGGTGGGGATCTTTCGTCCTCTTCCTCCCCCGCTCCATCACCCCCTGTGTGAGGGTACAAGTACTGGAAAGGCTCCTCCGTGGGTGTGAATGAGCCCAAAGACGGCTGACAGAGCAGTGAAGGCAGCGGGCTGGGCCGGTGGCTCTTGTACGCCGGAGCCGGCGGCAGCACATGCGGCCCGCCGCCGCCGCCGCTGCAGCCGCTCGCCCGGGTCCGAAGCTGCTCGTTCTGCCGCTCCAGCTTCCGCACCAGTTCCTGCAGCTTCTTCACCTCCAGTTCGGCGTTCAGGGTGTTGCTGTTGCAGTCCACCTCCGGCATCATCGCAGGATTCAGAACCGCTGCCTCCATTGGAAGAGAAAAATAAACAATGAAATCACGCCGAATTAGCTGCTACCTTCCAAAACCTCCAACGTGGAAGAGAAATGGAGGACAGGTGGCTCCACGCTCATCACACGCCCTCACACTGTTGGCTGTCTGCTGATGGCGGTACTCCTCTGTCTAGTATATCCGTCTAATCTGAACTAATGAGACTGTAAGACTCCACCCATCCTGCACACGCACACGCACACACGCGCGCGCGCCTCCACCCAATTAACCAAGCAGCTTAATTACAGGTACATGTGCGCCTGTCTGGGCTTCCATCAATAAATTCTACTTTACTACAATTTATATCATGTCCAATTTGACCAAAATCATTATTTAATAGCTGTTTTCCCCCATGTGTAGAGTTAATATTGTACAAATAATTTAAACATTTTATCTATAAACTAACAACCAATTCATTGGTAATCTAATTAATTTAAACTCATTAAGGTTAAAAACAGAGCAAAGGTACCGAGGTACGCTCATGCACACTTGGCGACATCTTGTGGCCAACGCTAGTCATTACAGGCAGTGATTAATACCTTTATTTAAAGTTTAGTTTTTTTTGCTCATAACCACACCACGTGGCCGGAAACTTCTCAGGTGTTTAAAAATTGCCATTTACACTTTGCCTACCACATTTATTTATTTTGCAGAAACACTCATTTAAACATCTTTGTCTCCAAAAATATTTCACAACACATCATTATCCAATCAGATTGCGCTCACTTACCCACATCCGACAGCTCGTCATTACTCACAAGGGAAATGTTCCATTTGAAATGAAAATATAAATAAATCAATGTTTGATGGTGATTAAATATTGACTGATGAATAATAAATAAATTGTGTTTCAATGACTACACGTTCTACAAATGAAATGGAATAATTATTTATCCAAAAACGCCAAATTGTTTGTATCAGGTCAATCACATTTTATTTGTAAGCCACCAATCTTTTATGTCAAAAAAACCTTTTAATGATTCATACACTGATCTGCACACACTGCCCTCTGCTGGCCTCCCACGCTCACTGCAGCCTGTACAGTCTAGGCTCCACGTGTGAAGCACGGCTTTGTTCTCCTAAGATTATAAATAAACGGAACGGAAACGGCGAGCCAAAGAGGACGAAAGTGAGGAGTCTGCACGCGTGGACTCCACGAGTCAGTCATAATGTTTCATTTCTGAATTCAGGCGAGACCTTTATTCAGCGTTTCTTCCAGGTGAATTTCTTTCGTGCACCCTCCTGGCCCGGCTTCTTCCGCTCCCTCACTCTGGGGTCTGGAGTCAACAAACCAGCTGGAGGGAAACACAAACAAACTAATGAAAGTCATGAAGTAACAGATTCTATTAAAGTGACTTTTGGAATAATTTATGTTCACATTTTCTTCAGCTGCCTCGTCCGTCTCCGTCGTAAACATCAGGATGAACATCTAAAGCCTTTAGGTTTTAAGTAAATGACCACGTTTACCTCTATGAGACAGACATTAAGAGCTTAATCAGAGGAAGTCAATCAAATGATACAAACTTTTTTTTTTCTGCTTGGAGCGTAAAATACGTTTAATGATTTCCCTACACTTGACATCTTTATCTAGTTTCTGCTCAGACACCCTCTGTGATGCGTTCACGGATATCTCAAATGTTTAGCAGTCCTCACGAGTATTTGATTGAAAGGACAAAATCTCACCCACCTTGTCTCACGCTCTCCACCTCCCCCTCAGACAGGAAGCTGCACATCGCTCTGGAGACCGCCAGCCGCAGCGCCCCCGCCTGGCTCGACCGTCCTCCCCCGCTGACGCGGCACTCCAAGTCAAAGCGTCCCAGCATGCCCATGAACTGCAGCGGAAACATCAGCTGCTCTCTGAGGATGCAAGAAGAGAAGTGAGAAGAAGAGAGTGACGTAGAGATAATGAAACGCGAGCTAACGCGCCAGCTAACAGATCGTCGTATCACAGCGCCAGAGGAGCTCATTTAGTGTGTGCATGAGCGACTTTTCAGACGGGTAGAGACGATCCCGGCGTCGTGAAAAGCTTTTATTCCACAATCTCACTGCCGGATATAACGGAGGAAACTTCTGACTCAGCAGGAGCAGGATAAAACGTGTGTGTGTGTGTGTGCGCGTTGGTGAGAGCGAGAAAGTGTGTGTTCTGGATGGCGTCTCAGCCTGAATGACCTGCGGCTGCTGACAGAGTCAATTGTCACCTCTGTGCTCCAATTACAGCCCGTCTTCAGACTGCGTGACAACACCAGCTCAGGACATTTAGCACACGCACACACTCACACACGCCGTGTCCTCACACACTCACACTCACACACACACACACACACGACCACTGAACTGTGTAATTAACTCACAACAAGGAGATAAATAAAAAAAGAGAGGATGCTGTGAAGAGTGAAAAAGCTGCTTTTTAATTTCTTTTTTTTTTCTCCCCCCCCTAAGAGGACGGAGTGAAACACACGAGGTCGTGCATTTCAAAGGACACTGTTTCTGTGAATGGAGCAGCAGAGAGAGAGAGTACCTGTCCTGAAGGACGGTGAGGTAGTGCAGGTAATCCTGACCGTTGATGCTGATTCGTCCCGAGCCGCAGTCTCGTAAAACAACAGTGGCCTCTGACGTTTTTCTTCGTCCTGAGGGAGAGAGAAAACATTGATTTACTTTATGTGTTTGATTTAACATCTGGGGAGATATCGGTGAGATTTTTTACATCGACTGTTCTGCTTTGTGAATTAGGATTAGTCAGATCTTCTGAACCACCTAAACATGAGCTCATGCTGTTTGATTTGTCACTAGTCCGAGCAGCGGTAAAGTCCCTCACGGATATGAAAGAGGAATTGTGTTGGACATATTGAACGTGACCACATTGACCAAACGTACCCTCAGACGTGCTGAAGGCCACGCCTCTCTCGTCCTCCTCCAGAGGCGGCACCATTTGCTTCCTGGACTGAGCCTCCAGTTGCCGTCGGTAACGTAGGACGAACTCCTCCTCCGTGGCGCAGTACGGCATCGACAGCAGCCGCTCCATCAGCTTAATGAAGCGATCGTACTGAAACCCAAACGAGAAAGCGTTGAACGAGTACTGTAGACGTGTCGGTGGTGATCAGAGGAGAGGACGTCCTTACATCGTGAGGGGAGATGGTCTCGACCAGCAGAGCTTCCAGTTCATCCTTTGTGAGCCACCGACTCGTCCCTAAAGAGCTGATGGAGACGCACACGTCAACATCTTCATTTATCATTTCAAAGACACATTAAAGTGTCGACCTTTCCAAATATGTGCCGTTTAAACCTCCTCTTCGTTTACTCACATTTGCTTGACGTCCAGGCTGAAGAGTCCCTTCGCTCGAAGACGATCCTGGTACTTGTCGATGCTCAGGATTTTGTCGTACATTTCCTATAATGCATGAAATAGAAGGCAGTGTTCGGCATGAGACTGCTGCGGCTCTCTCTTCAACAAACAACCACACCAGTCAAATACAGCACAGAGCAGATAAGACTGACTTTTTCTGGGGGCAAACCCAGAGAGGAAAGGAGAGGACGGGGAAGACGGAGACAGATGGGTGGAGGGATGGATGGATAGAGGGATGGGGTGGGTCATGCTGGTCACATCCCCAAGGAAGAAGACAACCCCCCCCCCCTCCAGCCTCAGCCTCCCAGCAGCCCGGGGCGAGAACTCATTTCCCCGTCAATTATTCACCAGATGTTTGTTTAATTCCTTCTTGATAGAGTGTGCCTAATCTGCTGCCACTCCGACCGGCGACAGAGGGGTACGGGGAGGAGGAGGAGGAGGAGGAGGAGGAGGGGGGTGACGGGGAAAAAAAAGCAAACATGAAGCAAAAACCAATTTTCCTTCAAAGAAAAAAAAGAAAATTAATAGAAAATCTAAATTAAAAAAAAGGACAGGAGGAGAAGGGTCAGGTTTGAGCTTCATGTTTGCTAACACTTTGCACTACAATGGTGAGGAATAAATCGTATGGATGAAAAACAATAAAGAGGGGGATGTGTTCAAGGCAAGGAGAAAGCATGACTCTTTACATTTACGATGCAATACGGGGTCTTTAAACGCACCACGAGGCCTTTCAGTTCTGGTTATCGGTTTTTCGGGGGACGGAGGGGGAAAACGTGTGTCGGTGTCGCATTCAGGTTCCCCGGGTTCAAGAACGCTTAATGTAGCTGCCAACGACGGCAAGAGGAGAGCAGCCAAGCAGAGAGGCTGATTCACGCAACACTGCCCCCTCCTGGACACACTCAGGAGGTGTGTGACATTATTGGTGATAAAATATAAAGAAATTACAAAAATAATTGGTATAGACAGAAGAGAAGGAAGGGGGTAAAACAAGCGGAGAAAGGGGAGAGAAAACTCTGAGACATGTCTGACACGCCCTTTTAAAGAAACAGCAGGGGGTCAGGAGTGTGTCTGCAGGGCGCGTGTGTGTGTGTGCTTTTAAGAAACGCGCCGCTCATACGTCTTTGAACAAGGTCAGCGACAAAAGACAGAGGAAGGGAAGAGGAGGGGCTCAGAGGTGAGGAGGGGTATGCTTGGTGTTGCAGCCCCCTCCACCCCACAGAGGAGTCGCTCCCCGTGGAGGGGACAAAAGCCCGACGTGCCACACCTCAAACAGGATTTGGAACCTCGCACGCAGAATCCCTCGGATGTTTTCATTTTCACCCGTCTCCTGCGACACCTGAATGTTTTGAATGTTTACATTCAACATGCCTTCAAGCGTTTTTTTGTCTATCATGTTCTCACCATGATGAATGACTTTGGTGCCCCCTTCTGGTTATTTGGATTTTTTCTACTAAAACTTCAGTAAAAAAAAAAAATCGTTTTTATTTCTTTTTCCTGTTTTGTTTGCCAACCTTTTCTCCTTTTTATCTCATTAAAGCCCTCAACATCAACACGTCTAATATCCTGTCTCAATAAAGACATTAGAAATAATGTCTTCCTGTTCTTTCCTTCCTGCTGACCCACAAGTGAAGTACACTCAGGCCCTGGCATCGTCCTGGTGGTGTTTTCTGCACGTCAGCTCACCCCGACTTCATCATGCAGAAAATGTAAAAGGAGGGAAAAGTCCTGCGGAAGTTTCAGTTCTTTGATTTCTTTCTCTGTGCGGTGTGTGAAAACAAAAATACAGACTGACGGGTCGACTGTCTGTGAACGTATCAAAGATAATGATGGTGAGTAAATTACATGTTTTTACATGCTGTAATATTTTTGTTTGAGGTAAATAACCCCGTGATGAATCTTCGTGTGTTCTTTGTTCTGGTTGGCTCATTCCCCTGAAACCAAAAACAAAGGTAGGGAAAGGAGAAACATCAGCTGGCTGTGGAGCACAGGTGGATGCAGGTATCTCTCAGGACTACCTCGAACCCTCCCTCTCTTTTATCTCTCCCCTCTCTCTCTCTCTCCGAGTGTGTAAAAGAGGATCTGACGTCTCGTCTCCTCGGGGGACTTCACGCCTCCTCCCGACTCGGTCTGAATCAGATATGACCCGAGGGTGCAGGAGGCCGAGGAGGGGAAACTGGGGTTTTTGAGGTGGATGAAGATTTACCTCCACCTCCTCAGACAAAGAGCTGACAGCCGCCTGCAGTACTCACATGCATCAGGGAGTAGAAGGACTGTTTGCCCGTGTAGAAGA
Source organism: Symphodus melops (assembly GCF_947650265.1). NCBI lineage: Eukaryota > Metazoa > Chordata > Actinopteri > Labriformes > Labridae > Symphodus > Symphodus melops. The sequence goes on from NC_136713.1 coordinate 9,586,327, forward strand.
GGAAGTGGAACGGCCGGCCGTCCGCTCCCCACTGCACGGCTCTCTGCTTTGGGAAGATTTCCTCGGGATGCTGGAAAACAGCAGATTTGTTTTTTTTTAATCCAGTCAAACAGACGCACAGAAATGTCAGGAGCTGTGCTCGGGGTTATCTCCCAGATATTTGCACAACTTTGAAAAGAAAACAATGAAAGATGAGACATGAGCGCGCACGGTCGTACCTTCATGATGGGCCGCGCTCTCTTGTCAAACAGGCCGGAGGGGAAGAGGTATTCGATGCTCCTCTGTGTGCGGGGGAAGACGAACAAGAACAAACAAAACAAAAAAGTTAAATGACAGAAAGAGAGAGAACAGTTGGAGAGATGACAGCAGATCATGACGAACGCCGACACGTCCGAACAACAGAGGTCACGTCGACTGACGGCAGCGAAAAGTGACAGAGGAGGAAGCACAAGCTGCTGCCGGGTTCAAGGAAAGGCGAGCGTGACGTGCGTGTGTGTGTGTGTGTGTGTGTGTGTGTGTGTGTGTGTGAAAGACTGTTTTTCGAGGAGAAACCAGCAGTAAAAGGTACAAGCTTCTGGCTCGGCTTGACAGCGAGCAGAGGACACTGTGGACGTCCAACAGTTCACTCCAAGTTCAACCTCGCGGCGTGTGCGTCTGTGAGTTCTTCGCAGAGCTACAGATGGTGCTGGAAACTTGTGTGTACGTGAGAGAAAGGAGAGGGACACAAGAAGTGTGTTGGCCCCGCCACACGCATCGAGACAGTCTGTTCATCTCTTCCTCCTCCTCTCCGTCGGTTCAATTAGCGAGGCAGCAGGTGCAGCCGGAGCGAGCAGGTTTCCGCCTTCAAAACGACAGAGAGCAGAGAGAAAAAGAGCGGTCCAGAGGAGAGTGAGTGTGTGTGTGTGTGTGTGTGTGTGTGTGTGTGTGTGTGTGTGTGTGTAACACAGGAAGAGGTTGACAGTTGTGGGGAAGTTAAAGCGGCTGTGAGAAAAGAGGAGAAGACACAGACAGGCAAGTAACAGATGAAGACACACCTGTGTGTCCCGTGAGCTGCAGCAACGCTGAAGAATAAAAACCTCACATGTACACCCGAGCGCCACAACTATTTTATATTATTCTGATTTCATCGGGTTCAAGCCTTTTTTTGTTGGAAGTTTAAATACAAGAATGTACACCACTGATATGTGTCTTTAAGCCTTTTCTCTACAACATCATTCAATCATTTGGATGACTTTGTAAACAATCGGCTAACTTCTAACAATCCTGCAGAAAAACTCATTAGAAGGACCCGAGATACAAAGCCAGACAACACACGCCCCGGTTCAACGGGCGCTCGAGGAGATCACTTGTTATCTTATTTCTCAAAGTGTACTACAAACAGGAAGTCACACAGAGTTTCAAAATAAACATAGGGTACGAGCAGAAAGGGATTTATAAGAGAAACTGTTGAAGCTGAACAGGAAATATATTTTCTCCGTTGCAGAGTTCGTTTCTCTTCCTCGCTGTCTTTTTTATTTATCAGCTGCCTCACTGCAGTCCTCCCAGATGTTCCTCTTTCTCTCCACCCGTCGGACGTTCGCGCTGCTCGCCGTCACTCTGCCTTTCACAGTCTGACTCTAACAGCTCTCTTCATTATCTGTGAGGGACGCTGGGGACGGGATGAGGGGAGGTGGTTAATCAAACTAAATGGTCACAGCAGAGAGGACTAATGTTTGCCAAAAATCAGTCATCAGTGTGTGTGTGTGTGTGTGTGTGTGTGTGTGTGTGTGTGTGTGTGTGTGTGTGTGTGTGTGTTTGAGGGCCCTGATGCAGTGAATTAACCAGAGGTGGCCCCCACCTGCCTGCTGCTGGCCGAGCACTGAGACTAATAACGACGCTGATGTGACGAGACCACAGACATTTAAAACCCTTTGGCCTCCCCAGTCGGAACTACGGCAACAAATAATTGTTAAGATGCTTTAATTGCTTTTCGCTTTTCAATCCTCGAGCTGCTGGCAGTCCGAAAGTTTTTAAGAGAATACTGGGAAACGTCCTCGCGTTACAAAAAACATTTCTTGGTTTCAAAAGAGGCCAGTCCACTTCTGAGGTCAGAGAACAGATTTTAAAATCCTGCTGCTGCTGCTGTTTTATGAAGCGCTGAATGGTTCAGGGCCAGAATACATAAGAGACCTTTTGATTAACTACAAACCGTCCAGAGCACTCAGGTGGTCTGGTACAGGTCTGCTGTCTGTCCCCAGAATCAGAACCAAACGTGGAGAAGCGGCGTTCAGTTTCTATACTCTGTATATCTGGACCAAACTAAGAAAACTGCAGGTCTGCTGAAACTCTCAGCTCTTTAAATCCAGCTTAAAGAGTCACCTGTTTACAGTGTCAGCCTGTATCTGAACCATTTTAATAAAGATTTTAATCCTTCACTCTGCACTGTAATTTTAATTCTTTTTATATTCTTACTTCAATACATTTTATTTGAATTATTTGGACTTCAACATATTTCAAGCGGTAAAGTACATTTTCTATTGTAATGTTTATTTTCTTTCCACCGTCATGATGCTTCGGATGTCTTGTGTAAAGCACTTTGAATTGCCTTGTTGTTCAAACGTGCAACATAAATAAACCTGCCTTGCCATAGGGAAGACCGTATCTAAAAATAATGTAGTTTATGTCTCAGTATTTTCTATAAAATAAACCTGCTGTATACAGTTACATAAAACGTTTCTTTAACGGTAGATATTAGTACTCAGCACTATTTTAGACCAGGATGAATCCACCTGAATTGCCCGTTTTAAATCCTTAAAATCTAAATAGGCTTTCTTCAAGCTGACAGCAAATGGGAAAATTCACAACACATAAGACGGCTAAAGAACTTGAGCAATAATGTAATAATTACCAACTCAGACATAAAAACAAACAAGCCTGTTCTGCCTGCATCAACCCTGATGAGGCCATGTGGGCAAAATGCTTTCTCTGTCTGAGTCTGTAAGAAGTACACACCAGTATATAAATATTCAGTCCTCCTATGTGTGGTGAAACTTCCCCATTACTTTCTTTCTTTATTTCTCTCAGATTTTTGCTTGAGGGTTGAGGAGTAGCAGTGACAGCGTATCAAACTCAATGCATTGATTTGAATGCATGATCTCCGATCTGAACAGATTCAGCACAAAGCACTGGGTCAATAAGCGACAGATAATGTGCACTTTCATCTTTCCCTGTTTCTTACATCTATGTCCTCCTGGGTGAAGTTCTCCGGGTCTTCTCCCATCATGTTCGCCAGGTGTCGTTTCCCCACATTGTACTCCTCCACCTGCTTCTGGATGAACTCCGCGGTGAACTTTTCCGGCCCTTGAGCCGCCAGATTCTTTTTGTGGAGGGCAGAGCTCACGCATATCTGCCTGCTCAGGACCTGGAGACAACAGGACAGTCGTGAACTTTCATTTGTTTGGAGCTAACCAAACTCTGTGCACATTGTCTGCCGCATTACTCATCCACAGCTACCAAAAGGCAAGCCGAACGAGTGTTAAGAATCTTATCTGCCAAAGGAAATTATCAAACAGTCGTTCAAACACTTTCTAAACTGAATACATCGTCAGTGAAAGTACATTTAAAATATCCGTAAAGCAGGTTTCGGCTAATGTTAGCATGCTAACTCAAGGACGTCTGTGCTCCTGCATTTTAGTACATTAATGTGATTTTTTTTCATCTATTTAAGAAACGCAAATGGTCTCTTTCTAAAAGGCAAACGTAATTTTTACCTGTCGGCTCAACTGCGACGTTACAGTGTTAAAACCCGAGCTGCAATTCCCACATTTCCCGAGAAACGCTCCCACGGTGCGCACACAGGACGCCGCCATGACAGCAGGCAGTGGTGACGTCACGGCGGATGTTGTTTTCCGTCAGATACAAACTGTTAAAAACAAAAGACAATATTTATTAATTTAAATGTATTTTAAACCAAAACACATAATATCGATACCGTAATGGTTCTTTAAATGTATTATTAATGATATAGTGACTGTCCTTTTGTGTATTCATTTAAAAATTGATGAACTTTTACGACCATTTAAATATCAATATCAATACTAAGGGGGAAAAAAACATCTAGCTAATCTAGAGTTACATAAATTATAGATTAAACTGTAAAATATTTCCATAAAGAAACAAATGTTGACATGTAAATACTCTTGAATTCATATTGAAATGTGTTGTAAAGTACATCATTTCTATGGATAATCCAAGCCACATGACTCCACAAAGTTTCATAACCTGTCAGAAATGACACAATGCTTTTCAAACGTGTAAATCCAAACAAGGACTGAACCTTTTAAAACAATGGAGTGTACTGACACACACTTGCTGCTTCAATTACACTTTTTTTTTATTTTTATCTCAGCATCAGAACACATCACATCACATCAGTGTCACGGCTCATTGAAATCTGATGTTGTCAGTGATGTTGTCAGTGCGATCATGCAAACTCCAAACATGAAGGCCACATGCTGCAGCTGAAAGCAAAGTGATTGAGGACATTAAAACTGTTCCTTCTGTCCCTTTGAGAGGCTCTAAAATAACAACAGATATCCCATGGTATTCAAAATGTTAAACACGTTTGAACTGCCTCTACTTTACCAAAACAGGTCATGCGCAAGTTATTTGCGTGCAAAAAATAGTGACTCACACACAACTTTGTGCAGACCCCGGAGACCCTCTCACTTTGCACTCGTAAGGCTCCGATGCCCTGTCCGGTTTGCATGCGAGCACCATCTGTCCTCCATGTAAAATCACTGACAATAGGAGAGGCTGCTGTAAATGTCACGCCACAGGATTTAAGGCAGCCGATCCACATGACTTATCAGAAATAACACAATAAAAAATGCTCAGTCTCAGTCTGCCAAACACGCTGGCAAGGCTACACATAAAACAGATTGTTTCGCATATGTGGTGCAATCGGTGCCGGGCAGTGCAGAAATGGATTAACACAACGTTTTGTGAGGATTTCTTGAATAGATGAGCACAAGCTGCCACCTCAGACAAACTTCATGGAAAGATTAGGACCGTAATCTTTACTTCACATGCAGAAATCACTGAGAGCTTCTTGTTACAGTAGCCTAATATTTTCGTTTTCTTGTTATTCAGCTGCAGGAGGTCAAATGCCAAACTCAACCAATACATGTCTATGAACAGTTTGAAATGACTCAAAGCTTTATTTCCAGGAGTAAATTATTCAGATATGACCCGAGACAAACATCTATAACTAAAGTTTAGTTACGATAAAACTCTCCCAGCAGAAATCAGAGGTATTGATAGAAACAAGTGTATACAAATGGACACTGTGGTCAAGCTTTTTAAAGTAGCAGCACTGTTCCCCGATACTAGCACATTTCAAATGATCTTATTATTTCGCCAAATTTAATCAAAATGGGTTTGCCCTGTTCTCCTCTAATGTTCCCTTTAAATGTGAATCTTTTTTTTTAATTTTATTTTTTTTAAAGCTTGTTCTTACGTTTAATCTGAAGTAAAAACAGATACCTAAATTTTAAATGAAAGTTATATTTGGGTAAAAAAAAAAAAAAGTTAACGGTGGATTTTAATGGATGATACTGTATTGTTAGAGAGCAAATTAGAGCCCTCTGTTTTCTTATCTCAAGGCATCTACCATTTTGGAAAAACATGGTTTACATACTGGGATTTGACTATTTTCTATCTGCTAAAACGTTTGTTTTCATGTTGTTTAGAAAGCACTTTATGACTGAAAACAAAGCAAACTTTTAAAAGCTTGTTCCTTGGTTTAAAATAACTTGAGGTGTAGAGGTAAATGTGGCTTCTTCCCCTCTGAGTGTGTGTGTTTCGGGTACAGTACTATGCTGCGTTTACAGATCAATGCAGTGTGTCTTCACTTAGATCACTTTGATAGAGTTGGAACAGGAACTGGGGGAGATTAATCAAAGTGAAGGGGCACTGACTCCCGGCCCGTGCCAGTCGATACGGCCGCGTGGTTAATTTGCCCCGAGGAGGGCTGTCGTCGGGCGGATGATAAACTGTGTTTGCCCCGTTTTTTAGCCACGAGCGTGCTCCTGCTCACCAAGAAAAATAGTTTCGACCCGTGGCCTCTAATTTACAGTGGGGGGTGATAGGTGGGACATTAATCATGCTTCTGCTGTGGCCCGTCTCTGACATGCGGAGCCACCGTGGGTGTGCAGGGTGGAGATATTCATTTGGTGTTCGACGTGGACTTAGGTAAACCCAGAGACGCAACTTCAAATGTTCTGACTGCAAAGTGGTGCATTAACACACTTCTGACCTCACATATTTCTATAGACGTGTTAAACCTTTCTCAGGGTCCGGGTGAATACTCAAATCCGATTGGCTGCAGGGTGTCAATGAATTCTTGATAATGGACAGCAGCTCTTGTTCGACTGTGAGCTGGGCTAAATGGACGTGGTGTAAGGTCTCTTCAGCTTTTTGTAACCGTGAGAGTCAAACAACAAAACACGATTCATGTCATCAAGACTTCTGAACATTTCAGCCGAGCTTTTCCAGAAAACGACAGCTTTGACTATTTGGATGCAGCAAAAAAGGGAAAGCAAAACATCGACTTTCCGTGCATCAAATTTGGCAAGTACTAACGGATGAATCCCTAAAAACACTCTCACTGTTGGGCCACATGCCTGACTTAATGACTGACAGTTGCTGTGAACATGGTTATTGTAGTGCAAACAGTTGCCGTGACGTGAACGTTAAAGGATTTCATTTGGGGAACCTGATGGGCGTCTGTTTTCGTGTTTGGCATGTGCCATCGGTGCTTCATACGACGCCCGAGCATGGTGCCAAGCATTTAACAACTGCCAAGCTTGAAAAGCACCTTCTCAACAAAATGTATTATTACTATTGTTATTACTGGAGACTTGGCTCTCCTCCAGCTCCTCCAACAGATCTCCGTATGGACTACAAGGATTCCTGCGTCGTCTTGAAAAGGAAACAACCACAATAGGCGACGTTGACCTGCGCTAAATTAGCCCCGTCCCCAGACTGGGTGACTAAAACAGAGATGGAGCAAAGAAATAAAGGAGGATATCACACCGTGGAGCAGTGCCAAGTCCTTCCCCCTCTCCTCCCGAGGATGGAGCTCTGCAGAAATGAGGGCTTATAATACCATCGAGCTGAGGCTTTGCTCCAGTCATCATTTCCATGCTGCTTTACGCTGATTCCCTAATATCCTTAGCGCCGTGCGTAGGGATAAGCCCATCGTGCCGAAACATGGCTGTCATGCCTATAAACCGTTCACGGCTCTAAAGAATCCATTATGGCTGCTCCACAAACATGCAGACTCAAAGGGCCACTTTGCTCAAGCTCATTTACTCTTTTAAAGCGTATTTATTTACCCTTAGTGCTGCTGCGAGGGATCTCCAACACATCACAAAGCATCACAGCGGGCTGCAGAAACGTCTTACTTCAGTGTAAGCGGTCATTTAGGGCACAAATCGCAGTTTTTATATCCTCAGCTGCAGATCCAGCAGAAGTGATCCAGTAAGTCGTACACAGCGGCAGATCTCCTTTTGGGCAGTCTGACTTCTGGCATCCTGTCCTGTACACAATGTCTTTTTCTTCAAAGACGTTGTCCACAAACTTTCTATTCTTTCATTATCGTTCTTCCAATTACTTTAACATCATTTATTCTCTCTCCTCATCTTAAAACCCTAACCCGTCCAGCATCCCTTCACTGTTTTCATTTTATTCTCTTTATTCGATTCTCACCTGTGCGCCGACATGAGTGGCCGCACATTCAGTAGCTCCGTCCCTGTCGTACTCGTCTTAATGCGTTTTAGTTTATTTGGCTCTGTGCCGACTTCTACTTTTATGTACATTTATACTATATAAGTTTAAGTCTAATGCTAATGCTAACTGCACAGGTTTAACCTGTAATTATGTTACTCTTAGTCACATAGAGGCTGCTAAATCTTGTTTGGGGATTATTGTATACAGAGGGGAGGGGGGACAGCGGGTGTGTATTCTAACTAATGTCTTGTGTCCTGCCTGTCTGTATACTGCTACTGGATGCCTTGAATTTCCCTCGGGATCAATAAAGTATCTATCTATCTATCTATCTATCTATCTATCTATCTATCTATCTATCTATCTATCTATCTATCTATCTATCTATCTATCTATCTATCTATCTATCTATCTATCTATCTATCTATCTATCGTCCAGTGTCTATTTCAGTCATTTTCTCTGTCAAAATGTTCCATCTGTTGACTTATTGTTGCACTTTAAACAAAGCAGGGCCCTCTTTGGAGTCTATGCGTCATCATTTAGCGTCATATTGCATCACATGAAGAAAACTTCCAGGCAAAGAAAAACATATTTTTCTCGTCTCAGGGCAAAATGAGGGCTGGACTCACGACCATTCAACACTACGACCATGTTTCTAATGATACACAGCTTCATGCAAATGGGTGAAGTATCCCTTTAATCATTCGTGGTTCTTTGCGTTCTTTTGGTAGAAGTCACCATTCCTTTGTATTAATTCTCTACATCTTCTACCGTGTCTGTTGTTTCTATATTATGTGGTGCTTTTTAGTACCATGCAGCAAAACGGTCCGACGTGTCGTGTCAACACAGCTACATTTATCTTTGTGTGAGGTAAAGCCTGTTATATGCTGCCACACACACACACACACACACACCAATTTGCACATAATCAACAAGTATGGTCACTGAGTGGAAATTAATTTGCCACTCGTAATGGATAGAGACATTTTGCTGAGATGCGTAAAAACAGCTGAACTGCCAGCGATTACCTGCTGGAATCAGCCTTCATCAATATCAGGATAATTACAAAGCACTTCTGGCAGTGCGTGAAATGAACGGAGCGTGCAGCAGATTGGGCGGTGGCCATAGATGTCTGCAGATATTAGTCGTCCTCCACAGAGCGGCTCCACAGGGGAGGAAGATACCTGAACAGACTGGAGCTACTGCTGCTGCTCCAGCAGGTTCAGGAGGCGATCTGAAGCTGATTTATATTCAGACAGAAATCAGACAGACGAAGGCAGAGCTGACTGAACCTAAAAGAATCACACAGGCTTGAATGGAAATCAAAGGAGAACGTATTTGGATAGAAAGCACTCAATAAAAAAAGTGTGACGCAGAGAGAAATGCAGAACAGAACTGACACTGACTCGAGACTGAATCACACATGAAGAGATGAAATAAAAGTTACGTTTACGATGCAGAAGAGCATCAGCGAATAAAAGCAGAGTGCAACGAAGACAGAAAAGAAACTTCAGGGCAGTACTGAAAAGGATCACTGCAAAGTAAAGAGGAAAAAGGAACCCAAACGAAAGCAGCAGAAGACGTAATCTCCGTCAGCGAGAGATAGACAAAGTCTAAAACCGAGGATGGGACTCTGGGGACGGCTGTAAGGTGGTTGGAGCTGGAAAGAGGGCGAGTAAAAGGCGGGGAGTGTTCAGGGTGTTGATCTCTGTCGTTCCCAGACTTCCCTTCCTTCTCTCACATGGAACCACTTTGACTCCCCCCCCCCCCCCATGCCCTCTCCTTTCTGCGCTCTCAGACATCGAGCTGGAGGCAGTATTGGGTTTCCTCTCCAGCTGAAGGGTTACTTCAGTCCATCTCTGGGATGAAAAGATGACTATTTCCCTCTGCTGTCTTCCCTCCAACTCTTTTTTTTTTCAGGTGAGAGGCTCGGGGAGGAAGGAAACTATTACACGCGGGGTGAGAAGGGGGCCTAGAGACGCAACCGCCCGCCTTCCCCGGCCTGTCGAGGGGGGGAGGAAGAGGATCTGAATACAAAACTGGACGGTGGAGAAACTCGAGATCTCTGGAAACGGCTGGGAACGACCCAAAAACAACTTCCGCCGCCCCTCCATCATCCTCGTCGTGTCCTGCGCTGTCCGAAAGTGTTTCCCATAACGACTTCAGTCGATGAAGAATGGCAGGAGGGGGTTCCCTGAAGGCCCATACCTTTAAAACAGACGTGTGAAAGCTTGGAAACACAGAATCCACCTATGGGAACGCAGAAAAAATGAATTAGACTTTTTCTGTTTTTACAACACACTGAGGTTATTCCAAATAAAATATTTTAAACTATGAGCTTATGAGTTCAAAGCAGGAGTAAAGGCTTATGTAAACTTGTCTTGCGGTGTCTTCGACTCCTCAGATTTCTGTTTGGGCTGATCTGACACCTACGAGTTTCCAAAGGCCGATCCAAACCAGGCACAGCTGCTCGGCTGGCGTTAGACGCACATTTACATATCTGGGTGAATTTCTCAAATGCCGACTTCATCCAAGAAGTCAGCAGGGAATTCCATCCTTCACAGAGTGTTTCTCATATTGTTTCCATTTGTCTGGACGAACGCTTCCAGCAACCCTTGCATACTGTCGCGCATCAATCATCGCCTTATTACAGAGTGGGATTTGGCTGAAGATAATGCTTTTTATCCGAGGTCTGGGATTGTATAATTGCTGCTTGTTTGACCTTGAATTGGGATCAGGATGTGGAATGTCGGGCAGTTTGATGACATCTGCAACCTGCTGATTTGTCTGTGATTTGTCGATCTCTATCTGCTGCAGTGGAGCAAACTAACGCAGGGATCTTTCGTCTGTGTGACATTACAAGACTGAAGGAAAAAAAAAGCAAAAAAAAAAAGGATCTCACTTGTTCTTGGAAAAGTGGTTGCAATCAAAATTTCACCACAGACGTCTTTGTAGTTGGTTTGCAAACTATTTTGGTTGATGTTATAATTTGAGATGAGCAAAAAAAAAAAAAGGAATCTAATGATACAAGTGCTGTTTTCTCCACAAAGGATACAATTATATCTATTTCTGCACAATGATTATCTGACAGAGGGGGGTAAAGTACTCAGATTCTTTATCCAAGCAGACGCACAAATACTCAAAGTACTGATTTAACTCCTCGAAGGAAGTGAAGGCAGCACAACTTTACAAAGTAGTCTATAGGGAGACTTTATCCAAAGATGTATTTTGGGGCTTTTTTCCAATTTAGAGAGGACAGTGTATAGAGTAGGAAACTGGAGGGAGAGTTGAATGACAGATTTGGCCGTCGAACATTTCAGTTCAAACCGGTCTTGATTTTAAGGACGGGAGCACGCAATGATGCAAAATAAAAATAATGAATAGTCCTCTCAAAATGAAACGTACGAGTACTCGTTTCATTCTTATAACTGAGCACTTTGTAAATTCCTTTCACAAGGCTCTGAGGATAGACCTGTTTAAGTTGTTGTGTTCCCACCAGGTGACAAATTACTGGCGTGATTGAACAGAGGGACTACTCGCTAGGTTAATATCTACCATTGATCTCTGCATTGATCATTGGTCCTCTCTCTAATGACTGTGACTGGACTGATTTGAAATAATACGTCTCACTTGTAACCTGACATCAGAGGAGGGGATAAGGATCGCAGAACGACTGTTTCTCGGGGAAGGAAACCGCTGCGAAAAATCAGCTCAAAAAGGCCGGAGGAAATTGAGACAATATTGAAAAGAAAAGGGTTCAATCTGCGAGCTTTTTTCCCCCCCTGCTGATCAGAAGGCCTGTGGACTACCGCTGGGCTCCTTCACATCTGGTCGGGCAATTTACCCGGCTCTGACGACTGGAAAGGTTAAACCACTAAAATCTAATATTTGCCCAGAGGGGGTCAAGGCACTGCAATTACAAGGTACAATCGGCAGGGCTAATCAGCTAGTAGCGCGTACCAGGGGCTCGGCTGGGCAAATAAGCCCTGATCAGAAGCACTGTTCTCTGCCTCTCCTGTTTACTTATTAAACCCTGTTCTCATGTTCAAGGGCCCTGTCGCAGCCTCTGGCCCCACACACCCTGAGGCACAGGGGAGTAAATTTAGCTCCTGACGGTTTTTAAATGGGAACACATCACTTGGCTAGAAAGTATCCCCCCGTGTTAATCAGTATCTGCGGCCTTTGTTGCGAAATGATCTCAAATGACTTTCCTCCAATCTGGCAGGCATTAACACCTCGAGAAGGGACGGGGATAGGTCGGGATTTGTACCCTGAGGAGGAAAACAAAGTGCAGAGCCGTGTGAGACAGATGTGTGTGTGTGTGTGTGTGTGTGTGTGTGTGTGTGTGAGGCCACAAGTGATGCCGTCCGTGGAGTCTCAGAAGGACGTGTGTGTTCCTGAATGTTGTTTACATGATGGCTCTTTGACACACATTTCCTAATTGACTGAGTATCAAGTGCAGGATTAGTGTATAATATATCAGAACTGTGTGGCATGCAACACTTTTGAACAAGGCTCGGGGAACAATTACTGGTAATTAAATATGTGCCCGTTACTGGAAAAGATAATTATGTCCTTGGTGTATAACACCAATTAATTACTTTTATTTCAGCGAGCAAAGCTTTTAAACGGCAGCAGAAGCCATTCGATCGACAGCCGTGTTTGAGTGTAAGCAAATCAGCGCAGCGATAGTAAGAATGTAAAGCTTCTCTTTTCCCAGGCATAAGTCTAAAAGCACATTAAACAACACACAGGGATGGCACCCTGTAAGATAAAGATCAGGGTGATGTTTCCTGTTTGTTGCTTCGAATGACGGGTCAATTATACATCGTTTTTAAAAAGAAGCTAATTCATGTCCTTCAATTCCTTGGAAATGGGATTACCCAAATGACTCTAAAGCACATTGGAGTAAATAGCGTAGTGTTTATGGAACTATTTTCTTCAGAGGATGGATACACATTTTGTGACCTTGTGAGTTTCTTTCTCTTCAAATACAAGAAATCCTCAAAAGATGTACCCGTCTCCCGTCTCTCACGTTCATCCTCAATTCTATACAATCAGGTCCCGAACACGAAGAATAAAGTTTCTGATAGCTTACAGACATCGGGGCTATCTTCTTCAACGGATTTTTACATGTTCAGTGTCCTGTGTTTTTTATGGCAGCCGGACTTTAATATGTGTTCATTAACTCTAAACTTGTATCTATGACATATAAAAGGTGAATATATTTTAATGTTCGCTCAACTGTTTCCAATCTGGCGTTTGACTTTGCTGCAAAGCGTGCATGCACAAATAACTGACAAATTGCAGCAGATTCAGATGTTGCTGTCGCCCCAACAAAAAACAACCATGAGAATTAGAAGTGTCAAACATGCTCTGCAGAGGCCACTGTCATCTTATCCCCCCCCCCCCACACACACACAAACACAAACACACACTCTCTTCTTGAGGCATTAAACATTGACATAATAGGTTGAATGAAAACGAGACTTCTCCGAGGGAGGGCAGAGCTCAACTCTCCCACTAAGAGGATTGGTCAGATTGGAGGAATCACGAGCGCGCTGTATATCCTCGCACCTTCTCCTCTGTACCTATGACACTGAGATAGCAGCAGCAGATTAGCTGTAAACCTTCCCCTCCCTTATAGAGCACTCGCCGAGTCCAAACATGTATACTCTGCCTTTACTCATATCAAATGTACGGATTAGCAAATGATCTCATTTTGGGCACCTGCGTCTAATGTCTAACTTGGAAATACCTGTGGTCGATCATTAGTAATCTATTAAATCCACAGCCTAGAAATGGTTACACTGCACCCCCTCCCTTCTGAGGCGAAACGTGGCTGTTGCTGCTTTTCCAATCCCCCTTTTCGCTTTGGTTAATGAGATACAGAGTGAGACGGCCCGAGCGTGCTTTCTCTTCGTTCACCTCGCTCTCTTTCTCTCTGTACCTGCTGCACACACGACTGTAATTTTATTATCTGCAAGCTCGCTCTCCACTCGTGCACCGACGGCTTAATCCGTGCAGCCATGCGGCGTCCTCAAAACGAGAAGCCTGTCAGGCACCTGTGCGTGCATATGTGTGTGTGTGTGTGTTCATGCTATCATGCCAATGTAGAAAGGAGTTTTTATGTTTTTTCAAAAAAAAATCATCTTTTCTCTGAAGGTCTGCATGCAAGAGTAAAGAGAGAGTTTCTAGGCTAATAGATAGAACACACAAGAAGGTGTGTTTGCGGGTGGATCTGTTACACCCACATTGAGAGGATCTCACCTTAAAGGGGACCCTGAAATAAAAACAGGTCCCCACATAATCCCGTTTAGGTTGAACACAGCAGCTGTGACTTTATTTCGCACCACATAATGTAATCTGTCTCAGTATTTTGTTCATGTGCGTTTACAGGTGGACCTGTTACACCTGAGAAGGGCACAAATCTGGAAAGAGTACGAGACACTTTTAGGGGATTTCTTGGAATGACCAGTCCAAAAAACATTGTAGTGTGCAAACACATATTGTGCAAAGTATTCCTTTTCCCGGTGTGAACCCTCAGAGCCTGCTTACATTATGGTATGGAGCGTGGACTTGGGTTGACGGTGAATGTTTGGGGGAAGATTGGAGGGTAAGGGTGGAGTTAGGCATGTAGTGGTTTTGGTTTGGGTTATTGTTGGTCCCTTGGGATGCATTTAAGCGACTGCATGTGGGGAGTCGCATGAATTTCTTAAGTTTCTGTAAAAAAAAAAAAAAAAACTTCAATCTATATAGATGTAAACAAGTCGGTCTCAGTGCACACTGATCATGGCAATCAAAAATGTCTTCCAAACGTTCACATCATTTGTCAGTAAGTAAATCTCTGAGCGGTGAAACGTTACATTACAGTGGTGAAAGTGATATTTTATATCTGAACCATTCTGGGTGCATTCTGCTGCCTGTGTGTGTGTGTGTGTGCGCAACTTCGAAACCTAAAAGCACACACACGTTTCACATATTGGTGCTTATTTCAGCCCTTCTTGTTTGTATTTATGTTTTGTGTGTGCGTGCGTGTGTTTCAGCTCTCTGGAGGGGCCGAGTGTGTGTCACTTCGGGCCCGGCTCCCCCTGGATCTAAGCAGTATTGACAAACCCATCAGAGCTGGTGATGCATCGGGCTCCCTGCTCGCTCACCCTCCCACCCTCATGTGAGCGCTGCGGGGCTGTGCTGACATGCTGTCACCTTGGTAACTGCTGCCAGAGAGAATGGCCTGCTGGGATGGTTGACCCGGGCTGGCGGCCGGCCGACGAGCTGCAGCAGGAGATGTCACTGCGGGACCCCTGGGGACCAAGCGACCCCTGCCTCTGTATCCCCCGGACCATCGATCCGTCTGCTGCTGAGATCCGTCACCACCTGGGACGCTCGCTAGATACACACAGTGAAGGAAACACACAAAAACACACTTTCAAACTCAGGCATAAGCTCGCACATACACAAATCAAACCCAACACGACTCCTTCCAGTTAATCGAAGGGGGGAAAAAACACCATGTGTGCTCAAATACAGAAAACAGTTGCATATTGTCTCATATTGACTGTCTTGTTTCTTTAAGTTCAGGCACACTCATTTTAATACCTTTATGTGAGTACAAAGTGAGCATGTACGGTATGTAAGTAGGTAAGTAAGACCAAAAATTCAAAGCTCAGATGTAGCCACGAAAAACAACTACTTCCTTGGATGGACCTGGAGCGTACCGTCCTGGGTCCTTGCTAGGTCTGTGCGGGGTCCGTGACTGTAATGAGACATTAAGCTGGACTTGTAGAAACTAGTTGCAGCCCATATGTCAACGATGTGAAGTAAGCGTGTGAATAATTAGCATTAAAGATTGTATGTCAGTGTTTGAGCAGTAGTAGAAGTAGGTCGTGGAAGCAATGCTGCGTGTCTTCATCTATCTGTTCTCTAATGAAACACCTGCTTCTACGTCTCTCTCTCATCACGTCAGACGTTTGGTAAACAAACCCTGGCACGTGTTCAGAGTACTTTTTCTTCTTTCCTCCCTTTTTTTCTCGAGGTTAGCCCGTCACTTCTTGGCATCTTCCGAGTCCCCTCTCTCTATGAGCCAACACAAACAGCGGCTGTTGGCTCCGTGGTCGTTTTTGAATGTTCTCGAGTCCTTTGAATCGCTGACCAGCTTTCTGACACGACGCTGTGGAAGCCACTGAGCTCACGCTGCGAGATGCTGAGCCCGGCTGGATGCTGGATGAAATCGGGGGGTTCAATTCTGGAGTTGAGAAGCACTATGGGTAAGGACCGACAAGTTTGACATCATACTCTTACTCTACAGTGGGTTCGAAGATAACTTCATGGTCACCTTTCAATGCTTCTTTTCTCTCTACTGTTTTTAAAGAAATGTAGCATCACATCAACTTTCAATTTCAAAGAAAAAACCTGGATAATTAAAATATAAATCAATCTCTGACACTGAATTATGTGTTTGCAATCATGCAAGCAATTTAAATATAGGACGTTAACCACGATGAAGATTTTCCATCAAAACCAAACAAAGGGACATCACTTCATCTTCAACAAAAGTTCAGCACGCGAGTATTAACAAGACGCTTCCTTATAGCAACACAGCACCCACGGGACTTATTATTGAAAGAAAAAGTCTGACTCCCACGCCTAACCCTCCATAATCCTCAAAATGATGTTATACGTCTCTGAGCGATATGCTCTCCAAACACGTGAAAACCATCTTCCTCTTGCGTGACACACAAAGGAACAGCAACAGATCTCTGACGAGCTGCCTTGTTGCCGCCGCCACAAATGAAGCAGCGCCTGGTTTGACGTGGCTGAAACATGACACTGTACGATTCAGGCAGAAAAGTTGAGCATGACAGAGTCCTGCAGCCAGGAGCACATTTCAGATGTAACGCCACCCCACAATTTACGCATGTGAGACTTCTGAGTTTGGAAAGCGTGCTGTCGCTGTCCAAGGGAAAAAAAACTTTAACTCTAACATATCAACTCTTCAGCTTTTTTCTTCACCATGTGACGGCTATTTCCCCCTCTGGAGAGCTACAAAGACACAGCAATCATTCCCCTGGCGTGTTGACCTGTGGCGTCTAACCATGTATAACATAAGCATTAAGTTTGAACTGAAAGAACTTTGCAGGACTTGACTCACAGCATCACTTTCACGTCCTCGGTCACCTTCACAGAACAAGCCAGGAGAGACACGTCGGTTCCTCCGCCCTCTTCTTCTCTGGATTTAATGTGCTTCCCTTCTCGACAGACACATATAAAGAGAGTGACACACATGTAAGAATGAGCCTTTCTTATAAAACAGAACCAAATGCATTCAGACCAATTGAAAGGATTTACAACAAATTACAATTAGAGATGACTTCAGATGCAAAGAGCAAAGAAAAACAACAAAGTAAGTTTTAATTTGCTCGTTTTTAGGACAAACTGTGAAAAGCATGTATTTCTTTATTTGATTCCTTTCAAGTTTGTTGTATAAGTGCACAGATTACGTGTTTGCAAAAGTGTTTAAAAAACAGCTCAGATGATCTAAAATTGTCATCATGTCTCGGATACATTTCAACAAGAATTATATGGAGCAAAAAAATGTCTAAAAAAAAATCTAAAAATATAGACTCTAAGAGACAGAAGGGAAGCTGCAGTGTTAAGATAAATTGTTTTAAAAGTGCACATGTAAACACAAGTACAATTTCTGATTTTCTTACTTTGTCATGCAGGATTAATAATTTTAAGAAGAAGAAACATCCAGTGTATTTCTACTCAGAAGCTTCAGAGTCTCATATGCTATGATAAAACATTTAAAGTGACTAAACTCAGCTAAAACAGCTGCTTCATAAATATCCTGTGATCGGTAATACAGGGGTTTCAATAATTCTGTCAGGAGTGATAACTTTGTGGAGTCAGCTCAGACGGCCACAGGGGGGCGCTGCAAGGTCAGAGAAGCTGCAGAGGGGAGCCATCTGCATTACGTTAAAAAGGAAACAGGTTTTTATACTGAATGAGGATTATTATCATGGTTAGAACTGGGTATTTTATTTCGTTATTGATATGTTTGAAGAATAATTCTTGAATAAACTAATCGACTTTGCATCGTTTTAGTCTCATTCCTCGAGCTGTTTCTTTTCACACAAGACAGAAAGAAAAACTAATAACACAATAAAGTGACTTGTAAGAAACTCACACCATCATAATGTGAGTTTTCTGCAAGTAATTTAAAATGCACGAGACAACATTCAGAAGGCCTGAGCCTCTGTGAGGGCCTGTTTAATCCTGCTGTAACTTTTCCTCCATAAACAACATAAAAACTTCACTCAACAAGAATTCTAACACCACTAAGACAAATAAAGGATGTCGCTGGACCATGCACGAGCTGCTAAAACACACATTTAATTAAGACCTGATTTTGTTATGCTTGCATTAATCCGTTGAGCAGTAGTGTGTACGTGTGTGGACTGACCTGCAGCACAGACTCACCCGGGATTTTGTCTGCGACCTGAAAACTTCTTTTAAAGAATTTATAGAGAAGCAGCGCGTGCGTTAAAACAGGCGGAAATGCAATGAAAGGTTAATAACGCTGCTTATATATATGTTGATGCATTTAAAGACGGTAGGAGAAATATTATTTATTGAGTAAAGCCAATGTGAACTCAAATAATTGGTATTTTATGAAGAAAAGTCGAATATGTAACGACTTTACGGTTTAGATTATAATGAATTTATCATCCTTCAATTTAATTATTAGACAATTTCAATCATTTTACAATATTTGTATTAATATTGCACATTTATTTTAGGCGAAATGTCATTGCAAATGGAAGCAAGAGTTTAACATATATTTATATATTATTAAATGTAATTTATTGGACTTTACAAGAACAACTTGACCGACGGTTATATAAATATTAAACGGAGTTTCCCAGCCTTTTCGAACAAAGTTTAGACGTCTTGCTGTAAATTGTAGGGGTATGTTCTATGCTAAATATTCAGCTTAATGATCAATTTCTTAATAAAGAGGACTTTTTGTCGTTAAAGTTGCAAATTTAATCCACTGGAATCACTCTTGTTGGTGATTTAAAAGCGTTAAATCCGCGTTTGGATTGAATTGAAAGAACAGACCTTAAAGAGGAGTGCAGCGCGCGTGCACAGGTGTGCTTGACGTGTGTTTAGCAAAGCAGACAGGCGGTACATTACCTTCTTCACAGCGCGTGCATCCACCCCTCCTCTTCCTCTTTTTTACCTTCCACCTTTCCATCCATCCATCCATCCTGCTGCTGCTCACAAAACGATGACCTTCACAATTTATGGAGAGGAAACCCCGGAGAGTCACGTCACGCTTCTTTTCATACTTTATTTTCTGCTGCTACAAAACGATTTTATGTTCTCATTGTCACATGTCAATCCTCGTGTTATTATTATTTTTTTACGTCCTAAAATTGTATATCCTTTTTTTTTATCGTCCAGTAGTTGTATGCATAATAATAATTAAACAATATATAATAATAATTTCCTATTTTTTTTACATTTAACTTATTTGAATGAACAATGTGAGTTTATGCCCCAACTTTTTGACAAAAATAGCGTCAAAATAATACAACGAAAAGAAAACAATTACCAACAATTTAACCGTAAATTAAGCCAATAAATTCAACTAATACATGTATGACGTAAGTGGCGAATAAAATAATGCACATGATGATGTTTGTCTTGGAGTTGAACAAAACGACAAATAAAGGAATGAAAAATAAGCGGTGTTACTCACTGTAAAATATCAGAAACAATAGTGATCAAAAGTCAGCAGCAGACAGGAGGACATTTTCTCCTGCAGCACATAAATCCACGAGGATGAGGATGAAGAAGAAGAAGAAGGAGAAGAAGAAGAAGAGGAAGACTCCCTGTGGAGAGCAGCTCACTATAATCCATATTCATGCGCTCGACACGTGGAGTAAATACAGTATGAGGAGGACAGACCACATGCTAGTGTGTGTGTGTGTGTGTGTGTGTGTGTGTAAGAAGGTGTACGTGTAAAACAGGTATATACAAAGCCTGTGACACCACTCATTAAGCCAAGTCTCAGAGTGCATCTAAAAACTGAGTGCATGTTATACTTCAAGCGTATACATTTAATATTGTATCTTATAAAAAAGCATAGAAATATAATTATTAAAAAATATAAAAGTAAATGTGTTTAAACGTTCACATTTAATCAAAAAGTGAAATGTAGTGTGTGTATTCTGCGAACAAATTTAATAACACACCATGATACTGACAACAAACATAAAACACATGCAAAGCCAATTAGGAGGTAGCCTATAAAAACATTGAACTTAGTGCAAAAGCTCTCAGTGTAATATAACGTGGTGATGTATCAAATATAAATCCGGGTCGGCCTATTTCTTTTAATCAGATTTTTGGTTACAACATGTAAATGTAATCGGCTGATCCTTGTTGAAATTAACGTCAAACATTGACAACAATTTAAGCCTTCAAAGTTCCTTTTTGTGGGACAAAAGTGAGGCTCAAGTCTTTGCTTTAAAGAGCAGCTTTAATGCGCCAGACGAGCCACTGACGTCCTGAATCAATAAGCTATGTATTCCTCAGGCCTGGACGTATCCACACACACACACACACACACACACACACACACACACACACACACACACACACACACACACACACACACACACACACACACACACACACACACACACACACACACACACACACACACACACGTTTGTACTGCCAACATGGTTTTCAAGACCCATGGAAAAGCCAAAGCTGCTGCAGAATAGGCGAACCAAAGCACATTATGAGATTTATACTCTTTTTGTGTCGCCTTTAGTTTGAAAAAAAATCCCCATTTTTCTGCAAGAGCATCCATTTAAGAGGGTGATTTTTTTTTTTTTTTTTGTAGGATGCACATTGTAAGCGTCAACTTATTCTTAGTGTCCCTCTCTGCGGTGAAGGTCTTGTTCTGTTGGGAAGCTTATTTTAGCACGTCATGTGACTTTGCATTGGATTTCATAGCAGAGGAGCACGGGTGCTGCATACATAATGAGCTCGTGCATAAGGTGCACGCAGGCCAGAGAGGAGCCTTTCTGCACACGTGCTTTATTTTTAAATCGTTTATGAACATCTGTCTATTATTTTAGTAAAGTTTTTACAATTATAAGCTTCAAGAGATAAGTCAGTGACGTTCAAAATACCTGCAGCATATGTGTAAATAAATAACGCAATATAAAGTTTTAAAGGCTGCACACAGCGTGTCTGTGCTGCCACTTTTACTAATGGAGACAAAGAAAAATGATGCCCACTCCTCTATATCACTGAATTCAGTTGCTAAGCAACTAGTATGGGAAATCATCCGCGAAATTCAAATCCTGCAGCGCGAGGACACGTTTTGTTGAGTTTTGCTGAATAGGCAAAGAAGAAAAGAAAGTTTTTGGTGGGGGACACGATCGCCTTTTGCAGCCGTGACGAAAAATAGTCCCCTGTTGCAACACAGTTAAAACACTAGATGAATTATTTCAAATTATTATGTTAAAAAAAATGATTACAAACTGAATATTAAAAGCTCTTTGGGAATAGTATCCCTGTTATACACTTCACACACAAAATCCAAATAACCACCATAGTGTTACTCCGCACCCTTGCCCCATGTCACCCAGCATTCCCCGCGTGGAGGCCGCTTAGCTCCTGACAGACACAATCAATAAACCCTCTGACCTACTGCCCCGCATCCTAAAACAACTCAGCAAGGTTTGCACCTAACCTTCCTCTCAATGTGCGCGACACACCTGCAAGAGCTGCAGTGCGCATGCGTGCGTGTTTTTACACTTTGCTTCCATTCATAATCTATGTAAATCAGCCATGCAGCCAGAGAATGTGTACAATTCTGCTGTTGGGGTGAATGCAAATCAATTATTTTGCAGATTAGAGCTTTTGTTGCATTAATCAGGCGCTCATAATGACGGGTTTGTGAGTATTATGGGATGCAGGACTGTGAGCTGCAACGTAAACATTACATAACATACACACGCACACAGACAAACACACGCGCGCACACAGGCACACGAGGCGCGGTGCACACCAACACCACAACATGGACGCCTCTATGAGGGAGATGCATTTTGAACCTCTAATAGTTACAGATTCAGTCTATTTTTGTAGTTTTATATAAAAAAATTATACTACATGCATTCAGGCGTCCGTGCTTTCGCAGGAAGAGGTAAAGGCTGTGTTATTGTTGCCCAAGGCCTCAGGAGGAGCAGATGTAAACAAACAGACGAGCCATTCATGCAGCTGACCGCGATGTTTCAGCAGAAACGGGCAGTACAAACGCTGCTGGACATGTGTTTAAACTGAGCCATAACTCTTGGTAAATGACGATACTTCAACGAAGCTCAGACGACACGGGAAGGCTTACTCTGCTTTTTATGATTCTAAAAAACAATGTTTAGTGTAAAACGGAGAGTTTTCACTCTACACGGAGCCTGCTTTATTCTAATGGAGGTTATTATTAGCGTCTGAAGCTTCATCTGGGACAAACATCCACCATCACGAGATTCTGCAGCTGCAGAAAGAAAGATGTACAAACACCTCCTTTCCAAAAAAATAAAATAAAAAATACATCAGCATCCCCTTTAACCTAAATCTAAAATCCCGATGTAAGAATATAGATGTCAAAAACACAAGGTGATTGCATTTCATTCTAACAAATTTATTGTGTCTCAATCAGCTCGTACGGAACCACTACTGAAATTAAATTACAATCAAATGATCACATCAAAATTGTACCCTTATTACCTAACAACGGTCAGCTTTATGATGATTTGTGCTCCTTTAGAAATACAAAAAAATAACAAAATAAGGGCAACAACCAAAATAGAGGAAAATTATTGAAAGAAGAAAAAAAAGGGAAGCATCTTACACAAGTTTCCTGAAGAGGAAGGAAAAGGGGGAAAATAAATTACCGTTTGGAATAATTCATACGTATTCCGAATAAAATATTAAAACAAGTAATTCTGATGAAAAATATAAAGTAAATAAGTCAGATCAGTATCTGATCTAGTGATCTATATTGCCGGCTTTACAGAGTTTCTTGTTTATTAAAACCTACCAAAGAACACTGCTTAGAAAGGGCAGCATTAATAGAATATCCACAGCACCCACTCAGTCACACTTGGCAACAGATTTTTTTGTTCTTCCTCAAATAAGTGCAGTTTGGAGTCTTTTTGCAAATGTCTTATGCTCTTTTTGTTGAGAAAAAAAGGAGAAGAATCCACTCACGCTGTCAAAGTCCTTTAAATAATAATATAAAAAAAGGGGGTGATCTTTTTAAGATCAGGCGGTTTTTTGAAGGGGAACAGTCCTGTTTTCCCTTTTCTCTCTGGGCCTGGAGATGGGACAAAAAGAAGTATAATCCTCCTCCTTGTGTGTGTGTGTTGGGGGGTGAAAACATGCAGTCCACGTGAGGGTGGTGGTGGGGGGGGGGGAGAAAAATTTGCAGGGGAATGATGGTGGAAGCGTCGTGGATGTCACTCTTGTTCATATTGTTGCCCCCCTTCTGTTATTGTCAGGCGAGGAAGAAGGGGAGGGAAGGCGGTTCAGTCCTAAATATACAAAATGTCTGCTCCTTTGTTTCTTCAATCAAACGGGATAAAGAAGGAGGGAATTTCTTTTTTGTGGGAGACAAAAATATAAAAAAAAAAAACAATGCTTGGTTTCCTCTTGGTGTGGTTTAATGCGCCAAAATTACCTGGTGGAATGAACTTGTGGTTGTCACCCTCTGGTCGCTCGCTTCATCTTTTAAGTAATCTACTAAAAAATGGCCCTGAAAGAAAAAAGCAGAAGGAACCTTTTAGGTTAAGACATTTTTGAGGGCCTGGAAGAAGGTGCGTTTTTTTTCAGAAAAGGGGGGAGTTTTGGGAGGAAAAAGGGTGATTTGTTTCTGGTGAAAAATATAAACACATTTTGCAGTCTCATTCATATTCCCTCACAATCACAGTATCAAAAAAAATGTGTCTATCCTGGAGATAGTCTGTATGTTTTTAAGCAGTTTTAAATTCTTATAAAATATTCTGGTGTGTTGTTCTATGTTTCACTGAACATTCTTTTGCAGTCCATGGAGGGGGGCGGTGTTTCTGCACTCACATTGCCGACCTGAGAGTACACATCCTCCGGCGTCTGAGCCACTCCTGGGGGCGTCATCCGTTTTTCCTTCTGTCTCCTATTGCAAAACCACACTCTAACCACCTCCTTCTCCAGCTGCAAGTTGTCCGCCAGGGAGGTGATCTCCTGCGCCGAAGGTTTGGGGCATTTTAGGAAGTGGCTCTCCAAAGCTCCCTTGACGCTCACCTCGATGGACGTGCGCTTCTTTCGCTTCCTTCCCTGCGCCGCGATCTTGTCGATGCTGGTGGGGCTGCCGGTGGACGAGTCGGCCTCCTCGAGCCACTTGTTTAACAAAGGCTTCAGCTTGCACATGTTCTTGAAGCTGAGCTGCAGAGCCTCGAATCTGCAAATGGTGGTCTGAGAGAAAACGTTCCCGTACAGGGTGCCCAACGCCAAGCCGACGTCCGCCTGCGTAAAGCCCAGTTTGATCCTCCGCTGCTTGAACTGCTTGGCGAACTGCTCCAGGTCGTCCGACGTCGGCGTGTCGTCGTCCGAGTGCGGGTCGTGGCTGTTGACGCCACCGTGGTGCTGGTGGTGCGGATGCTGGTGGTGATGGTGGTGGTGATGGTTGCCGTGGTCCAGATCCGGGGTGTCCCCCCTCACCAAGCCCGGGTGCACCAGGCTCTGGCTCCCCGGGCTCAGCATCCCGTTCACAGTGAACCCTCCGGGCTGGGAGTAGATGAGCGACTGCTGCTGCTGCTGTCCCCCGGATATTGAGTTAATGTGCGCGGCAGTCGTGCTCCCCCAAGCCCCGGCGTGAGTCTGATGGGTGGTTAAGTGAGGGGGCCTGTGGTGCAGCGCGGCTCCCGTGTGCAGATCATCTCTGCCGGAGTTTTTCACGTCCTGCTGCTGCGGGCTGCCTGTCATCCCGACGGGACTCGACGACCACGGCGATCCGGCTTCAGCTGCAGCCACCGCGGCTGCTGCTGCGGCTGCTGCGGCGTGCGGCAGCGATGTCACCCATTGATGGGCATGGCTCAGCATGTGTCCCCCGTTGCTGGCTGCCATTGCGCCTTGCATAAAGTCACTCTGCACCATCTTGACCGAGGGGTCTCCCCTGTAACCCCCAGACCCCGAGGTAACCGCAGCACTGCCCGGCTGCATGCCACCTCCGGAGTCAGAGTGCACGATGGAGCCGGACGATAAGATGCTATTGCTGGCCAGATAAGGATTGGAAGCCGCGGTGGCCATTCCGTCAACCCTTATGAATATGTTTGTGGATAACCCCCCTCCCTTTTACAGTCACTTCTTTCGAGCAGGCAAATTGTATCTCATGAATTATTCAAACTTTAAAAGTATGGGGAGCTTTTTGGCGATACCATCGACGCGCGTAAAAACGCAAAAAAGCTTCAAAAACAGCCGCAGAAAACTGGATAAAATCCGCATGAATCTACAGCTTTCTACTTCAAACTGTGCATGGAAATCGGCGATAAATCCCAGGTTTTTTCAAAAGCCCTTTGAAACCATGTGCAGTCCGTTTGTAAAGTTTTGCACTGGGATGGAATTGGGCGCATTAAAATTAAAATATTCAGCTGAAAAAGCGTCGTCCCAAACAAACTTTTGCTGCTCACCGAAACAAAAAAAGCCTTGCAAATTCTCCACAATGTCCAAAGTCCCAGTTTATGTCCCCTTTGGATGAGAAAAACATTAGCAGAGAGTCCTCACTTCTTTTGTAATTCAGTCGCAGAGATTTCTCCCTCGCTTTATTCTTTTCACTCTCTTCTTTTATAGCTCTGTAGAGCCTCTCTTTGTTCTGTTTTGATGTATATAAACCTGCCAAACCGCAAACTCCCGTTGAAGTACAATCCCAGTATAACAGTGCACGGCGCTGCTCGCGAGCCTCTTCTCTCATTCGCTTGTTCTCTCTCTCCGCCTCTCTCTCTATATCTCTCGCTCTCTCTCTCTCGCTGACAGGCCTGCGTAGTCACGCCCCTCGCCAAAACTCCGTCTTTACGCACGGATGTTCACCAGCGTGCGTCCTCGCTCATTGGCTACCAGAGATTGTGATTGGCAGCCCCTCGCCAGCCCTTGCTCCGGGGCGCACGAGCCCTCCTTCCGGCTGTTCCGATTGGCTGGTTTTTAATTGCAGTCCAAACAAAACGGGGGAACACAACTCGGTAGTAAACAGCGCTGAGGTATTAGTACACAAACAGGGGTGAAGGGGTAAATAAAAAGGTCGATAAAGTGTGACCTCTGCTTTGTGATCATCAAGATAAACTTGCAAAGTTTGTTCACATTGAACTTCAATACGCCCTTTTTTCCTTATTTAATGAAGTTGATCTGTTTCAAAGCATAAACAGGAAGATAAAAACATTTTATTAAGATGACGAAAGATTATAAATCCAAATGAGCAAATTATAATTTTTCAAACTTCATAGTTTGCTATTATGATTTTTGTTATGTCCAGGACTAATTCAAGGCTTGAGAGTTTATGCAAAACATGCACACTCATGGCATTATAAAATGCTTTTGTTGCATCTATGAATGACTGATTTTGTCATAGAATAAAGCCCAGTTTCATTTCTTTGAGCAACCAGTGAAAAACATCTATTTTAAATATATGTATATATTAAAAAACAGGTTGCACACGTTATTCAGTGGTTACATTGTCATCATTAAACTGCTGAGGTGAAATATACAGGTGAAATTAATTATCTATAACTGTTTAAAGGTCGAAAAAAAAGTGTTCCAGAATCATGATTGCTAATAAGAAACCATGACACTGCACCCTGAATTCACCGCAGAGTATACAGCGTATAAATGTGTTAAAGAAAGAGGACGTGCACGTCCTCGGGTCATCCATCCTCGTAGCCCGCATCCCTCCTCAGAGGCTCACGCACAAAGGTTATGGTGACGCTTCCGCGCCTAAACGCCATAAAGAGAAAGTGGCAACCAAAACAAGCGCAAATTGAGCGGTTCCTTTGGGGATTTGCGCGTGAAAACTACAGCCAGAGATACAGCGCAGCATCCCTTTAGATGGCCACATAACCCTGCACATGAATGGGGCCTTTGTCTGGATCCTTTTCGCCTATGTTCACGCACCCATGGGTCTGATTGTGTGTGTCCAAGTGCACCCATAGTTTGAGCTGAGGGTGCCTGCAGCCTGTTGAGACCACCTGGCTAAAACGAGGCCTTCAGCAGGTGATGTTCTGACAGGATTAACTCAGCTGTGGTAAAAGGTTAGAGCTGCATGTCGTGCCTTAACCTAACTCCAAAGATGACGCACAGATTGTAAAAGGAGGATTTCAGGGCAGAGGAGTAGATGCCAGTCCCCCCCCCCCCTCGACTTCTTCTTCTTCTTCTCATCCCAGTAGATTTAATTTGGCTTCAAATCGAGGGAGCCT
Source organism: Symphodus melops (assembly GCF_947650265.1). Classification (NCBI taxonomy): domain Eukaryota; kingdom Metazoa; phylum Chordata; class Actinopteri; order Labriformes; family Labridae; genus Symphodus; species Symphodus melops. Next base: position 9,613,618 of record NC_136713.1, read on the forward strand.
CGTGGATTTGTTTACATTGAATAAGCAGGCTAGGGGCCAGAAGCATGGGGGCCCTTCTATTCATTAATATACAGTGAGGATTTCGCTCTAAATTACTGCTGTTCAATCCGCGCTGCACGCTTTGAAAGGGCGTCTCAGGCGGCCAGCAGAAACGTGACACCAAGGGTGCAGAGAAGCTAGATAACCCCTGAAAATGAAAAAAATAAAAAATACAACATATATAAAAGGAGAGTCAAAAGGCAGCACAGCAGAGCTCCAAGAAATCACTACGCCGCGTTGAAAAAAACACTGCTCTCTGATATATGATGTGTTTATTATTTATTTGCTTATTATAAAAAAAAAGGTCCCCAAGTTTCCTGCTGGGGGAGTTCATTTATTTTGTATGCAAAAAGGAAAGAAAGAAAGAAAGGGGGAGAGGAAAAAAATCATCCCCAAGTATAACAAGAGACGAACAGTTAGTGCTGATTTTCATTTGCATAAATTTTCATATATTTTAGTGAAAATAATAGCGCGAGCCGAGGAGTGCTCCTGCTCAGTTGAGGCAGAGGAAAGAAAATCTTAGGGAGCACCGAGTCGTAGGAAAAGGAGATAACCATTTACAGGCTGCGGCGTGAACAATGTGAAGCTATTTCCTCTTTTTTCCCCCTGCTCGGACACAAGGTAAGTCAACAATCGTCTGTGCGGATTTTTGCTTTTAAGCGTTAGAAATGTTGCAGTTTATCGACAGAGCTCGCTGCGCCTGTCACGCGCTTCCTTAACGTCTCCTCGCTGCTTTAAATCACATTTCAGCATACGCCTCTAAATGCACTCCTATTCTCTGTAACTTAGTATTAAAAAACAAGAATTGCACATCTCTCCATCTCCACCATAGAATGCGTAAAAATCAATAATGCGCAGTGTGCTTCGGCGCCCAAAACGTCTCCTTTTATTCTCGTGCGTTTTTTTAGATAAAAAAAGTGGGCAGATGGATAAGCTGTGCTGTTTTGTAGTGAATGTCCACCGGAGAAAAGTACAATCAATCACATTTTAAGCAGGCAGAGAGGGAGAGGGAGCGAGAGAGAGAGGGAGAAAGCTAGGGAGAGAGAAAGAGAGAGAGAGACCCCTCGGTTTGAATCCTCCAGAGAGATCGCGTAGGCAAGTGCAATATGAAATCGTTTAATAAAAATCGATCTCCTCGCTGCAAAGTTTGTTTAAAGTTTGCATGCGCTCGCCTGTAGGTCCTAAACTGCACTTATCGACGCCGACGGTTCGTTACATTTGCTAATGAAGAGTCGGATATTTTAATGAATGCAGTTTGGTTTATTTATTGTTTTAGATTTGCAGATGGAAGGAGGAAAAGTCAAGAAAACTAAACAAACGATATATATTTTGTTGAAGAAATCTGCACCAATGCGGTGATATAATACAACTTTCTGCGACCTTTCAACTAATCTATCACACATTAACTGCAATTTTTGCAGAAGTCGCCTAGTTTTTGCAGTTAAGGCTTATTTTTTGGTGCTTTTTTTCTCACGGGTTAACTCCTCTCCCTGCATTGAAGGCAGAGCGCATTTCTGAGCCCAGCACTCGGTAGCCATGGTGAGCCCCATAAAAGGGGGAAACACTAGTCGCATTAAGCTGTATGTTTGTGCACTGGAGTCGAGATGAAAAAAGAGGCTCGGTGTGTCCCGGGCCAGCGAGGAGGCAAGCACTGGTAACGCGTTACAGTAACGAAATCAAACAACAAAACGTGACTTTCACAAAACTGTAGTTATATGATTAAGATAAAGTCAAGTAAAGGTGTTCGTTTGAATCAGACATCATTCGAAAATAAAACCCTCCTAAAAAGTGTTTTGGTCTTTACAGCTTGAGTATTTGACGATTTCCAATTTATCACGATGTTGATCAAAAGCATTTTTTGGTGCATCACTTCAAAATGATGTAACACTGAACTTCCTGTAAACATCGATTCCTATATATTTAAAGCATCTAAATTAAGTGACTCAAGTGAATGAATCACGTCTTTTTCTGTTGAACTTCAATGCCTGGTGTTGACTGAGTCAGGGGTGGAGGTGGAACGTTTAGGCTCCAACAGAGATTTACAAATTCAATCAGACCTACCGCCAGGGGTCGCGCTAATTCATCATGCAAAACTGTTAAGATTGTCCTCCAAAAAAAAAAAAAAATCGTTTTAAGTTTAATTTTAGCTTGAATGGCACGTTTTAGGGAGTCATTTATTCGCATTTTACGCATTCTGATTGGCTCATTCCTTATGAATCCCTCTTTACTGTTGCCACAGATGTCTTTGCAGTCTGTATAGGCCTCCGTGCATTCTTGGAATTTAATGGCCACCGTTTCCTCGGAAAGGCACGACAACAAATGATAGATAGCCTCATGACATGATAAGCAATTAAGATATCAGTGCAGAAAACAGCGTCAGTACGTAAACCCTGCTGATGCACAATAAAGCAGATCAAAGCAACAAACGCCCAATAAAAACAGGGCTCCGACTGTATCCTGGTTCATCCCTCAACCCCAGAGGCAATTAAACCACCTTAATTTAATTATCCACATTTTTAGGACACAAAACCAGATTTTATTGCGGCATAAATGATTATTTTCTTCTAATGAAACAAGCTTGTATTGATCAGCGCGTGCAGGCCTGACAGCCTATCAGTGGCAGCGTTGAAATGCAAATATCCTTGTGTTTAGATTACATAGACCCTGCACGCTTTCAACCAGTCTCTAAGCAGCCCGTAAGTCTGCGCCATGCCGCAGCTCTTCCTGGGGAAACGTATGACTAACGTGAAGAATTATTCAGCAAACGAGTCGTGAATCAGCCCAGGAATGAGTGCACTGCTTGACCCACCAATTGCACTATTTCTTCTTCATCATCCTCATCATCAGAGGCACTAAAACCTGCAGCACTGAGCCCTATTGCTCCGCATTATGCAGTCATTCTGTCATGCTGCACAATGACGCTTATTGGGAGCAGGAGGCCGTTTATTTACTCCTGCGCGAGCAGATTGTCTAATTTATCAAGATGCTTCCATGATCCTGGATGGATTTTCTTACATAAACAATTTTAATAATAAAAAAACAGAACTATTAGAACATGGGAGTGTTTTCAAAGGTGATTCGATGTAAAAAATGTGTTAAAATGTGACTTTTAGAGGAGGATAAAAGCATTCAATGTGCGTAAAGAGCGCCTTCATCGTTCCTCTCTCCCCCATAAAGCATCCTCACAGTCTCATCTCTTTGATTCATGAATTTATGACACCTGACGTGCAGATTTATGTCAGCCTCACAAGGTGTCTAAACCCCGCGTACGGTCTGCCAGGTGACAATATTCAGATTAAATTGGTGCAATTCCTGCCGTTTTAATTATGGCTCTACTTAAGTTGCCTATGGGGCTTTATAATTTATTTTCTCCCCCCCTACACACACACACACACACACACACACACACACACACACACTCCTCCTCCTCCCCCCTATTGGGTCCAGCCGCTAATCCAAGACGACATACGTTGAGTGCGTCTGCACGTCAGGCCAAACGTTGATTTAAAGCCGAATCCAACTCGGAGCACTTAATGATAATGTAGCTACTATAGCGTTAATTAAATGGGCCACACTGAACACCAGTGTAAGCATTAAACATGCCTTCAATTTCAGCGCGTGGATGGCCCTTTTTTTTCTTAACCCATTCAAACGAGACAGAGGCTCTTTATTAATATTCTATTAATAAAAGCCATGTATGGAGTCATATACACAGCTCTTACTGCGGGGTTAGTAATTGGCCTGTATTAGACACAGCGTGTAAATGGGCTGATAAGCAGCGAGGTGATATGTTTAGTGTTCTCACAGGACGCTGAGGTGGACTCATGACTCACACGTGCTGCTATTGATTTTGGATTGGGGATCAATATGGGTGTCATAATTTGGCTTAAATGAAACCACACACACACACACACACACACACACACACACACACACACACACACACACACACACACACACACACACACACACACACACACACACACACACACACACACACACACACACACACACATTAAAGCATAGCTGTTATTTGGCTGTTTATACAGAGATTCTCTTCTGGTTGATATTTTTAAATTAAGATGATACATTTCAGCAGAGACAAAGTGTTTAATGTAGTCCAAAATAATTAGATCTGTATTGTTGAGAAGAGAGCAAAGAGCAACAGATAAAGTAGGGTCACTTTGTGTAAAATACAACCCCAAACCGTATAAAGTTAGGACATGCCATAAAAACAGAATGTGATGATCCGCAAAACACTGAAGCTCCAAATTCATCACAAACAGTTGAAAGTGGTGAATGCCATTGTTTTTGAGTTTTTGAGTTTTTGAGTTTTTAAAGAGTCGGGACAGTGGCAGTGAAAGGCTGGAGAAAGTTGAACCTCATAGCTAATGAGGTGAAAGGGCAACAGGTTAGCAACATGATCAGGGAGGTGGAAAAAAAAACATCCCAGAGAGACGGAGAGCGTCTATCTGAAGTAAAGATGAGGAGGTGTTCACCACTCTGTGAAAGACTGAGCTGCAAAATAGAGAAACACGTTCAAGACATGTTACTCAATGGAAAGCTGCCGAATCTGGTGATTTCATCGACCACAGTAGAAAAACGTTTGAGGCGTGAATTCATTCAAGAATAAAGGTCAAAAGTTGCACAGAGGTTTGTTTCTTAAAGGAGGACAAGATACAAACAACAGTGCGGCCTGGTTAGATACAGGTGCACACAACACACACACACACACACACACACACATAGAAAAAAAAGCCACTAGTGTGTCAGTTGAGGAGGTGAGTGACGTGGCGACAGATCTGCAAAGATAAGATGAAGTGCAGCTTTTCTGAGTCAAAGGAGAAAGAGAGAGAGGAAAAATGTGTGTGTCGTAAAGGGTGAGTGTGTGTGTGTGTGTGTGTGTGTGTGTGTGTGTGTGTGTGCTTTATCTGTCAGTCTTCAGCTTCTCCCCACCCCCATCCTCGTAGGCCACATCCTTCTTTTCCCGTCGCTCACATACATGCATGTGTGCAAACGCATCACCGTGGACACGCAACACCCCCACTTCCTCTTCCAGCAGCGTCAAAACAAACCGTTAGTGTGTGTGCAAATGAGTGGACGGACACGCTGCTATTTTTCGATTGTATTAGCTGGTATTACACATGCTAATCAACACTGATATTATGTTATTAAGCAGAGTAATTAATAAATAAACTAAATCCGCAGGAAATCCAAACAAGTGTGCAGCCGGCTTGGTTTGCATGTCTCCACAAAGTCGCTGCTTTTTTTTTTTGTTTTTGTTTGTTAAACAGTGGCGTTCCCCGAGGATACGGGGGGGGGGGAGGCTTTGCGGCACCTCCCTGCCCAGGATTACATTAATCAAAGTATTTATTTCCCTCGGGGAGCTGGGCGCAAATCACTCCAAATCCCAGTAAAATTGGATAACAGAAGAACGGGCGCATCTAGGGTAACCCTCCCGTGCTTTTTAAACTTAATGGATCTCGTTCTATCTAACTTTGTGGAGCGGCGTGTTGGGAGGGAGGAGGGAGTGCAAAGCTAGAGGTATTGAGGCCTTTGAGAAGACAAACAACATAATTGGATGGAAGCGGGCGCTCAGGTAGAGAAAAAACAACACTAACCACATCCCCGATAGGAGCGACTCTGGGTATAGAGCTGTACAAATAACAGCCATTCTCTGATTCCCTGTCGAGGCTCTATAGCAGGCACGTCTGGGTCCCAGCCAGCAGCGAGGGGGGTGGTGGGGTGGGGGGAGAAAAAACTAGCCCTCTAAGATCCTCCATCTGCAACAGCAAAGCTGCCTGCTTTTCTCTCCGCTAAGTCTGGTCAATCCATCGCAAAACCCACAACACGACAAAAACTCCCGATTCCATCTTTGCTCTATTTGCAGAGTAATTACGTGTGATGTTTGGGCAAAAGCCTGGGCGCCTAATAAATCAGCTAATGTTTACAGCAGAGCCGCTGCCGATAAGGCAATAAATACAGCGCCCAATGTGCGGCCTATTACAGGTAATGCAAATAAAATAATAGGGCTGTAATTTTTCCTTATGTGGCGATGTGCCCTCATCTTTGATATTCATGAGGGGAAACGGGGACGAAACGTCGTCTCTCCGCCTTCACCGGCGCAAATGCACCGCTGCTGCCTGCGCCACAATCAGGGACAAATGATTGCCTCGTTGTGCAGCGTTGGGGGCAACCAAGCCAGCCCACACAAACCACACACACACACACACACACACACTAACACACACACACAGGTTCTGAGATGCATGTTTGTAGACACATGCTTCCACACACACGCTGTGGCTGCCATGTTCGCTCGGGGATATGAGGGGGCATGGAGTCGCCTTTGGGGTCCTGACGCTGAGCCAGGCCTCTCGGGGAGCCCTCCGTGGCGTTCAAAACACACGCGCTATGTGTGCATGTTTGGGAACGTTCCACTTGTGGAGCGCAGAAAAGCTGCACATTTTGGCCTCTTTGAGCCTTACGCGCCGCTACGTCCCGATTTGTGGGTGTATGTTTGTATGTGACGTTTGCTGAGGGGGTGACAGCATACATGGTTTGTTAGCACATACAGGAGTCAGTCTGATGATCCATGACATTCAGCAAACGAGCATAAAATGTACAGCAGCTTTAATGGGACCAGTACAGGCTGAATGGAGGGGGAAGTAGAGGATGTAAATGGTAACAAATAATACACTAAGACAATTGTAATAACATCGTCTTGGGTAACATGGCTATTGTTTCTCATGAGACGATCATCAAGGTGATCATTTGGACTCTTTGACCTTTTAACCTGATTTTTTTTTTTTGTTAAAGAACCTGTGGGATGTGTCGTTTGAGCCGCTCTGAAACCATTAACATCCAGTCATTTCTGAGCTGCATTTCATATTTTTGCTAAATATCAGGCAAAACTTACATTTTCAGTCTATGTTAAAAGTATAACACGCAGTGCAAAGATCTGAGCGTGGATTTTCCGTTTGCCGACAGGACAGCCGTTGACCTCCGTTCGCTTTTCAGACCCGCGATGTTTCGTCGAAGCTTCTCTTCACGCAGAAAAGAAGTGCGAATGTTTCAGGATTCTCCTGAAGCTCACAGCGATGAGAAGATGACGAAACACCGAATTCAAATGACTTCATGGAAATCAATGGCTGCTTTGCGATTGAAATGGAATTATGATTTTCAGATCGTTAAAGTAGATTTTAAACTGTCAAAGAATTCCAAATTCAGTCAGGTCACTGCATTCACAATAGCATAGCGTAATATGATTTGTACCCAAAATCCACCCATCTTTCATTTTTGTAGAAGTGAACCCAAGTACAGTATCTGGACCTTTAAAAGCCTTGCTGGTCCTCAGGCCCCTGCATTGAGGTGTATTGGCTTTACATGTATCCTACTGTCTCCGTCAAACAGTGAGCACATATGACTGGCTTAGCGTTGCTCGCTAGCAGCAGCTCGAAGGCGTCTATAATAATGATCAGTGGCTCTAAACTCCAGAATGGGACTTTGCCGTCGGGGTCGGGCGACTGTTGTTGATGATATGCGGCCGCGGGTGACATGTGCTATTCATACGCAAGCTTGTGTGGTCACGTTCTGCAGCCGGGGAAGTCTTGATTCATGCGGGCATTATGCAAGCTGGACGCTTATGGCACCTCTCTCTGTTGCCGTGCAGTCAGGCCCATTTGTTTGGAAATAGGTTTACATACATCTTCTTCCAAATGACTCCCCCTCTCCCTCCCTCCCTCCCTCCCTCCCTCCCTCCCAGGGCTTACAGCTCTCACACACACACACACACACACACACACACACACACACAAACAAACTGGAAGCTACAAACACGCAGCTGCCCAAGGGGGGCCTTAAGGTGACGCAATCCAACCTCTGTCCGCCATGTTGGAGGATTTTAAGCATGTTGGACTCCAGCTACTAAACAAGATCCATTTTATTCTCTCATGTGAAGAACACAGATCCTTTTGGGTATTCAGAAAAACGTTTTGGTGTTTTTAATCGCTGATTCGTTGTAGGCAAGGTTTGAAGGTGAAATGTGATGTCACGTACTTTGGTTCACCAATCAGGATTGAGCAGAATTTGTTTTGACGTATATCCACTAAACGTCACGTAATGTAGAGGCGAAACTTTATTAGTGAAGCAGCTGCTTTCTGGATGGACAACTGTAAACCCTCTGCAGCTGTATGATCGTCCACACTTATAGGCCCTCTGTCTCTCTCTCTCCTGCTTCACAGAGCTGCCCCCCCCCCCCCCCCCCCCCCCCCCCCCCACACACACACACACACACACACATCTCCCTCTTTCTTCGCTCGGGCCTGGTCTGAGCGTTCAAGCCAAGCAGCATCACAAAAGCTGCTTTCAGGGGGGATTGCACGCTGCCCGCCGACCCCTCCGAGCTCACAGCCGCTGCACAAAAAACGCACAAAAAACCCTGAGCTCTGACTGCTAGGAAGCAGCAGAGCTCCAGGCTAAAGCCCTTCCTCTGTTTTTGTTGCAGAGTTAGTTCGGAGGGGAATCTCTAGCTTTAAACGTCGAGTTGTTAAACAATGCAGCACAGAGTCGAGCACAATAGAACTTTGTTGGTCAACCATGTTGGTAAATTGCCTCAGCATGGACTGTCAAGTCAAATATCCCTCTTGGTTTCTGGCGTTCTGACGAGCACAGTCTGCTTGTTGTTCAAGGAGGTGATGTTGAGTGTGTGCAGCAACGTGTACCGACTGTGTTTTTGAAAGTATGCGGAGGATAGAATTTAAAAGAGTTTTTTTTGTGTGCTTTGAAATGAAGATCGATTGATCGCTTAATGTGTCGTGGAAAAAATTGCCAGATTTTGTTACTTTGCGAAGCTGAACGTGACGGAACATGGCCGTTAACGTTGACGTCTTCATTGTCAAAGTATTAAAAAAAAAAATGTCTGAGAGGTTGTGTCCCCCCCCCCCCCCCCCCCTTTAACCTCCAAATGGAGGTCTCCCAGGAACGCCACCTTCGTACGACTGAACGCGAGATAATTCAGGGTGTCACGTGAAATGAAATGCCATGCGGAGCGTCGTTCTCTCCTCGGCACCGCGCTGTTCTCAGACTGTAACCTTCATATTGTAGGTGTGAGACGAAAGCTTAGCAAAGCATGGCCAATTCTCAGCGGTTACGCCTCATGTCTGCAGTGTGTGTGTGTGTGTGTGTGTGTGTGTGTGTGTGTGTGTGTGTAGACCTCTTGGATTAGCAGTCAACAACAATGACAAGCGCACGTCTTCGGTATCAGCCACAGAAACTCTCTTTAGCATTCACACAACCTGTGAGCTGAAACTCTCAATGACACAGTTATGTAACGGCGCTCTCAGTAATCTCACTGTACGTCTTTGAGTCTTCAACGCAGGAAAAAGCTACACCCAAAGGAGTCCGTATTAGAGCTGTGATCCGTATTCTGATGTTTAAACGACACCTTATGTGGAGAATATTTGAGGGAACAGCTGAGCTCAAGGTGAGGCAGCTGTCAGCTTCCCTTTCGCTTAAGTTGAGCTTTTGTTTTTACTCGATTGGGACCAGATGAGTCAAGATCTGATCATAGAGTTTATATAAGAAGTGTGACTTCACAGACTTTAATTTTGAAGGCCTACATTTTGCACGGTTGCCATCTTGTTTTTCAGTGTCCCTTTCTTGGTTTGCACATCATGGTGGTAGCGACCTCTCTCTCTCACAGGTTAGATACACTGATATATGCATAGAGGACGAGTGACTAAGAAGACAATTATGAGAGGAAAATACTTGTGTGGGAATTAATTAGAAGAAGCCACATTCTCTCGGACTCCTTAACAATCTAATATTCAGAGTCTCCCCCTAGTGTCCATTCAAAGTATTTTCGTAAACACCCTTCTAGCTGTATCCTTACGCAACCTAGATTCTGGTTTGTTCACTTTTATTTTTCTTTCTCGGCAGAAAAAGAGTTCCACTTGTCCCTGATCGGCCAAGACTTGTTCCAGAAAGTTTCTAGAAAATAAACGGCTTCAATCAGAAAACAAATCTACTCCTCAACAAAGCTGTCAGTTAAAAAAAAAAAAAAAAATCATCATAATGTATTTATTTTAAACGGGTGTCGCCGTCTCTCATGGCTCACTGCTGTGCACTCTCCAGGAACCACCTGTCAATCAAAGCGTGTGGGCGGCTCTGCTTGGTCCTTTCACGTACATTTCCTCTCATTGACATTTGAGTTTCTCTTCACTGTCCCCCCCCCCCCCCCCCCCCCCCACACACACACACACACACACACACACAGACACACACACCCCACCTCCTCTCAGTTAGCAGGGGCAGTGCTGCTTATGCTAACTAGCCTGTTCTCCTTCTTCTGCTTACTCCAAACAAACTGAAAACACATCATGTTCCCAGTGAAGAGCTGCCAGACACAAACTGTTCAGAGCTGCAGAAAGTGAACGCTTTCATGGACTTGCTAGAGGCCGGCGGATGTCAGCAAATATTTGCACAAATCGGTTTTGGGGGACAAATCGAAGCTCGTATAAAGCGTGTGGAAAATCAGAGCTGACGAGTTAAGGTGTTGGAAGTGAGTTTGTGTGTAGTTTTGTACAGTGGGAGAGAAACTTTCCTTTAATATAAGTAGCTCAACAACAGGGTTCATTGTCCTGTTTTCAATCCTCTGCTGTGCTGAATACAATGTTCAGCATGCAAAGTGATTCGCTTATGAAGGATATGCCTTTTTGGAAGATGTATTTTCTTGATTTTAATTTTCTTCAGTAGAAAAAAATCCCTTTGTATAAAAGGCAGTGCATTTTTCTTTCTTTTGTGTTTGCATGTTTTTATTAAATTCGTTTTTAGTGTCAGTTTTTGGGTCAAGTTCACACTTTAGAGCAGATTTTTGATGTGTTCGTAAATGTGCTGAAATGTGAAACAAAGGTCGACAGAAGCAGGATCAGAAAACACAGAACTCAGATACATAAAACGGCAACAGTCTTCACGACACAGACATAAACACAAGACGCCACTCAGGCCTTGATTGAGAATCAATTTGCTGCGGGAAGGACCAATCAGAGAGCAGGGATCTTCTACTCTCTGTGCTTCTGCGATAAACACAGGATTGTTATTCTTCAAGACGATGACTGCTGAGTCATGTGAAGAAAAACAAAAACAAACCATGGGGAGCATGAGCTCCACATGATCTGTAGAGGTATACTGCAGATTTAAAAACAGGAAGTGGGAAGGAAAACCACACGTGATGTGGAGGCTGGGACACTGAACAGGACTTGATATCAATAATTCATATTTGAGTTAAAGTTAGTGTTGTCAAACGTTGCTGTTTTTAAATTCATTTGACGCAGAGGCGACGATTCCAATTGCCCATAATTAGGATTCACAAAGTTGTTTGAATGTGACTCATCCGAAGGAGAACACATTTCTATTTTTTTTTTTCTTTTTGCGTGTAAATTGTTGAACTTCTCAGGTGAGCAGGTATACAAAGAGTGAAATGGTGTTTCCATGAAGTAAGCGTTTCTGGAACAAGTACTTAGATCCATTATACAAACACAAGTACGAAATCAAACTCTTAAGTACATCAAGTGCATCAAATGGAGATACTTGTTGTTGTAGCTCACTGCTGCTCTCTCTCTGCACAACAGTAAATATATGTTGTGACTTTCCTCTGCTGGTTTGGTGTATTTCAATTATTTTACTTTTTAAGAGTGCACCGATCAGATTCTAATGTCTGTTTTTCTCTTTGTCTCTTCTTCTTCTTCCAGGAGAGCCACAGTCCCCTTGCATGACAACACACACACACACACACACTCACACACACACACACACACACACACACACACACACACACACACACGACACAAACAGACACACACACACTCAAAACTTTGGTCGTTCAACGACTCCCCTCCTTGTCCTCCCTTTCCTCCCCCCGATGCACAACCTCTAGAGGTAAGGGCCTGAGCTTGTGTACTCTAAGTGTGTGTGTGTGTGTGTGTGTGTGTGTGTGTGTGTGTGCGTGTGTGTGTACTTGCACGGTCTCTCTCTATCCCCCAGCAAAAGCGGACGCTCCGTCTCCCCAGCTTCCGTTTTTCCTCTGCACGCCCGCTGCTGGAGTATTCACGCTCCGGGCTGTTTTCTTTGAGAGAGCGAGAGAGAGAGAGACAGAGTATAAAAATATGCAAATGCTTTTGTTGAAGCACAGAACGAAGAGAGGGGTAGGGAGTGGGGGGATTGACTCCTTTTTTTTTTTTTTTTTTTTACAACCCCTCACCTCCCTGCTGCCACCTCCAACCATCCATCCCTCCTCTCTACGTGGAGAGAAACACACCAGGAGAGAGAGACAGACGTGCAGCCGCTGAGATTATAAAATCCGTCACACAAACCACAAGACTGGATCTACAGCTGTTCCTAAATCGAGGTGGAAAAAGCGTGGAATAGTCCTTTATTTTTGCACCCTGTCTTGCACATATTGTTTGTAAACTGTTATTGCATTATGTTTCTGCAGCTCCACAAGAAAAAGTTTATCCGAGGAGACGCAAAACCGTGAAGGAAAGAGGAACAAACTATCATATTACGAAGCTGTTTTCTTAAAGGGCCAGTACACCAAAACAGGTGTGTTCTGCCTGATTAGACCTCTGCTCAGTTCGAAGGAGGAATTTAATTCATACAGTTTTATGACTTTTGATCAAAGAATAAGTTGTAATATCCCTCCTGTGAACAAATAAACGTTTTCAAATCAGAGGAAGCGCAGCTGTTTAAAATAACATTCATCGTGGCTAAGCTCCATTTAGCTGCGTCAAGTTTGCATCAGAGTTAACTTGTATTTATTTACCACGTGCTATTTTCTCACATTTTCAGATTGCTTTTGAAGGTGGAAGTCAGGGCGTCGAAGCTTAAAAATACAAAATGTCCAGTCAACGTTCCATCTTTTAACTTTAACGTGTGAAAACTAGAGTATCATCAGCAAAACGGAGCAGTCATGGTTTAACAGTCCGCCCTTAGTGTTTTATAATCATTCAAATGTCCTTACTGGCGTATGATTAAAGAGGCTTCATATGTAAGCAGCAAACATGTGGAAGTGTTTTATTCAAAACTTTGTATGTTACCACGACAACTAAAGCAGCAGGGAAAAGTAGAGGAGGAAAAGAACAAGATTTCTCTGAGGGAAAGAAGAGAGCACGACAAAATACAATGAAATAATCAAGCAAAGTACACATATCTGATAAAAGTGTTTCCTGAGAAGAGGGCCAATCAGCTGCTTTAAAACCCTGTTGTTTACCTGCGTTGCATCACAAAAGAACGCACTTTCCCACAATGCAACAGCCACAAACTCAAAGGTCACAGAGGACAGCATCAATCAGCATCATATTGGCTTTAAAAGACGCTTTTTGATCATGAATGTGTGTCATCATTAACAGCTGCAGCGTTTTCACATGTCTCCAGAGCTGCACGTTGCATTGTGGGATTTTGAGTAGGAAGTGTGAAGTACGTCTTTGTTCCATTGTGAGAAATCTTTTGACCTCACAATGGAGATTAATTTTCTGACAAACAAAGATGTTAAATAAGATGCTTTACTTACAGAAAGGATTAAGATTATGTTGTCTAAAACAAAACAAAAACCAAAACAATGAATCAATCACTGAAATGACGTCTGTTGTTGCGAGCTATTTCCAATGAATTAAACGGCTTCAAACCAACACTTGCTGTAACAAATGGACTTTAAATTGATGGACACAAAGATCCTTTTCACTCTGAAGTGATCGATCATCAGTCGAACTTGCACCCCGAATAACATACCAAAAATAAAATCTATATTTCAGGTAAATAAGTCCATATGTGGATATTTTAAAATACATTTCCTGACTTTTGTCCCAAATATGAGTGGTTTCAGTTGAGCAGATAAGTGTTAAAATCACTGAAACACACAAACACACACACACACACACACACACACACACACACACACACACACACACACACACACACATATCAGTACACACAGTAAGAGTGTCGGTCCGTGATAGTGAACAGCCCATTTGTAAAGCCCTCACGCTCTCTGGAAGACTTTTTGAAGTGATTATGAAGACAGTTCAGATCAAAGGATTTGACAAGTCTGAGTGTGCGCCAAATACGCGGCCGGGTAATCACACTCGAGCCCCTCCGTACACGATGGCACTGGTCCCCCCCAGCTGCTTTGCAAATGTAATGTGACACTTACGGATAAACAGATTATCAAGGGGAGAAAAAAAAGAAAAAGAAAAAAAAAGAGGGGTGGGGCCGTGTGAAAATCTCCACAACTTGTAGATTATTATTTAATGAACTTTGTGGACAGCCAGTGTCAGGAGAGGATGATTAATTTCTCCGACGTCTAAACGCTATGATTGGGGAATATTAGTGGGACATTAGATGATGAGGCACTGTTTCTCGTCGACTCCAGGCTCTGCACACTGCTTCCTTCCTGTCCCTTTCTCTTTTCCTTCACTAGTTATTATAGATTAATCCATAATCCTCACCACCTAAAGACATTTTTGTCAGTGAAGCTCAGGGATAGAGCCGGTAGAATTTCTTCTTCAGTTTTTTTTTTTTTTTTTTTGGAGGGGGGGGGGGGGATATATCTCTGCTCGCGCTCATTTCCCCTCAGCATGATGTCACATTGTCAAGTCTCCTACTGAAAATACTCTATCGCCAGCTCCTCGCAGATATACGGTTTCATAAGGTCTTTTGGCAGAGCTGAGGTTGGACTTTATCACTTTATGTAACCAGGGATTTTTCTACAACGTTTACACCGTTCCATATTTGTAACCTGAGCTACTCATACAGCAGAGTGCTGTAACGTGTTTCTAATGAATAAAATTAGGTGGGGATGTAGAACGCAAACATGCTTCAGTGAGAGAGTTAATATCTACACACCTGGACTGCATTGAAGGATTTCTGACAGCTGAGACATGTTGAGTTTTTTTAATATCAAACCTCATTAAGAAAAGCATCTTTCACTGTTTTTTCATTTGTCTTGAAAGTATTATATTTACCCTTTGTTAACACTAAACTGAATAAAGGCAAACTGCTGATTTGAATGACACAATGCTATTTTTGTCCTGGGGAAAACCATGTATCTCCACCACGTATGGTGTTCATAATATGTGTCCCAAAAAGTGTAGAGAACATTCAGTTCTTATTAAGAACAGAAAAGCTCAAATATTTCATGTTCTTTTTTTGTCTTGATGGATGGATTGGTTTTTCACTGTATGTTTTTTTTCACTGCTCTAATGTAATCAACTGGTCAATAAAGAGTGAAAGTCTGAAGCTTTCTCCTGCGTCTCATTCCTCCTTTAAGTGTCTCGAAAGTCTCGACGATCATTAAAGCGATCCTGAAGTGCCTCGCTCAGAGTCAGCGAGTGTCCATTTGTCCGGTCACAAGAGCGTGTGCGTCCTTGTGTCTTTATCTGCATGCTCGTGTGTGTGTGTGTGTGTGTGTGTTCTGAATGACCCTTGTGGAGGGAGGAAGGACAAATGTCCCTTTGAGAGCGCGCGGACAGATGGACGAACGGGGCGACTCAGCGACAGACACCGAGGACTGAGGCTCCAGTGTCACCGCCGCCGCCACGCGGGCCTGTTCCCCCTTTCATATCCCAAACTTCTGCCACTTCCCTCCCATTTTCAACTCGCCTAAAACGGCACAGATTTAAGAGACAGGATTGGCGACAAGATTTCAAACAGCTCCTGGACTTCTTTACCGAGAAATAGTTTTGATATTTTCAGTTTTGGCTTATTTGCAAATGCCAAAATATGACAGGAGCGCACAGGAGAAGAGGCAGGAATACAAACTGTGCGGATGTGAGACAGAAACCCCATGGAGCTGATAAAAATATCTCACCCCAAAGAGAAAAGAGGGAGTGAAAAAAAACATGCTTACCCGCAGAGACACAGGTGAAATTGTCACAGAGAGAAAATAGTGCCAAACTGATAGAAAGTGGCATGGTGGAGTTAGCTTCCGCACAAAAAATAGACCAAAAAACATTCGTTAAAAAAAAACAACAACCCACATTCTTTGATCTGGTTTGATATTTTGGACATCGTTTTCTATTTTTATCGCTCTTTCACCTGAAAATGTTTGACAAATTCAAACAACATTGCCTCACGCGTGTCCTTGAACGCACCACAAGCCAAATATAGCTGTGAAACTTTTCCCTCTTCTGCATAATCAAAACACAGAACAGCTACAACTTCCTCTCCCCTTCCTCCCGGGTTCAATATGTCAACAAGAGACGTCAATTTGATTGGTCGGGCTCCGAGGGCAGGCGGGTATTGATTGGCCGGTGATTAGGGGCGAGCGGCCCCCGCGGGAGTATCAACGCTGACACCGTTAACACTGACCGACTGACTGCTCTTTAACGAACGGCCATCAAGCGAGCGAGACCCGGGCCATTGACCCGCCAGCTCCACGCCGTCCCTCGCTGCCAGGCCCGAGTGTGAGTAAAGGCCGCTGGTGTGAGTGTGTGCATGTGTGTGTGTGTGGTATCGATCCAAGCAGGAGACACACTGGGGGAACTGTATCGGAGACAAGTTTTTTATCGGCTTGGGAGCGATTTTTAGCTCCCTGGAAGGTTCGTCAATGGCTGTCTCCTTAGAAAGTCAAGAAATTAAGAACAACGCGTTTAAACCGTTCACTTCTGGAACCTTCAGCGACCAGTACAAGCTGTTCTGGTGCTGGAGTGTGTATTGGTGTTACTTTTACAGTGTGTTTCGCACCACTTTGTCCTCTGACTCCGTTTGTTTTCGACTCCACGAACATTTAAAGAAACGAAACGCGACCCCTAAAATATGCTGCAGCAACTGTTCTGCTGTCTGCAGCCGGCTGGAACAAACAGACGGAAACGGCGAGAATGTGCAAGAAGAAAAAAAAAAAAAAATCCTCCGGCACAAAAAGATGATAACAGGAAATAACTGGAGCGTTTTATCCCTGAAAGGAACGTGTCGATGTCCACGAGAAGGTTTATGCTTCACAGGCAGGAGCAGAGGTTCGAGCTTGAGAGTAAGGGGAAGCGAAGCCTCGACGTGAAACTACTGAAGTTCAAAGATTGGATGGACATATAAGAGAGATACAACAACAAGCTAACGGTTAACGGTTGTTGTGCTACAGGAAGATGTCTCAAGAATCTGGATGGCACAAACGTTTTCTAACTTTTTCTGAAGAAATAAAAGTTTCAGGTCGACCCCCCCCCCTCTCTCTCCTCGATTTCTGACACTATCCCCTTTCTCTCCGTCTCTCCAATAAAGGCACAAAGCCCAAAATAAATCTTTAAAAAATAAAAAAAAATCCACCTGTTTGTTGAAGGTACAATGAACCATCAATCACATTGTTGCTACCTCTTTGTACGCAGACTAGCTTATTATCTTGAACCTGGATTCTTTGAATAACCAATCACGTGGACTAAACATCATCTCACAGATATGCCAGGATGTTTTTCAGTTCTGGTTAGTGTGATTTTTAAATCACATCTCTTGCAAACGTGCGTCTCTCTGTAGGAGTGCAGACGTTACACTTCATATAGCATGCAGCATAGGCTAAATGCTACTGCAATGTGTGTGTGTGTGTGTGTGTGTGCGTGTGTGTGTGTGTCAGGTGTTTGACCATTTGGCCTATCAAACGTCTTCATACTGAGAGCTGGCAGAGGTACAAGTCAACAAGAGCGGATTGGTTCAGCACTGCTGTGCCTTCTGGGGTGCTTGCACATAAATCAGTGTGTGTGAGAAAGAGAGAAAGTGTGTGTGTGTGTTGGGGGTAGGGTGGGTCGCATGCTTGGAGTGTGTGACAGCTCCAGCCTGTTTTTGGCACAAGTTACTCTTTGAAATATCATTAGCTGTACTTATCAGATTAGTTTGAGAAAGGGATTAAACATGCTGGAGATCCTGACGGGCTGCTTTATTCAGCTGCTATCACTCCTCAATATTAACCATCATAATATCATGTTTGAAGTATCTGTAGATCCCAGGACATGTGATGGGCTGAGAGCTTTCACCAACCTGAGGGTTTTTAAAAAAAAAAAAAAAAAAAACGCTTTTTCTTATAATTGTGTCAGGGTGCGCTGTTATTACAAATACTATTTAAAAACAAACCAATTGTGATTGGATATTTTGCCAAAAATGACTTGACTTATTCAAATAAAATCTGGAGCGTTGTCAGCGCAGCACGGAGGGACATCGTGGAAAGACAAAGTCACACACTGAGGCTACAAATCGAGAGACAAAAGAAGGGTATATGACTAAAACAAACACATCGACATTGTCTTACATGTGACCCACTAAAAGAGGGGCATCTTCAACATGAGTAATCAGAGAGAGGATGATGTCATCTGCTTTATCTAATGCTTTATTATCATGCTTACTTCAGCTTCTCACCACTGCTGTATCGTCTTGATTAGTGTCGTACACATTAGTCTATATTTAATGACTTACTTTTATACATAGAGAGCACATGTGGGCGTGCATGGCCAATAAAGCTGACTGATTCTATAAATACTTTGAAAACGACGGTGGAATACTGACAAGAAGAAAACAAGAGGAGCACGTCGTATCTTAAACAGTCAGGTGCTTCTCACTGGTGTTGAGAACTGTCAGAGCTGAGGAAATGTCTCCTGACATCGAGGAAGTGATGGACGAAAACAGCAAATAGCCGTGCGATGAAGAGAGCGTGTGTGTGTGTGTGTGTGTGCAGAGAGTGTGTCACAGTTTGCGAGTGTGTCGGGCTGTGATCAGAAAGTGAATGAGCCATTTCACTGGCTGCAGCTCTCTCTCTCTCTCTCTATCTCTCTCTCTCGCTCGCTCTTTTCGGAGGGGAAGCCCGAGCGGTCGACAGCAGTGGAAATGAGCTCGGCCGTGCAGCAAGTGTGGCGACCTCGTGGCTAACCCTGCACTGTTTCCACCGCTCTCCACACTAAATGATGCCTACTGTATCCTGCCCAGGAGGAGGAGGAGGAAGAGGAGGAGGAGGAGGAGGAGGGAAGCTAAACTCCCCCCAGCCTCCCACCCTCACAGTTCGCTCTCAACTGATAATCTGGAGGAGAAGGTAGCAAAGATTTGTGCTGTTTCTTTAAGGCCCATTTGGACTGTTATCTGTGTTAGTGGACGTTTTTTAACCTCAAAGTTCAAAGGTCACATGACTTTATCTTCTCAATCAGCTGGATGGACTGGATTCAAAAAACAAACATAGACAAGTGACTGAATATTTGTTATTTTGCACTTACTCGGGGGCGGGGCTTATTTAGGACACTGTTGTCACATTCTTACCAATCAGGATTAAGTAACATTTGAATTGGAACATAATTATGACAAATAAAATGTTTTTTTTGTTTGTTTGTTTTTTAAATTTTTCAAGGTTAAACTTTTGAGAAATCCTTTCAGAAATTGTTGAATTGAAATGGTCTCATAAATATTTCTTTGATTGTGTTGTACTTGAACTTTTGGATTTAAACTTTCGGAAAAGCTTAAAGGTCAGAAATGTTAGCTAGCTTTTAAGAAGCGACTTCATGTCCTGCTGGGGTTTGTCCGAGGAAATGTAATCCATCTCGTTTTGTGACCATTCAAAACAAAAGCTGAATAAAAGCTGAAGAGCTTGAATGTTGTTTCTCTTTTTTTCCTCTCATATATTAAACAAAATCCTATTCCACACGTCTGCTCAACACTGGCGTGCTAACAGACATTCACTTCCTTCAGTTGACACGTCTTCAGGTGCAATGCAGCGTCGACGGCCCAAAATGCTGCACGCTGCAGTCTGCGGGACGGCTCACTGAAGAGCGATGGAAGTGGATGGAAAGGGTGAGGAGCTATAACGTCAAAGAGATGGAGCGACAGGTGGAAGGCGAGGATGCGAGAGGGGGAGAAAAAAAAAAGGGCGAGAGTAAAGGAGGAGTGGGATACACATCTGTGGATAAAGCGAGGTGAGGAGTGAAGCGAGAAGAGAGGAATCAAGAGGAAGTAAGAGAGAGAGAAAGCAGCAAACACCCAGCTCTGCTCTGAGCTCCTCACAGGGGAGCCAGCTGGGCAGATTGCATGTGAAAGTGAGGCTTTGATGGTTGCAGGTAGCAGCTTTTTTTTTACCCCCCCCCCCCCCCCCCCCCCCCCTTACTCCTCCACCACCCTCCCACCTACCCTCCGGTTCCTCTCTGCGGAGCGACGGCGCTAACCGAAGCCGCCCCTTCAAGCAGGCACAGGTGGTATTGCTCGCTCCAATTTAGCTCAAACCCCTGACTTGAAATAGCGCGGCTGTCATCGGCAATCTGCGGTGTGAGATGGACCGCCGGCTCCAGCGAAAGGAAGAATTTGTTAGAGTAGGACTAAAGGGGGGGGGAAAGGGGGAGCCCCCCTGCTGAGCTTCCCCATCCAGCTTCAGCACATGTTCAGAGCAGGTCGAGGTTTCAGCATCGGAGGATCGGACGGCCTGCTAACCTGGGGGGGACATTGAGCGTCTGTCCTGGTGTCTCGTGGAGGGGGAAAAGTTCCTGCGACACCTCAGTGCAACAAACTCTTCTACTACAATGAAATATCTGAGCCCTCATAATCTTAGTCCAACCCTTTCAGATGACGCAACAGCCCCTCTGGCGGCCATATTGGACTTCTTTGAACAGTGAAGTCAGCTGACAGCTTCGGATCGAGCAGATAAAAGAGAAAGTTTTGGATTTCTCTCTGCTCTAACTTCAGAGATACAACATGTGATCAAGAACTTTACCTTTAGAGTCAAACAAATGTAGCACCTGGCTAACCAAAATGCTAAGTCTTTGTGCATCATTTGGTGCCGAATGCAAACACCAAACATACTCAACTTTAGAACTCTTTCCAAAAAAAAGAAAAAAAAAAAAAAAAAAAGCTGCATTTCTTCAAGGTGGCTCCTGGAAGGAATCATTCCGCCTTAAAATACACACCAGATTCTTTAAACAATGACGACAGCCAGGAAAGGCTGTGCGTGAGCCGCTGACTCCGCAGCGGCAAAGGTGTGTTGGCGACTTTCCTGAAAAGTGAACCTCAAACGATTCGAGAGGAGAGGGGGGAAAAAAAAACAAACAGATTTTCCGAGATCCCATTCCACGCAGAGACACAGAAAGCTCTACCTCCTTCTGTTTTCCCACCATCCTCTCTGTCTGCAACACTCTGTGTTCTCTTTGTCTCGCCCTCACACACACACACACACAAACACATACAGCACACACACCTACACTCCCATCTGTGGTATAATTGTCTTAAGTGCAGATGCTCTCTTCAGAGGTGCATTAACTGGTAATGCCTGCTTCTGAAGATCCCTGGGTGCCTGATATCCAGCATGCAGACACAGAGAGCACCCAGCTCACAAACAGAGAGCTGGATAACACACACACACGCACGCATGCATGCATACACAAAGCAACAAAAACAGGAAGCCCACGATTAGAAAGGAGCTCAGCGAGACTGAGAGTGTTTCTTCTTCGACAGGGTGCGTTTAAAGCCTTGTTGTTTTCGCCTGCAGCTACAGCCAGCTCCGATGATGTTGAGTTCCTTACAGAGGGAGCACCAGGCTGCTTTGGCTGCATGTTAATATCTAGAAAAGAGAGGGGGGGGGGGGCATGCAAGCTCACTGTTGTTGTGTGGAGTTTAATGCCAGCTTAGGTTAAATCAGCTAATTTTGTTGTTGTGCTGAGAAAACCAAAGGAGGCAGCAAAGAGGGAACAATGCTTTCATGTCGTGAGGTATATTTCTGCTTTTCAGTTCCAGAAGCTGCATGCTTTCCACTGTTGGAATGTTTCTTTGTAGTTCTTCCAAGGGTTTGGTGATACCTTAAACTCGTAGTTGGATCTTTATGTGGCGGCGCGATGTCACACGATGCTTTAAAAAAAAAAAAAAAAAAAATCAGTCATTGAGGAGGAAGACAATCTTCCCGAACGGGACAGAGAAAAGGACTGCTTTGCAAGCCAAAGCACCTTGAGCTGCCTCACTAACTGGCTATAGTACAGGTCATAAGCTCCGCCTCCTCCATGTTAACATATGGGAGAAAGTTTGACTTGAAAATACAGCTCAAATAAACGTAGCTCAAATATGGTTTCTGTTCACCTGCGCCCGTCTGCAAACCAACACAAGAGTCATCGAGCTGCTCTACAAGAATGAAATGTTCCACTGCACGGTTAGACTACAGATCCACGAGAGCTGTTAAATGTGGGTAAAACACACACCTGTGTTCCTGTCACACACACACACACACACAGACACACACACTTTGTCTTGGGAGTTAAAACTGAGTTCAGTGACACTCAAATCGTCCCGATCTACCCAGAGCTCCATCAGGTCAATACGCTTTCATCTCAGGGAAAAAACGCAGACTGGGCCTTTAATTAAAGAAGTGGTTGACCACTCAGAGAGAGAGAGAGAGAGAGAGAGAGAGAGAGAGAGAGAGAGAGAGAGAGAGAGAGAGAGAGAGAGAGAGAGAGAGAGAGAGAGACTTTCATCCTCTGCCTTCAAACACTTTGCTGAAAATTGAGTTTTTTAGCCACTCCGGCTAACATAGAGGACGGCCCTTGGCACATGTGACGACTCACACCCTGCGGAGTCAGCGGGGAGGCTGCTCAAAGTGTAGCACACGCGCACACACACACACACACACACACAAGAGGGGAGGAACTAAGTATGGAAGCTCCAGGAGCATAATGACTGCTTCTGAGAGAGACAGAACATCTCTCTGTGAAAACTGGACTCTTTTATGTAACGGCTCTTTATGAAGCTATAACTAAAGACTTGAAATGTGTGAGTGTGTGTGTGTGTGTGTGTGTGTGTGTGTGTGAGTGTGTGTGTAAGTGTGTGTGTAATTGTGGGAGCATATGAGAAAGGACGTAGTTAACTTTGGAGAGCTCTGAGTCATCGTTCCACATTGACGGAGTGGCGGTTTCTCTTAAGAGTATGATAGTTGGTGTGTGTGTGTGTGTGTGTGTGTGTGTGTGTGTGTGTACCTTAAAACACATCTCGAGAACACCTACGTAAACTCTCATCTGCATTGAAGTGACAAATGAAACGGCGTCGGAGCGAGAGAGTTGGAGATAAATGGCACAACCCTGGCGTGGGGCAATTACACCTTTTATTTTTTCTGTGACTGCATTATTCAACCCCCCCCCCCCCCCACTCTCCAGGGGGTCCCCTGCCTCACTTTGTTTGTTTTAATTATTTTTCCGTATGCAAATGCAGCTTTCCTTCATAATTGCTGCATGAGCTCCTCTGTTTGTGATCTGGAGAAATTGACAAAGGGGGGAGTTTGAGACGTGGGGAAAGTTTTTTTTTTTTTGGGGGGGGGGGGGGTCAGGAAAAGAGCTCCTCTTATCGATTCAAGGGGAAGAAGGGGGTGGTGGTGGAGGGTGGAGGGGAGGGGCGGCATCATCGGAGGAGTCATCAGCTAGTAGCGCTAAGGTAATCAATCGTTCATGTACACACCCTCCCCCCCCTCCCCCCCCCCCCTCCCCTCCGTGTACGAGCAGCGTGAGAAGTGTTAATGCTCGCTGGTGACATCAATCACACACTGAGACGGGAGGGGAAGAGGAGGGGGGGGGTAGAGGGAGAGGAAGGAGAGATGGGAAAGGAACAGGAGGAGGAGGAGGTAGAGAGGCAAAACAAGGACATAGGTAGAGAGAAATAGGAGGCAAGTGGAGAAGAGGAAGGTGGGGAGAGACGACAGCTGCTCTTCAGGTGAACATTGTTTTTAGTCCCTGATAAAGAAAATGTCTCAAACGTGATTATCCACGAAACCTCAAGCTGCTGACTTCATCACTGAAGGACAGGCAGCCAAAACGTTTTCACATTCAGTGCATCAGAGCTAAACTCAAGCCAAAAGGGTGTCAAAGGTCACGTGTCGGATAAAACCTTTGGATCATTGCAAATCAGTCAGAAGAGGACCACGGCCGTCATCCAGCATGCACGGCTTACCGCTCGGCTACTGGCGTCCCAGAGTTGTTTTAAAAGGTGTTTGATCAATTTTATGCTGCCTTGCTTTTAAAGAAGATCCCCTTATATCACTATAAAGATGTTACAAAGGATTGTTTTGCAAATCCTGGTTGGAGCAGAGGCTGTGAAGAGGACACTGAGTCCAACACTCATCCATTCACATGTTCACTCCTCCTCTACTCTCACGCCTTCTCTTTTCCACTTTGTTGGTAAAACGATGATTTCAGGGGGAAATTATTAGCAATGTGTTCTAAATTAAACAAAGATCTCAGACTGAGGTAGAGCCTACTAATCATGTTGACTGCAGTCTCATCTATTCCCGATCATTATCTCGAGGTGTAACAGTTAATGAGACAGTGATATATTGATGGTTGAAAAAGCTACATGTAGCGCTTTTAATAAACACAACGTCGCAGCACGAGCAAGGGTAAGACAACAACAACAACAACAAAAAAATCTCATGGCTCACCGGTGCAGAGTCTCATTGACAACAACAATACTAAACCAGCTTAAACAAACAAATAAACAACCTCTCTCGTTGAAAAAAATTCCGAGTTGGAAACACGGTGGAATTGACAGAAGTGCAGCAAGTCAAGAAAACAAATCAGGAGATACATTTATGAAACTGTTTCCTCTTTCTCGCATAAATAAACCCGTCAATTGTTGCAGTCGAAGGTGTTTTGGGGCTGGTTCGTGTGTTTGAATGATGCTGCAGAGTTTTAATGAGCTATCCTATAAAAAAAAAAAAAAAAAAAGGCAAAAGGATGGAGACAAATATTGAGAGGGAGACGTGAAGATTTGGCGGGGGAGACGAGGGGGAGGAAGAGTGTACAGTGAGCCGGCTGTGCGCTCAAAGACAAGAGAACAAACCCCTCAAAGTCATCCGGCTAATCCATCTCGACAACACTGAAGCCTCATCATATCGACCCCTCCCTCAGCAGCACGCACAAACACACACATACACACTCCGATCCTGACAGCCCCCCCCCC